>NC_050457.1:17541997-17883515 GCF_903995425.1 Onychomys torridus | reverse complement strand
TATCGACCCGATTACAAGAGACAGTAAGGGCTGATGGATAAGGATCCAGGCCCTCTTGAGACTATCCTGTGTTCCTACCTGTTCTCTCCCTTCTATACTTCTACCCAATGCTCTTTATCCCTCACGCCTCAAGAGTGGGGTCCAAGGGGTAGAAATAAATGGGAGCTGGTCTCCCACTGTGAAGGTCAAGTAGAAGACATGACCTCTATTGCAAATACTCAGATCTGATGTTATCTGTGGGAAGCAGTCATAGGCAGTACTCAAACGCGTGAGTGTGGCTGTGTTCCAGTACATAGTCTGTTTGCAGGCGCCAGCAGGACCAACCCTGTAGGCCATGTTTTGCCATCTCCCGATCAGTACTACTTGTTCTTTAACTGTTGTCCCTGATTCCACCCTCCCTCGTGACGTGGAGACGTTGGTGAAAGATGTGACCTGGAAGATAAGCTGGAGGAAGGGATGGCTGAGAAAAGACAGAGGGATTAGTGAGAGTAAGCTGAGCATGTAGACCATCCAGAGCTCTTCCTGGCTGAGGAGTCCAAGGACAAGCCGTGCAGACCTAGAGTCAGGAAAGTCATTCATGAATAGAGTGGTCTTATCCCCATGTCCTGTGATGCCCTCCACTTCATCCTGCACGACGTTCATCTGGGCTTCAGACACAGACATTCAGTGTTTTTTGAGACAATCCCTCATCCCTGTCCTGTCTGGGGTTGTGTCCTGCTGTTCTCCCTTCCCACCCCACTTTAGCCCCACCCCAAACCCCCAGGAATCCCTCTCCTCTGTATCTCACTCATCAAGGCTCTTGCCTACTTTTTTCATCTGTTAGGGTGCGCAAGATGTCCCCCCAAAAGACCACCAGTCACAATGCCATCAGCAAGATTATACCACATGCATGTGGGGTCGCTCACCTGTACAAGATGATGATGACCCTGAGAAAAATGTGTCCTTATTTAGCTATTACCTGTTGTGGGGGAAGGGGAATTGGCCCAGACATACATACCTCATCCACTGTCAGGGGTGTTGGTGATTAATTGTCCTTTGTTTGGGAACTGAGGCCTAGTTCTTAACTGAGTTATTAGGGGCCTGTCATGATATTTGCCTGGCCCTCTCATTCCCCGCATCTCAAATCTCAAATCTTGGACATGCTTTTCTCCACATCCAAACTCAGTTTAGTTAATACTGGCTCCAAAATGACTTCTCTGACTAGGTGTTTGCCTAGCTCGGTCTCATGAACTCTGTGAGCTCCTCCTGCACCTGACACCAGTTCCCATCTGTAAGGAGTCTGTCCTTAATTTCATCATCAGCCTGCAACAGTGTCCCAGTCTAAAAAGTGGGCGGGCCCTCTGTGCATTCCCTTCTCTCTCTCTCTCTCTCTCTCTCTCTCTCTCTCTCTCTCTCTCTCTCTCTCCCCCCCCCCCCTTTTTCCCTCTCTCTCAATAAAGCTCTAGAAAGGTAACCATGGCTTGTGACTTTCCTCCAGCACTCTCCTCTGTCAGCATGGCCAGAAGTCAGCGGCCAGCCTCAAACGCCACTTAACCAACACCATCACTATTCATCCTGAAGCTCTTATGTGATTTGTTAAGTCCAGAGCAAGTGGTGTTGGGACATTCAGTGAAGGGCCTGGGCACAAGCACATTAGGGAGAGCAAGAGTGAGCTCACAGAGACAGTTGAACGTAAATATCTAAGAAGTCCCGAGAAGGATGTCTTAGCAGGGTCACAACAGAAAAAGAGTGCACCCCCAAAATAAAGTTACTCAGAATTTATTTTCAAAGAAAAGTTTGGGCTATAGAGAATCACAGTATAGCACCAGGAACCCTACATTTTTTTTCCTTAGCCCAAAAGGGTATGGGGGGGATAAGAACCTAGAAGAAGTGAGATGCATGTAGAATGTGGGGAGCAAAACAGCTTGACCACACAACTGCCATGACAGACTTAGAAGCCCAGACATAGCTTCTGCCACAGGCTTACTGGTAGACAACACGGGGATCCAGGAGAAGCCAAGAGCTGACCCCACTCAGGCAGGGTCAGCATCTAAGGGGAAATACCTGACATTCCAAACATTCCCTATATTCCTGGACAAATGTCAGCCAATCAAGGCCCTGAACCCTGGAAATCTCCTCACCCAAACCTTTGCTATGATTAAAACCCCAGTCTGCCTGGGCTCAAGGCTCTGCTCTCACCGCTGCATCGGACAGAGTCCACTCTCTGAGCTTGAAATAAAGTCTCTTTGCCTTTACATATGAGATTTGGTCTCTGTAGTGGTCTTTTTGGGCCCCCACTGTCTGGGCGTAACATAGAATAGGGATGAATGATGATATACCTAATGTCAGATGAAACAGTCAGCCTGAGGCAAACTCCAAAGAGGAAGCTAGAGAAATGAGTGCTCTGCCCTCATGGCCCTCTCTTCCTCCTTGCCTTTCCATGACTCTGTGTTGGGCAGTTTCATGTCAGCTTGACACAAGCTGAAGTCATTTGGAAAGAGGGACTCTCAGTTAAGAAAAATGCCTCCATAATATTGGCCTGTAGGCAAGTCTGTAGTACATTTTCTTAATCAGTGACTGATGTGGGAGGGCCTAACTCACTGTGGGTGGTCCCACCCTTGAGCGACAGCTCCTGGAAGCTAGGAGAAAGCAGACTGGGCAAGCTAGCAACCTCCATGGCCTCTGCTCCTGTTCTCTATAACAGGTCTCCTCCCTAGCTTCCCTCATTGAAGGATTATAAGCTATAAGGTGAAATTAACCCTTTCCTCCCCAGGCTGCTTATGGTCATGGTGTTTATCACAGCCACAGAAAGTCTAAGACACTCTTCAAATAACAAACTCAAAGGGAAGATAGAGGGCACAGAAGTCCACATCTATCCTCCTCAGTCAGAGAGCTGTGAAGAGTGGGGCTAGAGACAGGTGGATGATATCCCACAGAATGACCTACACTGGAAAGGAAGCCCAATGGGTTGCCCAGTGTGTTGACCAATCAGAAACAGGATTTTCCGAGAGGAAGAGAGAGGGGTGACCATGAAAACCTGGCTGGCATGTAAATAAATTATCCAAATGAAATAAGTGTGTGGTTTGAAAGATAGTGGCCCCCAAAGGGAGTGGCACTTGTAGAGGGACCCCAAAACAGCTTGACCACACAGCTGCCATGACAGGCTTAGAGGCCCAGACATTGCTTCTGGCAGGTAACACCTGGACCCAGGAAAAGCCATTAGCTGACCCCACACAGGGAGGGCCCACATCTAAGGGGAAATACCTGACATTCCAAACATTCCCTATATTCCTGGACAAATGTCAGCCAGTCAGGGTCCTGAACCCTGGAAATCCCCTCCCCTCTGCTATGATTAAAAACCCCGCCCCCACCTGAGCTCAGGGCTCTGCTCTCACCACTGCATTGGACAGAGACTCTGAGCTCTGAGCTTGGAAATAAAGGCTTTTTGCTTTTACATATGTGATTAGGTCTCCATGGTGGTCTTTTGGGGGTCCCTGAGATCTGGGCATAACACACTATTAGGCGGTGTGGCCTTGTTGGAGGAAGTGTGTCACTGTGGGAGGCAGGGCTTTGAGGTCTCTTTGGCTCAAGCTTCCCTCAGTGTGACAGTCAGTCGACTTCCTGTTGCCTACAGGATGTAGCACTCTCAGCTCCAGCACCACATCTGCCTGCACACCACCGGCCGTGATGTCAGTGGACTGAACCTCTGAAACTGTAAGTGAGCCACCCCAATTAAATATTTCTTTATAAGAGTTGCTGTGGTCATGGTGTCTCTTCACAGCGACTAAGACAATAAGTAATATAATTGCTCTATCATACTGATACCCAAAGCGCCTTGAGATACTGCACGCTAAGCAAAAGAGAAGCAGCTATGGGCATGATTATCTGGGAAACTACCTGGAAAGTGAAGGGCTCTAGAATAAAGGTTAGGAAAACAAGCACTACACATCTTCAGTCAGGAGGTTTGGAGACCTTGGGCAACGAAACTATGTTTTTAAAGATTTCTAAAGGCTTCCTGATAGAAAGGGATTAGACTTTTGTGTAGGGAGCCTTAGATTCAGCAATGAGCTTTCTGATTTCCTGTGTTGATATATTGCATACCCCAGTAAAGCTTGCCTGGGGATCAAAGAAGCAGAACGGCCAGCCACTAGCTTACCTCTACAAAATCCTCAGCCTCAAGAGAGTGAGTTCCTGTTTCCTCACACCTTCTATACCTTTCTGCGTCCTGTTATATTACTTCCTGGGATTAAAGCCATGTCTCACCACTGCCTGGTTCTGTTTCTCTCATGTAGCCCAGTGTGGCCTTGAACTCACAGAGATCCAGATGGATCTCTGTCTCCTGAGTGATAGGATTAAAGGTATGTGCCACCACTGCCTCACCTCTACATCTAATTTAGTGGCTGGCTTTGTCCTCTGATCCCCAAGTAAGCTTTATTGGGGTACACAATAATATCACCACAATTCTCAATGTACAAAAGGCTCATCACAGGCAGGTGTCCTGGGGCTTGTGTGGTCCTGGGCTGAGAAAGAGGTCAGGGCCAGAGCAGGGTGAATAATCACCTGGAGATGGTTTCCTGCTTCAGAAGAACAGCTAGACTTTACAATATCTGAATTTACTTTAGTGTGGAGAATCTAAGATTAATTCTTCCCTTAATAAAACCCACCATGATAGTCATCACAACTCAGGAGAGAAAATTAAATCTGGCTTATGATAAGTTAAATCCAATAAAAAGCACAGATTTTGTCATTGCTTTAGCATTCCCTTTCTCCCCTGTCCTCTTTCATTTTCAGAAATGAATTCATATGAAGCAAATCTATAAAGGGGAGCCATGGCGGAGAAACACCATGGAAAAGTCAGCAGCTTGACTAGTCGGCTCACCGAGGGGAGACAGGCGCAAAACTCATTACGATGGGATTTCTCCTACAGCTCAGCTTGTTCTCTTCTAAACTCCTAATAGAAAAAGTTGAATTTGTTCTTGGCACCCCCACACTTCCATCAAATAAAGAGATAAATTAGAGATACGTCTCCTCCTCCCACACACATTTATTGTAATCTAGAGTAGTGTGCTCTCTTGGGATTTATTGTATGGTTTCTCAAAAGATTACATCTTGGAAACCTCATTCGTAAACTCACAGGTAACAGGCAAGTCTCCTTTACTTGGACAGGTAAGTTGAAAGGGAATGGAATTTGACTCAAAATCTGTTCACGTCTATAGATTATGTGCTTAAAATGTTGCCGAAAAATAAATACTAAAATAAACCACTACTTTATTTTGCAATTCAAGATAACATTGCAGACATTTGTGTTAGTTTTATATTTGTGAAGTTGAAAAACAATGAATTTGTAATTTTGTTAACTTTTATCAGGGTCTATATTTTTTCTTCCTCTAATACAATAGGTTAAACATTCCTTTGAGGGCTGGAAAGATGGCTCAGCAGTTAAGAGCACCCAGGTTCAGTTCCCAGTGCGCACATGCTGGCTTTCAACCACCACTTACAGCTCCAGTCCCCAGGGATCTGATGTCCTCTTCTGGCCTCTGAGGACACTGCACACACATGGCACACTGACATGCAGACAACACACCTACAATATAAAAATATTTTATACACATAAAAAATAAATTCCAAAAAATTCTTTCAAGAAGGAGAAAATCTTTTTAATAAAAAAAAATCACCAAATTCAGGGAGATTGCTTCAGCATAAGGACCTGAGTTGGAATCCTCAGCCCCAGCATAAAATGCAGACATGGCTGCAAGTGCCTGTCACCCCAGCATTCTGAGATGCAGCTTGTTGGCTAGCCAGAATGGCAATCAGGTTCAGTGAGCTGCTGCTGTCTTAAGGTGAAAAGGCAGCGAGAGGGAGAGAGAAAGAGAAAGACATACGGTATTCTTCTATATTTGTGGAAGTAGCAAGGCAACTCCACGTAGTTAAAAGGGAGGTTTATTTTGTGGGATAACTTACAAGTAAAGGGGTAGGTTACAGGGTCCAGGAAAGGTGTAGTGCAGTCCGGTGTTGTTCTCTGGAGAACTCTGCTCGGTCTACCTCCAGCATCCAGGATCCAGGAACCAAGAGAGCTGGCACATCCAGATCTCGGGTCTTAAGGGCTCCTCTCTTGGCCCTTCCTCATAGGCATGACAGTTACCAGAAGCCTCAATGGGGGTAGTACTTCCAGGGCAAAGCTGGAACAGCTACCTACTACACTCCTCTGGTTTCCATACATACCTGTACAAACACACATACATCACACACACATGCCCCCCACACACACATGCATGCATCCATGCACATGTGTCATTAAACAACAAACCACAAGAAAAATGACAGTCCTGAACACCTCTACCATGCCAGGCTCTTTACACATATTTTAACTTGTTAACAAATCCTTTTTATGTTTAGATGAATACTGATTAAAAAGTGTTTTACTACTTTCCCAAGGTCTTGTGACTAGTAAGTTGTAGGGCTTAATCCCAAGTCTTGCTTCTGTGGCTATATCCAGCTCTCATACATGTAATCCCCCACTTCCTAGTATCACAGTGTTGTAGGGCCTGTTCTTTCCCCTGTCAAATCCCCATTCTCTCCTTCCTTATTGCAACAGAATGCTGGATTTTAGCTAAGCCCACTGCATAGCTGATGCGACTTTTTAGCTTCTCTTGCAGCTAAGGATGAGCACATGACTAGGAAGTGAGAAACATATAATTTGAGGTAGAAGTGTTGATGGAACGCCCCTCTCCCAACACTTTTCCTGCTTTCCATAATGCAGATGTAATGCTGTGGCTCTACCAGACATTTGGGTAACAGATGGCCTAGAGGGTAGATGCCAGGTATGAGGTAGAAGAGCATATTCTGATGTTGTCTATTGACATCACAGAGATAACACACTAATTCTGGTCTTCCTATTCTAGGACTTCTTTTATATTCATATGAAACAAACTGCCATCTCTTTGAGCCCTCTGTTTGACACAGTGTATTGTGCTCAATGTTTTTTTTTGTGTGTAATTCAAATTGATTCCCACTCCCTGACACTCTAAATCTTCTTTGATGTCTGTTACATAAAATTTAGTTTAAATTCTAACTTGTCTCTAAAGCATTCCCTGGCCACAACTTTATCTCTCTCCATGGTTAATTTCAAACAAGTTACTGGGTATTTATAAATACCTATATTACTGTTTTTTTAATAGGCTTCTAGTTATGGACTGTCAAGATAGTTCAACAGGTAAAGGGACTTGCTGCCAAGCCTAAGGATCTGAGTTTATTCCTTGGGAACCACATGATAAAAGGAGAGAATTGACTCCCATAAATTGTCCTTTGACCTCACATGCATGCACACACACACACACACACACACACACACACACACACACACACGGATTATACAATCTTTTCAAAGGCTGTTACTCTGAGTCATAAATGTTGAAACGGTTTCCCAGCTTGGGTTCCCACACTCACTTCACCATGTGTAATATGTATGCTTTTCTTAGCTACTTTTCTACCACTGTGATGAAACAACATGACCAAGACAATTAATAGAAGAGAGAGTTTATGGGGTGCTTACAATTCAAAGGGCTGGAGTCTATAACCATCATGGTGGGGAACACGGCAGCAGGCAGGAAGGCATGGCTCTGGAGTAATATCTGAGTGCTTACATCTGGCCCAAAGCAGGAAGCAGAAAGAAAGAGACTGTGGCTGGAGTGGGTTTTTGAAACCTCAAAGCCCACCCCTGGTGGCACACCTCCTTCAAAGCAGGCCACACCTCCTAATCCTTCCCAAACAGTTCTACCACTTGGGGACCATGCATTCAAACATATGAGCTGTGAGAAATAAGCTTCTAGTTAAGCAAAGTTACTTTATGACACAAAATCCTACTCATAGGCATATGCCTAAGAAAACCGAAGACATAGTCACACAAAAAATTAGCACATGGGGCTGGAGAGATCCTTACTGGTTATGGGCACAGACTGCTCTTGCATAGATTCTCACAACTGTCTCTAAGTCCAGTTCTGGAGGATCCAATGCCCTCTTCTGGCCTCTACAGACACCAGGCATACACATGGTGCACCCATACATGCAGGCAAAACACTGGTACACATACAGTAAAATAATAATAATTTTAAAAAAAATTAAAAAGAACAATGGTTAAGTCTGATCAAGGTTCTGTAAGGGAATGTGAAGACAAAGGTAGTGGTACACTGGTACTCACGTTGTAAAGACAGTGGTGGTGGTCCACTCTAGAGGGACCAGTTTAGCGACCCCAAAATAAGACACAGAGGATGATGGGTGTGGTACTGGTCAATGTCAGATGGATCTGATCAGAGCAGCTGCCCAGGGGAGCGTGCACAGTTACCTCCCCCAACTAGTGAACTTCTGACTTTTTAAGGCCACTTAAGCCCCATGTGCATTTTTGGTTCTTATACATCTACCTGCAACACACTGGGTTCTGGGTAAAACTGGCTTCTGAGCAAAGCATGATCCTTTCCAAGAAGTGCTCCCCCTGCTATACAACAGGCAGAAGAAACATACAAGCAGGTGCTTGTCTAGATCCAGGTCGTCCCAGCCCCCCATTCTTCTTCTAAATACTGTATGTATCCTGTGTCTCAACTCCTAGCTCTTAATGAACTCTTGACTGATCCTGGAGTCTTCTCTTTCAGAAGCCCACGCTGCCTGGGGTGGAGACCAGAGAGCACTGTTGTGCATTTTAGAGTACTGACTCTTGTTCACTTTTAAGCGTAGACTAAGATCCCGAAATTAGATGACTGGGTCAAAGGTCGTACGGACTTTCCATTTGTAATTGTCCTGGATTTTGTTCATTTTTTTTCTCATATTTTGTACCGATTTACACTCCCACGAACAAATGGGAGAGGGCATGTTCTTCACAGGCTTTTCAATTTTTTTAGAGTTTTGTCAAAATAATAAAAAAGTAGGATCATGCTGTAGTTTTAATTTGTTATTCTCATGAGTGAAATTAAGCTTTTTTTTTCTTTTTCCTATTTCCTATTTAAAACAAAAAAAACAAAAAAACAAAAAAACAAAACTAAATCAATTGGAAATGCTGCTTGGTAACTGTCATGTTTTGCTAAGTAGAATCTATCATTCCTAGGACCAGGAAGGAATTTGCCTTGTTTCCAGCCCTCTCAATCAACCCCAATTTTGTCTCTACCCTCCAGTTTAGTGTATAATTATTCAAATTAGTGATGAATCTCTTTGGCAACAAATTGAACCTCTGCAGAAAATGAACCAAGAGCCATAAAAAGAAAATAGAAGCTGAATTTTTAGCCTTCGAATCAATCTGGGCTTTTGAAAAACCAAACAAAAGGCCAGAGCCTCTCCAAATTACTGATTTACACAACAATTTCCTCGCATCTGATGTTTTTCCAGAGTTAAGTTAATGGCTTGTAGCTTTTTTTCTTCTAGTCAAAAATAGACCATATGAACTGGATTCATTCTTTAAATACATTTATTCGGGCAGCTCCTTCCGTCACCGAAGATTAATCCTCCATCTGTATAATAGCTTGGATGGCAAATATGCCCATTTTTCTCGGGGAGAAAACCAGATTCTGATGAGAGTCCCAAGCTGACATCAATGGCCAGGCTGCCTGCCATGAATGTATGGCATAGCCCAGTTTCCAGTAGCAATACTTTCTCGGCTCTAGACTTTAAAACTAAACAGTTGAAATGCAATTTCTGACGTACTGCCAGTGAAATTAATTTCTGAGCAGATATGTGTCTTCACAGTTGAGCTGTGTTTTGCCCCTATGTCTTTCTAGTGGCTTTTTCTCTGCCTGGATCTGAGGTTTTCCATCCCTGAGTCTTAGAGAGGTTGTTCAGGACTGTAGGAACCATGGAAGACAGAACTAGAATAGTGTCGAAAGCCACACTTCTGAAGCATGACCATTTGCCAGACTCCATTCTAACGACATGAAGGATGCCATCTCATTAATTTTTCCCAGCAGCCTGTGGGGTGTGGTTTATAATTACTCCCTTTGAACAGATGAAGAAAGCAAAACTTCAGAGGTCAAGCACCTTGCCCAAGGTCATCCAGCTAGCTGATGACAGGAGTGCAACCCCAAATGTCTGAGTATGTTCACTGTGCTCCTAACACTACTCCATGTGAAACCTCTGGGACAATCTGATGCAAAATCTATGTTATTATTCATTCATAGATTAAATTTCTATGACCTTGGAATCCAACTACATAAAGGCTTCAAGAGGCCAGAGCACTGATGGCTAGGTGGTTAAGAGCACTGGTTGTTAGGGCAGAGGCTTGATGCCCAGCAACCAGGTGAGATGGTTCACAACCATCTATAACTCTAGTCCCAGGGGAGCCGACACACTCTTCTGGCTTTTAAGGCCAAATCATGAAATAAAATGCTCAAATGCATAAAATAATTTTTAAAAATACCTTCAAATTTCAAAAATGCTTAAAGCATGCCAGACTAGAACCACCACATCCTCCAGCATCCATTTCAGAAACATCATGTGCCTGTTCTTAGTATAATACTACTTAATAGAGAGAGGAATGAGTTGGGCATGGTAGCCCATGCCTTTAATCTGAGCATTTGGGAGGCAGAGGCAGGCAGATCCCCATGAGTTCAAGGCCATCATGATCTACAGAGAATTCCAAGACAGCCAGTTCCACAGAGAAAACCTGTCTTCAAAAACGAGAGAGAGAGAGAGAGAGAGAGAGAGAGAGAGAGAGAGAAAGAGAGAGAGAGAAAAGCCCTAACCCTTGCACCAAGTCTTCAATGATTAAGAATCAAGCCAATCTGGCTAAGTTCAGAAAAATACCAATACAGTTATTTTGCTAACAATATTTTAGTAGATGTTCCATGTAATGTGTAGACATCCTTTATTGGCAGGCTGGGGAAACAGCTTGTTAAGTCAGTAAAGTGTTTGCCTTGAAGTTTGAGGCCCCGAGCTAGACTCCTAGAACTCAGGTTTAAAAAAAAAAAAAAAGAGCTGGGTGTGTCAATCTACCACTTGTAATCCCAGCACCCAGCACTGTGGAGGCAGAGACAAGCAGACCCCTGAGACTTCATTGCCCTAGCCTAGACTACTGGATAAGTTCTAGACCAGTGAGAGGCCTTGCCTCAAAAAACACTGTTGCCACTCCCTAAAGAATGACGCAGAAGGTTGATGACTGGCCTTTACTTGTATGTGTACAAACATGTATCTGCACATACACGAATATATACAAAAGTATCCATTGTTCATCTTAATTTCCAGTTTATTGGAGGGTCTTGTATTTTATCTGGAAATTCTACATCCATTAGAAGGAAGAGACGTGGTGTGTGTGTGGAAGGCATTTCTAGTTTTGCTTTGTACTTTTCTGCATCCTTTGAATCATTTACAGTTACCAACATTCTTGAACCTTTCTCTAGACCTACTATAAAATTTAATATATGCCCATGGTCATACTAGTCTTTGGCAAATATAATAGGAGAGTGATAGTTTGAATGTAATTGGCCCCATAAGCTCATAGGAAGTGGCACTATTAGAAGGTACAGCCTTGTTGGAGGAAGTGTGTCACTGTGGAGGATGGGCTTTGAGGTCTCCTATGTTCAAGCTACATCCAGTGTGGTACACAGTTCACTTCCCGTTACCTATGGACCAAGATGTAGATCTCTCAGCTCCTTCTCCAGCACCACGTCTGCCTGCATGCCACCATGTTCTACCGTGGTGATACTGGACTAAAGCTCTAAAACTGTAAGTCACCACAATGAAATGTTTTCCTTTAGAAGAGTTGCCATGGTCATGGTGTGTCTTCACAGCAATAAAACCCAACTAAGACACCATCATTTACTGAATTTATCCTAGAAGATTGATTATGTGAAAAAGTGGGGTTTTATTATTATAAGTGTTAAAGGCAAACAATCATCGCACACCAGGCACTATTATAAATACTTTATATTTGTTGACTGACTAAATTATAAGAACTTCATATAGTTGACTGACCAATTATTAAAACAATTCTTTTAGGTATGTGCACCTGTTTCATACAGGATGAAACCTAAACAAGCAAAATTAAAAGATATTCTCACAACAGTGTATAGTCTGTTTGGTGTATACTGTTTGATGTGGTAGTCACTAACAGAATGTGATATTTCAATTAAAATGAGAAAAATATTCAGTTTCACTATTACAAGCCATATTTCAAGTTTTCAATACCTACATGTGACTGGTGGCTACCCTATTGGACATTGCATCAAGTATATTCCCGTCATTGCTGGTAGGACCAGCTTCGGGAGTATGTGACCTAAGCTTAGAGAGGCCCATGTTCAGCTTAATGCCTTTGTAGTATGAATCCTAATTGTTCTTAGTAATAAAAACCCAAAGTCAGATATAGGGGTAAATACTGAAAGATCAGAGAGACAAAAGAGCAAACCATAGCTACCACCTCTTACCTCACCAACGTCTCAGACTGAAAGAGACTGAGCTCCTGTCTCCTTCCCACCTTATATTTCTCTCTCTGCCCAGCCACATCACTTCCTGTCTCCACCTCTCTAGTTATGGAGTTAAAGGCATGAGATCCCAAGAGCTGGGATCAAAAGGTGTGAGCCACCACTGCCTGGCTCTGTTTCTCTTTAGACTGGATCAATCTTGTGTAGACCAGGGTGGCCTTGAACTCCAGAGATCTGTCTGCCTCTGCCTCCTGAGTGCTGGGATTAAAGGTATGTGCCACCACTGCCTGGCCTCTGTGGCTAACTAGTGGCTTAGCTCCACACTCTGATCTTCAGGCAAGCTTTGTTTGTTAGAACATAAACAAAATATCACCACATGCCTTGCTGTTGCTGTCTTGAAAGTTATAGAAATGTGGGGACTGGCAGTGCAGTTCTGTTGGTAGTATGCTTCTCTGGCATGCATAAATTCCTGAGTTCAATCCTTCAGCACTTTGTAAACGAGTGAGTGTGGCGGTGCACTGGGGTGGGGGTAGAGACAGGAGGATCAGGAGTTCAAGGCCAGCCAGGATACATGAGACTCTGCATCAAAAACAAAACAAAATGAAATCCAAATAACTTTTGGTTGGTGGGCCCTGTATTTTCATTTTCACTGGAATCTTATATTAATGCAGTAGGGCTTCAGGGAAGAAAATTTTGTAGGACAGCAATATTTTGTAAAGAAAACATCATACTAGACCTTATTAAGAGAGATAATCATTCAGTGTTAATAAGGACTAGCTCCTTCTGCATGGAGTAAAAATACTTTGTCTAGCTCTGCCGGCCCCCAGCCCCAAAGTGGCAGGGAAAAATATTCATCCAAGAGTTACTTGTAATTCTGAGTTTCCTTGAGGGTGCCTAGGAGGTGACCATCAGTGACTGTCCCACTCCACCACCCTGGGACTGGTCCTAGAGAAAAACCTCTGCATAGTCGCTCTTAAAAAGGCAAAAACAAAGCAAAGTAATGAAACTAACACTGAGCCAGGTGGTGGTGGCACATGTCTCTAATTCCAGAACTTGGGAGGCAGAGGCAGGCAGATCTCTGAGTTCAAGGCCAGCTGGGTCTACCAAGTGAGTTCCAGGAAAGTCAGGGCTACACAGAGAAACCCTGTTTCAAAAAAAAAAAAAAAAAAATCTACTGGTGAAATTATTAAGGCCACTCCATGAAGTTAAAAGGGAAGTTATTGTGTAGGGTAACTTACAAATGAAGGGATAGGTTGTAGGGTCTGGCAAAGGTATGGCGCAGTCCGGCAGTGTTCTCTGGAGAACTCTGCTTGGTCTACCTCCAGCGTCCAGGGTCCCAGACCCAAGAGAGACCTCTCCTCTAGATCCTGGGTCTTCAGCTTCCTCCCTCAGCCCCGCCTTGTGGGCGTGACCATTACGGAAGCCTCAATGGGGGTTGGAACTTCCAGGCCAAGGCTGGGATGGCTACCCACTACAGAGAACCAGGGGAGCCTTCACAAGGGCCACACAATCAGCATGTGAAATAAACATGTGGCAGAAAGGAAGGCTGGAACATCATTGTCCTCCCCTACTGTCCCCAGGTATGCTGACTGTGGCTACTGGCCCAGGCACAGAACTACTCCAGAGAGACTTGTAATGGTAATATTACGTTGCCATTATAATAGTGAAACAGAGTGCTTACTTAGCCGAGCTCTGGGGATGTAGCTCAGTAATAGAGTGATTACTTAATAAAGGTGGATCCTGGGGTTGATTCCCAAAATACAGGAAAAAAGGAAAATTAAGGGTATTTATCTATTTCTGCTTAATTTTTACACACATCAACATTATTTCCTGAAAATAATATATTCAATACATAGAATGTTAATGCATGGAGCAATAGATTCTGAGCCATGCATGTGATAATTTCAAAGTGACAGTTACTAATTATATCCCTTTTCTTAAATAATTACACCCTTGACTTGAGAACCTGAACTTGGCTGTGCAGTGTCTTTTAACCTTCTGATGTTATTTAATCTAGAAAGCATCATTGTTCCTCTTCTACAGAACAGAGATCTGAGGCGGAAGAAAGGTCATGTGTGTGTGTGTTTCCAGTTGGTAGTTCATTTGGTTAGTCATTTCGCCTTTTTAGTACCGAGGATAATTCCATGGAAGTCACACGGCTCCCTGATGCTCCATTTCTCTCCTCCCTGGACCATTTGTTCTCTCTCCTGGTGTTTGTTTTTTCTTTAGACACAGTGGTAATTGCTGCAATTTCTCTAAATCTCTCTAGGCTGCATTTTGGACTAACAGCGGTGCCTTGGTCCATTGTCTCATTCTTTATGGTGTGAGTGTACAAAGCATCTTCGGTTGACCAGCTGTCCATCTGAATGTTTTACTGTCGCCGGCATTGTCGTAAAGCTGCCATGGAAGGAACCATAGGAACAAAGAGGGTGCATAATAGTGGGAGCTGGCACGTCTAGCGATGTGGGTCGCGCTTCTTACGCTAAGACTTTTTGGAATTAGACATAAGAGGGGGAAATTGCAAAGAACTGGGGAGCTGTTGAACTTCAAAAAAAGTTTTCTAGCGCAAGATAGATTGTTTTCTAAAGAGTTCAAATATGCTGAAATGCTGGGCTGGAGAGATGGCTCAGAGGTTAAGAGCACTCAATGACTGCTCTTCCAGAGGTCCTGAGTTCAATTCCCAGCAACCACATGGTGGCTCACAACCATTAAAAAAAAAAAAGAAGAAGAAGAAAAAGAAAAACCAAATATGCTGAAATGCTAAAAGCCTGGACGCCCTCTACTGGGGTGGGGCATGTTTACCTGTGTGCACGCAGGCACCAAGGCAATAGGACAATGTCTGTTATCTTCCACATTTGCGCTCCACCCTCCTGTTGAAGACAATCTCCCACAGAACCTAGAGCTTGCCAATTTGGCTAAACGGGCCTTCCAGTGAAACTCATGGATCCCCCTGTCTCCACTTCTCTGGTGTTGAGATCATGTATGTATATACTGTTTGGGGTTTTATGTGGGTGCTGGGGTGGGGTCTGAACTCAGTTTCCCGTGCATGCATAGCAGCACTTAATTACTGTGGCCCCCTCCTTGTGTCTGTATAAAGAACCCCCCATTCTGATCATATTTATTGTCAGCAACTGGCTATTTTGAGAGACGCGAACAGTAGCGCCCCACACTCCTACTCATCTCATCCCCCACCCCCCAGTTTTAAAACGGTACCTTTTGTTCTATCATTATAATTCATATACTCTTCATGGGCAACGCTGATGTATTAAACAATCCTCTATCTACATCACAGCCATTCTCAGTAATTTTTTTTTAGTGGAAAGTAACTACTCCTGAAATGTCTCTCTGTTCTCCATCAACTCCTCACCCCAAATTACTACCACAGCCCAGTGCTGACAGCTGTCGACTTCCTGCTCATCCCTGTCTCTCATAAGCCCCCACTCCACCCCCCTAAGGAAAAGGTAAGTGGGAAACTACCTAAAGAGGGACAACTCCAGATTGTTGCTGAGGTCATCAGCACAGGAAAAGAAGCTGTGACCGCTCATACCAAACAATATCGATGCTCTGATTTTTCTAAGTCTGGAATTTTCTAGGATGATAGACATGGACAGTCCAACTCAGATGAGACAATTGGCTTTTGAGAATTTCCTAAGTGAGAGCAGGAGGTCTGGGGAGAGCAGGGTCAAAGGCAGGGAATGACTGGTAAGCACTCTGTCTCCATCACTGGAGCACCCAGCAGAAGGGCCAGCCCACCTCAGGGCCCAGCATCCAGGCTGCTCATCTCCCTGCTTCTTGCACCAGCAAACAGAGAGCTTAATATTCAGAGCTCAACATCTGCCTTGACAGCAGGGAGCATTCAGTTAATGGTTCAGAGGGAATGCCGTGTTTGCAGCTGTTACTGCTTGATCAAATAATTGCTGTTTCCAGTGGTAAATTATTATGTAGGGTTGGAAGCGAATGAAAACGTGGTGTCGTATGGCAGCTCATTTTAGTGGCGTATAAATAGGTTTTGGGAAATAAAGGTATAAGGTTTTAAAAATGTAATCATTATAAATGGTGGCTAAGCACTCTTTCCAAGGAGCCAAAGGGACAGTGCCAGGGAGCTATCGCATAGCACCAAAGGGCACGGGTCATGTGGCAAATTGCTGGCTGCTCGTACTGTCTTACTATTTCATGGGAAGAACACACGCTCATAAGATGTGGTTTTTGGGAAACTGCTTTGCTCCCACCAGGGCACAGTTGCTACTGATAGTCTCGGGACAAGAGGCAGGGACATCTCTGCATATGAATTTCAAAGATTCCAAAGCCCTGGGGAGACAGTCAGGCTGCAGTTTGTCTGCAGTGCCTGCCAGAGGGAGAAAGGAAGAAAGGCCACCTGGACATTTCTCTCGCCTGCACTGTAGAGGACCATCACAAGCGCAGGTCACCAGGTCCTAAGCAGCCTGCGGAGCTTGGGAACCGACAAGGGACAGCAGTTAAAGACAGCATCTGAGGGCACAAGTTTCTTTCTTTCTTTCTTTCTTTCTTTTTTTTTTTTTTTTTTTTTTTTTGAAGCTGAGGATCGAACCCAGGGCCTTGCGCTTGCTAGGCAAGCACTCTACCACTGAACTAAATCCCCAACCCGACACAAGTTTCTGAGGCAGAGATTCCAGAACATGCTGCCGGCCCTCATGTCCTCTTCCTGTGGTTCGTGGCCATGGCTCACACTGAAAACTTTATATTCTCTGGTCCACGAGGCACTGTAAAAATGAAGTATTGGTGAAATTATTGAGGCCACTCCACATAGTTAAAAGGGAGGTTTATTTTGTGGGGTAACTTACAAATGAAGGGATAGGTTGCAGGGTCTGGGAAAGGTACAGTGCAGTCCGGCGGTGTTCTCTGTAGAACTCTGCTTGGTCTACCTCCAGTGTCCAGGGTCCCAGAACCAGGAGAGAGACCTCCTGTCGATCCTTGGTCTTCTGCTTCCTCCCTCAGCCCGCCTTGTGGGCGTGACCATTACCGAAGCCTCAATGGGGGTTGGAACTTCCAGGCCAAGGCTGGGATGGCTACCCACTACAACGAAGGGTAAGAATTTCGGAGGTGAGGGGGCTGAGTCATGGAGCCTGGGTGACGAAGCTTGTTGAGTTGCAGCCTTGTGGGTTAAGAGACTTCTGGGCCCCATATGGCTCCGGCATAAGTCTGCATAGGGTTCCTTTGTCAGGATCCATAAACCTAGAGAATTTCACTCTGCTGGTGTCTCCACCTCGGCACGTAGACTCTATCATCTATGCTGTTTATCTTTCTTTTTCTTTTGCCACAAAAGTTATGATAGAATCAGTCACAGCTTGCACATTCCATGTACTTTTCTAGTGCCAAGCCCAATCTTCTCAGACTTAGCCAGAGACATAGACTCTGGCCTTACTTTCCGTCTGTGACTAGTGCAGATTTAAGCTCTCTGCCTCTTACTCTGTTTCTTACTACATTTCTTTCTCTGTTCCTAATGGTCTTGGTTTTGTCATTTCCTCCTCAGAGCCAATTAATGGAACCCCAGGACTTGGCTTTTGAAATCTGGGGACAATTCTAACTGTCCCTGTGGTGGTTTGAATGGTTACAGCCCTCATGGCCTCACGTGTTTGCATGTTTGACCCATAGGGAGCGGCACTATTAGGAGGTGTGGCCTTGTTGGAGGAAGTGTGTCACTGTGAAGGCAGGTTTTGAGGTCTCATATGTGCTCAAGCTTCACAGTGTGGCACACAGTCTCCTTCTGCTGCCTGAAGATCAAGACGGAGGACTCTCAGCTTCTTCTCCTGCACCGTGTCTGCCTGCATGCTGCCATGTCCCACCATGATCATAATGGACTAAACCTCTGAAACTGTAAGCCACCTCCTTAAATGTTTTCTTTTGTAAGAGTTGCCATGGTTGTGGTGTCTCTTCGCGGCATGAAGACAGTTCTTCATGGTCTAACTAAGATATGTGTTCATGTTCTAACTTGAAGACAGTTCCTCAGTTCTAAGACAGTTCCTCTCTCTACAGTTTTCTAGAAAAGCAGAATAGTATTCTGAGCCCTAAAACCATCCTTGGTGAGTTATTGAAAGGATGTTTCAAGTTTTCAGGCTGTGTGGTTTCTCTTGTAACTGCTCAGTTCTGCTGTGGTAGGATGGAAGCAGATATGGACAACTGTGGTGATATAGTGTGTATCAAATAAAGCTTGCCTGAGGATCAGAGACAGAGCCAGCCACTAAATTAGACATAGAGGTCAGGCAGTGGTGGCATACACCTTTAATCTTAGCATTCAGTAGGCAAAGATCCATCTGGATCTCTATGAGTTCAAAGCCACCCTGGACTACATGAGATTGATTCAGTCTAGGGGAGAAACAGAAGCAGGCAGTGGTGGCACACACCTTTAATCACAGTACTTGGAAGTCACACACCTTTAATCCCAGCACCTGAGATCTCATGACTTTGCTACCAGTATTTGGGAAGCACACATGCCTTTAATCCCAGCACTAGGAAGGAAGTGATATGGCTGGGCAGAGAAAGGTACATAAGGCATGAGGAGATAGGAACTAGAGCTTTTTGGCTGAGGACTCAGAGGCATGCAGTCAGAGCATTTGTGGAGATAAGATCTCGCCTTCCATTTGGCCTGAGGATTCGGTAGTGGTGAGAAGTTTCTTTAGTGGCTTACTCCTTTGTCTCTCTGATCTTTCAGCATTTACCTCAATATCTGGCTCTGGGTTTTTTATTAAAAGACCATTTAGGATTCATGCTACAGATAACAGGTAAACAAGCCAGGGTAGCCATGTTCCAGTAAACTGTTACTTAGAAATAAATAAAGCCCAGGAGGTTGAGGGCAGCAGGTTGCTTTCCTTTCTGTTGGCTTTAACTCTTGATAGACATATGAATCCACAGAAATCATTGCTGTGACCTGGAAAACAACCATTAATCCTTGACAGGGTGTAAACTGGTAGTCATATTTAATACTGTGCTGTCCTGGAGATGAATATGTGAATTGGCATTCTTGTTTTTCTAGAAAACATAAGTATTTGTGAATTTTCTTTGTAGACAGAGGAGGCTTGGCCTCAGTCCTAACCCTCACATTTGCATGAAGGCAAAAGGAGAAATGTTGGTAGGACAGGTCCCATTCTCTAGAAGCTTAAGCAGAGGCGGAGCTCTGGGCAAGATAGTTGACTAGGGATGACCGCTTATGAAAGGTAAGAGCAGGTCGCTGGCTGGGCAGAGGAATGTCCAAGAGGCTTTATCTGCTCTAACACAGAATTCTAGGAGAATAATATCCTAAATGGATCAAATTCACACCTCTGTTAAATACTGCCATTAAATGTCCAAAACCCTAGGGGAGAGGGAGCCTTTAGGCAAAACCACCTCAGAAAATAAACAAACAAGCAAACAAAACAACAAAAAAGACTCGAGATTGCTTACCCAGTGCCAAGCACTAAGTCTTTTCCGGGTGGAGGTTTGGACGGTTGATCTTCACAACTTCTAAAGAAAACAAAAATTCTGGGTTGGAAAGTCAGCTCAGTGGTTAAGCACTCATGTTGTTCTTGCAAAGGACCAAAGTTCAGTTTCCAGCACCCACATGGAGACTCTCTGCCTCCTCATACACCAGGCACACATTCAATGCACAGATGTACATGCACATAAAACACTCATACACACAAAACAATCAAAATAAATCTAAAAAAATTTAAGAAAAAAGAAAAGAAAAAGTCTGAACGTGCGTCTCCTATAAGTTAACATCATTGGTGGAGCCACCTGAGAAGGAGCTATAGAGGGTTTAATGATTTGCTTTTGTTGATTTTTATTCTGATTGCACTTTATTTATAGAAATACATCTTTTATGAAAGGGAAACTACACTGAGATACAGGCAGAATTAATGAGAAATCAAAGGCTTTTCTTTTTCCCTCCTTCTAATTTCTCCACCTTTCTCCATGCTCCAGTTCAGAGGTTTCAGGCATGTGTGGCCATGCTTGGTAGTTACGTGATTGTTAGTGATTCGAACTCAGACCCTCTTGCTTTCACAGCAAGTACTTTCACTCACTGAGGTGTCTTCCCAATCCCTCATCAAAACAAAATTTTAAAGTTGCATCCATCGTAAGAATCTCTGGATCTGAGACTGTGGGGTGCCCAACCCTGAATGGACATACACAGCATCCTTCTCCCCAAAGGTTCAGGGTGCTCAAAGAAGAGGAAGTGGAAAGACTGTGAGATCCCCAGAGTGGATAACATCAAGGAAACAATGTTTCCCAGCTCAGCAGGGCATTGGACATCTGGGCTCCCAGTGATTGTAACAGCAAGGCTCACACAGGAGACCTGGACAGGCTCAAGCCAGACACATTCCAGTATGAGAGGTGTATTAGTCATTTTCTATTGCTGTGAGAAGACATTATGGCCAAGACAACTTATAGAAGGAAGAGTTTATTTGCATCTTACAGTTTCAGAGGGTTAGAGTCTGTGACCTTTGTGGTGGGGAGCATGGAGGCAGGCAGGCAGGCATGGTGCTAGCGCAGTAGTTGAGAACTCACATCTTGATCTGTAAGCACAAGGAGTAGTGTGGGCTTTTGAAGCCTCAAAGCCTGCCCCCAGAGAATTATCTCTGTTGTGGAATATTAGTTGAAGATGTGTTACATTCTTTTATGTTGTGGAATACTTGTTTAATGATGCAAAGATGTGTTACATTTGTTTATCTCTGTGAAGCTGTGTTACTTTGTCTGCCTAAAACACCTGATTGGCCTACTAAAGAGCAGACTGGACAAGAGCAAGGCCAAAGAGGGATAGGCGAGGCTGTCAGGCAGAGAGAATAAATAGAAAAGAGGAAGAGGAGCAAGAAAAGGAGGAGAGGAGGATGCAAGGGGCCAGCCACTCAGCCACACAGCCAGACATGGTGTAAGAAGGAAAGAAAAGATATACAGAAATAGAGAAAGGTAAAAGCCCAGAGGCTTAAGGGAGATGGGATGATTTAAGAAAAGCTGGCTAGAAACAAGCCAAGCTAAGGCCAGGCATTCATAAATAAGAATAAGTCTCTGTGTGTTTATTTGGGAGCTGGGTGGCAGGCCCCCAAAGAGCAAAGAGTTAAAAAAAAAAAAAAAAAGACCAACAATACATCTCCTCCAACAAGGCCTCACCTCCAAGTCCTTCCCAAAATAGTCCCACCAACTGGGACCAAGCATTAAAATATATGAACCTACAGTGGCCATTATAACCAAACTACCACAGGGGGTAGGTGGTTATAAAATCTTACCCTGAGGATCTGTTGGCATTTGATAGCTGAGAGAGGACAAGTTAACTTCCTTTAATGATGTGACCCTGGTAAGTTGACAGCATCCCAGGGTGGACATCATTTCCAAGACTAATTGGACTTGATGGAAGAAAAAAGAAAGAAAGAAAACTCAGAGTTAGGAGGGAAGGCATGGAAGGATAGAGAGAGTGGTGGGAGGGGCTTGGAGAGGGGAGATGAATGTTTTTAAAATACATTGTATGCAATTCTCAAAGAATTAATAAAATATTTTTTAAAAAGAATCTCTGAAAACAATCGTAAAATAATCTTAAGATTAATAAAAGCTATAGACACTAATGCATTAGAAAAGAGATAATTTATAAACCATAAAATATGTTTTAAATTTCTGTCTTGTCTTGGTCTTGATCATGGTTTTTTCATAAATGTTAATTAACTACATATACTGTGGTTAAAGTAACTGTTCCATAGATAAAATAGACCATATCTCAGGCCTCACTCCATGCTGCTTAAATTGTTTTCATAAGATAACAATGCTTAATACTCAATAATCTATTTTGTGGTATTTCGGTTCATCTATGTTTTTGTTTGCATAACTCCTGCAATATTGATGTGTTTGCATTTTCAGAAAACTGGAGGGTGGAAGTATATTTCTACTGTAGAATAAATAAAAATAAAATATTGCCCAGGAGAAAGAGAGAGGCATGTAGTATTTGAATAGGAAATAAGACCAGGTTTTCACAGGGTTTCTGGAGTTTGGACCCTGAAGAATTAACTGACTTTCTGGGCATCTAAACCAGCAAAGAATCTGCTTAGTCAAGACTCAACAGCTGTACCACACACCAGTGTAATCTGTGCCTCGGGGGCGGGGTGGGGGGAATGGGGGATGAGAGGAGGAACCCACTGAAGTCTGAAACCACTAGGGATGGCGGTGAGTAGTGTGTACATTTGTGGGAACTGGAGTTTTTCCTTCATCCTAGAGTCATGCAGGTTTGTTCTAGGTATGGGTTTTTTCACAACTTTTATTTATTTATTTATTTATTTATTTATTTATTTATTTATTAAGATTTGTTTATTTTTATTTTATGTGAATGTTTTGCCTCCATTGTAGGTCTGTGTACCATGTAGGCACTTTAGTGCCCATGGAGGCCAAATTCCCTAGAACTGGAGTCCAGAATAGTGGTGAGCTACCATGTGGGTGCTGGGAATAAGTCTCCTCCAAGTGGAGTGAATGCTTTTAACTGCTGGGCCATCTCTTCTGCCCTTTGTAAACTTTGAAAGTCATGTTATTAACAATACTTGAGCATTGCATGAACACAGAGTTTCTGGTTGAGTTATCAGACTTTGTCATGTTATTAACAATACTTGGCCATTGTACAAACACTGGGTTTCTGGTTGAGTGCTTTGTTTAGCAGTCCACATTGTATTGTTCTTTCTGGAATGATGTTGCCACAGAGCAAAATAGGGAACCTTCCTGCTGACTCAGAAAGAATTGTTTCTGAGAGATGCCTTTTTATTCAGTTATTTCCCCACAGGAAATCACGAGACTGGACCATGCCACGGGAAATATGTCGATCCAGTTTCCTCCCGATGCACATTGAAGGAAGAAAGTCTCAAGTCAAACTGCCCTGGATTGCTGCAACCTACTATGAGCTGTGTGGTTAAAGTCTGCAGTGGGGTTCCTGGGGACAAAAGTGGAGAAATCTTTTCTGAAAGGAGCTGTAGAACTGTTATCAATTCCCAGAGAAAGAAACAGGGAATGTTTGGGCTAGGGAACAGAGGACTCCATCCTCAGTTTCTCTTCTGCTCTGTACAGGCCTGTGGAAGATCAGATGACCTTGGCCATCTGTGGCATTGCAAAGTCTAGAGAGGAGAATGAGTTCTGGGAAATTCTCTGTGCAAGGCCAAGAGCTGATTGGCTCCAGAGCAAACGTGTCCTGGAACTCACTTGGTAGACCAGGCTGGCCTTGAACTCACAGAGATCCACCTGGCTCTGCCTCCCGAGTGCTGTGATTACAGGCATGCGCCACCACTGCCTGGCTAGTTCTTCTTTTTATATGTTCCAGTGCCCCTTTAGTAATTTTCATGCAGGAGACTGAGGCTATGGCTCAATAGTTAAATCACATGCTTCACAAGCGTGAGGACTGGCTATGTTTCCAGCTGCACAAGTCAGGGCAAGGGCCCACAGAACAAGCTGGCTAGTGAGCTTCGCTGGAGATGATGACCTCAGAGTTTGATTGAAATTCTGCCACACTGGATAAGTAGAAGACTGAGGATGATTCCTGCCTGACACAAACCTCAGACCTACACATGCCCTGCCACCCTCAACACACACACACACACACACACACACACACACACACACACACACACACACACACACACACACACACACCTACATATATGAAAATCGAAGAAGAAAATATATTTTTCAAGTTCTCAGTGAAGCAAATGTTATCTATGGTGTGGGGAACAAGGGAAGGAATGGGCCTGTGCTCACAGCTGGAACAGAGTAGGTGTGGGTTCCTGTCCCACTTCTTCCCCTGGGGTCAGGCTAGTGGGAGTTGTCACAAAGGTGAGTGGACACCGTGGCTACATGGAGAGTCTGTATGCCCGTCAATAGCTGAAATACAGATAGGCATTATTGCTGATGTAAAACAATTACCTCATAATAGTCTAGGAGATGAAACTGGTGAAGGGGTGGGATACATGATTGACTATTGGCTTAACTATGTCCTGAGTGTGTTCCCTAGGGCTAACTATGTTGAAATATATGCCCCAGTGTGAGGCAGTATGTGGGGAGTGGAGGAAGTCCTGAGTGAATGTATTATTGACACAAGTACAATCGTGTGAAGCACCCAGTGTCTGAGACCCACAGGAAAGGCAAAACCTTTGCAGGTCAGGCTCGGGGAAATGGCAACACCTTCCTCTGGTCCAAGTACGGAGGTTAGGAATGATTGACCTCTCGCTAAAACCAGAGTATGCAGAAACTATCGACCACACCTTCCTCCCCCCAGATGTTGGCAGCCTGAGACTCAACCCCTATTGAGATGAGCTGTGTCAAATAAATGGAGTGAGATTCTGGACTGTGCTGCTGTGTCTCCATAGAGCAATGCCTCCCCTGATCCCAGCTTTTCTGTCCATGTGTTTGTGTGTCTGTCTGTCCTTCATTTCTTCATCACCCCAGTCAGGTCACGTCTAAGCTCAAGCTATCTCAGAAGAGGGTAGAAAGTCAGCCCAGCTTTGGGGCTTAGAGTTGGAGCCTCTGGGGGGTGGTTATGGTAGCGCTCCTAACAATTGTCCATCATTCTGCTCTCATTGACAAGATTGGAAGGACATGCTACCCACTAAGACATGTAGCCAAATATTTATACATTAAAACAAATATTTGGAGTTTCTTTGCCTGTGCTCCAAAGGTACAAATTCCTTCTGTTTCCTAGGAAAATTCTGCAGTATTTTCTAAGAGATTTTAAAAATGTTTTAGTATGCCGGGATTCTTATTATGCTATTGAATAGTCCTAATCATGTGCCAATGGGCAATTTGCTTTCTACAATAGCACTGTGGGAAACTTGAGTTGATTGGCAGAACGTTAGAGCTCTTCAGAGGCATTAAAAATATAAATGGAAATGGGCATCCTAGGAGCATGCACATACTAATTTCCTATGTGTGCATATCCACATATCCACATACATGTGTGTGTCTCTAACATCCTCTTTATCATTGAATGTTCATTTGCCCTGTTATACATACACATATGTATATGTATATAGATCCCTTTTGATTGGTGGACTATGGTGGTTATGAACCCAAGCATGATTGTTGCACACACAGATACATTAATGAGCTAGAGTAGAGGTTGGCAAACTATGACTGGTGGAACAGATTTGGCCACACTGTTTGCTCATGACTGGTCTCACTTCTGAAATCAGGTTAGGGGTGATTCCCAAGAAATGAGATTTGATAATTTGCTACATTTATCTGTCTGTCTATCTATCTATCTATCTATCTATCTATCTATCTGTCTATCTATCTGAGATAGGGTTTCTCTGTGTAGTTTCGGTGCCTGTCCTGGATCTCGCTCTGTAGACCAGGCTAGCCTTGAACTCACAGAGATCTGCCTGGCTCTGCCTCCCGAGTGCTGGGATTAAAGGCATGTGCCACCGGCAGCCTGGCTTGCTACATTTTATTGAATTTCCTGACAGCTACTATGTTCTGGTTACTATTTATAACAGGGACATGCCATGGGTCTCTATCAGCCAGAAGAGGACACAAACAGGGCAGTCTGGAAGGATTCTAACAATGAGCCTTCAGGATCTCCTCCCATGGAAAGACTGACCCACTGACCTGCTGCTCTGGTATGGGACCATACCTGTGGGGTATCACTACCCAGGGATATCATTTGAGTTTTGACGTCCACAGTTTTACACTGGAGTTTCATTCTGTAGACCCGATTTAGCAGCTGATTGATTGCCTGTCTCAGTCCCTATGTCAGTTGATACCACGTGACACAGTCCTACCAAGCCAGCTAAAGTACATCATGCTTGACCTTTCAGGCTTGGCCAGCTCACACCTCAAGTAAAGACATTCTCGAAAGATATGACAGGGATTGCTGTTCTGAAGTGCTTTGAACCTGTTGAATCAAAAAAGACACAAATTTCAAAGAATAATGCCAGGAACATAGTAATGTTTATTCCTACACTTATCATGAGTAGATGATTCTAATGTCTAAAAGGATCAAGTGTACAAATGTACAGAGTCTCCTATACCTTTTTATTTTTAAATTTTTTTCTTTTTGTTTTTTTGTTAAGTTTTGCTTAGCAAAAAAAGTAACAGCCAAGTACACCATTCTGGTTTTTTTGTTTGTTTTTGTTTGTTTTTGGGGGTGGTGGTGTATGTTTTTTGTTTCTTTTAAGACAGGATCTTACCCTGTAGCTGGTTGGTCTTGAATTTGTAGTAATCCTCCTGCCTCTGTCTCCTAGTGCTCAGATTACAGGTGTGTGCTACCATGTCCAGCTCCAATCTCTGAACTTTAACATATCTGTTTCATACCATATGGTTTACAGGCTAAGGCAGAAACTTCCTTGAGCCAGAGACAGAAGAGTGGTTTATTATAAAGAACTCTCCTCTCTCTCTCTCTCTCTCTCTCTCTCTCTCTCTCTCTTTCTCTCTCTCTCTCACACACACACACACACACTCACACAGTAAATTAGAATAAATCTAAGTAGGGTAAATTTATGTAAGTAAATAGAAATCAAAGAAGAAAAAATAATTCTTTGTCTTATTTACCTTCTTTTCTAACTTAAAAAATGTAAAAAAAAAATTATTTTGGTGTGTGTGTGTGTGTCTGTCTGTCTGCAGATGTTCTTAGGGGCCAGAGGCATCAGATCTGGAGCTGGAGTTATAGGTGTTTGTGAACTGCCCAATGTGGGTATTGGTAACTGAACTTGGATCCTCTGGAAGAGCCACAAGTGCATGAAATTGCCAAACCATCTCTCCAATCCCTAATTTAGGTTTTTTAATCAACCTTTATTTCTGCTCTTTATGCTATATAGATCACCTGTAAAAAAAAAAAAAAACTCATGTGCTTACGTGTGCTTGAGCATCACACACACACACACACACACACATGCACGCACACACATGCACGCACACACATGCACACGCACACATACACACACACGCGCACACACACGCTCACACACACACCACACACACACACACACCCCTCTGCATGAGAATGTCTTTCAGCAGTGACCGTCACTCCTCTTGTCTTGCTCTTTCCCCCTTTAGTAGTACACATTTTCCATATTCCACACTTTCTACAAGTCCTAAAATATCCTTGGAATTATTATTGGATTCATCATTTGGCTGTGTCTAGTTTTTATATTTTTCCTCAAAAAATATTCTGGCTTGTTGGAGTAATACTCCAGCCTGCTAGTCTGCTATTTCTCAATTAATGAACCTGATAGCCTGCTGCGGAGCCATCCATCTAATTGCTGTCTGTCGATTTTGTTGTAAAACATCTGCAGTTCATTACATAGGAAAGAGATTTAATATTCAAGTCAAATAACTTTATAATTGCCTCTACCTTGACAAACACCAAGAAATATTCAATACTGTCTCGTGTGTGTGTGTGTGTGTGTGTGTGTGTGTGTGTGTGTGTTTCAAAAAAACTAAACTATTGTCTATCTGTTTATCTAGACAGGATCTCTGTATGTTGCCCAGGCTGACTTTGGACTCCCAGGCTCCAGGGAAGCTCTCGTTGATGCCTCTTCCAGGAGCACCACCACACCAAGCTTCATTTGCATGTTTAGTGAAATGAAGTTTCCAGAAAGCAACGTCCAAGTGTTGTTCCCTAGAGCGAGTGAGAGCAGCAGGTTTGGCGAGGGATGGGCAGTCACGTGGCAGAGAAGGCCAGTGTGCCTCTGGATGCTGATGACCACAGATGGAAAGTGTGGTTTTCTTCTCAGCCCTGCCTCTTGGCTGATAGCCTGGATGCCCATCTTCTCAGGCTTTAAGGCTCATCTTTGCTGGTTGTCTGGTTCCCACTCCCTTCTCCTCCCTACCGTGGTCCCCACAGGAGCAGCCGAACCCCTTCCACTCTCCCGAGAGCTGGCAGAGTTATCTGCTCGAAAGTGAAGGATCTCCCCACCCCAGGCACAGCTCTCCCTTCTCAGTGCCTCCCAGGGCTCCCGCGACCACAGCTCTTTCTTTAGCTAACTTCCTCTCGGCTGCAGCTTTTCTCTCCCTAGGAATTTGGCTTGCGGTTTTGAGGGCCTGACCGGAAGCCATCCGGATGCGATCACGAGGCACTAAGAGCTGCCCTCCCTCTTGGACCCCGGTGTGGCACACAAGAGCAAGCCTGAGCTTTCGGTCCTACTTTGAACTCTTTCTATCAGCCACATCGCCAGTGATAGAAGCCAAGAGTTCCTTGTTTCTTGGTGGCTTCAAGTCTAGAACTCCCTTGGAGGCTGTCTGCATCCCCCATGGTCCCTCCCATGATGCTGTGCGGCTCTCCTAAAGTGATGGTATGACGAGCCTGTCTACAGACCGCTCTGACATGTTTAAGGCTGTCCGAGCTCTCAACTTCAGCTAATGTTCTGAGACTAGCTAGTTAGGAATTATTGAACTGAATTATTATTTTGTGTGTGTGTGTGTGAACATCCATCTTCAAGTCTCACATCACTAAATCTCTACAGAGTTTTATCTTTCAAAACTATTTGTGTAATAGATTACTTTTTAATCAGAAAACCTGTCTAATGCCCGTGTGAAAATGTGATTAATTTCTTTGGAACCTCCGGACAAAATTCTGCCTCTTAATTTCTACTTGATGGTCTTCTGGATGTGTTTTCTGGAGCAAGTCAGTAGCGAAGAAAGCAAGGAGAAGAGAAATTATTTCATGACTTTGTCTTCTGTACAGAATTTCGTCATTTATAAAAACTTTAAGAAACTTTCACTATCTTTTATGTATTCTATGAAGATGTACTACTACATGACAAAAATTCAGAATACATGGTTAAAATTACAATTAGTCAGACAGGTCATAAAAAGAAATTAGAAAACCTGTGAGGTGAGTAGTAATCTTATGTGAAAGAAAATTTAATTTTAATACTGAGAAGAGGCCTCGGCCGGTAAAGTACTTGCTGCATGAACATGAAGAGCTGAGTTCTGATTCCCAGTACTCGTGTAAGAAGTTGGGCATTTGTGCATGCCTTGGGAGCAGAGGCAGACAGATCCCTGGAGTCTAACAGCCGGACAGTTTAGCCAAACAGTGAACTCCAGGCTCACCGAGAGACTCTATTTCAAAAAAATGAAATACATAAGATGGGGAGTGTGGGGGACCAGCCTCCACATTTATTTACCCCAGGGACTCATGAGGAATGAGGGATAAAGAGACTCAGGTAGAAATAAAGAGGGGAGAGAAACAGATAGAAACACATAACAGCCTTGGGTGGGCCTGTATCCTTATCCACCAGCCAGAACTTTACTCCAAAGGGATATTTATAACAATGCCAAGGAGTGGAGCAAAAGACCTCCCCCTTGCTAGTTACAGGCAAGTGTAGACTATCTCAGACACCTGGTACCCAGGCCCATGGTCTAATCAACCTCTTATGCAGTCCCACTGGGTACAGCCACTAGGGAATCTAGTGAACTCCAACAGGGGAGTGGTTGTTTTTGTTGTTGTTTTGTTTATTTGTTTGGTTTTTTAATGTGGCACAAACTTAGACATATCTGGAAAGAGGGAATCTTAACTGAGAAAATGCCTCCATAAGACTGCCGTGTAGGAAAGTCTGTGGGGTATTTCCTTAATCAGTGATTGGCGTGTGAGGGCCCAGCCCATTCTGGATGGGGCCACTCCTGGGCAGGTAGTTGTGGGCTGTATAAGAAAGCAAACTGAGCAAAACATGAGGTGCAAGTTAGTAAACTTCCTGCTTCCAGGCTCCCATCTTGAGTTCCTGCCCTGACTTCACTAGAAGATGTGCAAGCTGTAAGATGATAGACATTTCACAAAGTTGCCTTTGGTCATCCTCTTTTATCACAATAGAAACCCTAAGAAAGACCAGGCGCAATAGAGGAACATAACCAAAGTCGATCCCTGGACAGGCAGGCAGACAGACAGACAGACAGACAGACAGACACACACACACACACACACACACACACACACACAGAGCTGAGTGTAACCAGTAAAGCACACCTATACATTCATACAATCTCTCACTCTATCTCTCTGTCTCTCTGTCTCTGTCTCTCTGTCACACACAGACAAACTTGCTTTAGTTTTTAGCTCTATCCATTCATTTGTCCATCCACCTGTCCAAGGAATCATTTAGCGTCTACCCTATGTGTGATGTTGTACCACGTACTGAGAATGTGAACAAGGGACCAAAATCATGCCACGAGGTAGGCAGAGTGGTGGGTTTTCCTGAGGCATGAATATAGGGAAACAGCAGCTGGCCCAGGTACTGCTCATCCCTTTGGTGAATCTGAGGCTATCTTGGGCTTCAAGATACCTTTTCTCAAAATGAGGAAACAGCCAAACAAACCATTAATGAGGAATGTAAGAACAAGCAGTACAAAAATGCAGCCTCTGTTTCTCAGAATTCTAAAAATAACTCAGCTTTACTTTGCTTTCTTGTTTTCCCATTTCTAAAATGAAGCCAATAATACTCACCTCCTCAAGGCATATGGTTGTAGGAGAAAATGTTCTGTAAGGCCCCAGTTCCTGAGTGCTGACATGTTCCAAACAGTGAAGGAACGTTAGCTGTTTCCCCTCCAGTGAGATAGGGAAGACACTGGCCATACCAAAGAAACCCACACTTGTAGTGGATAGCCATCCCAGCATTGGCCTGGAAGTTCCAACCCCCATTGAGGCTTCGGTAATGGTCACGCCCACAAGGCAGGGCGGAGGAGGAAGCAGAAGATGAAGGATCGGGAGGAGGTCTCTCTCTTGGTTCCGGGACCCTGGACGCTGGAGGTAGACCGAGCAGAGTTCTCCAGAGAACACCTCCGGACTGCGCTATACCTTTGCCAGACCCTGCAACCTATCCCTTCATTTGTAAGTTACCCCACAAAATAAACCTCCCTTTTACCTATGTGGAGTGGCCTTAATAATTTCACCAATACACACTGATTTTTCTTTTTAAATTCTGAGCATTCATCAGTAGGGAGAACCTGAAAGTATCCATTTTTTTTTTCCTCCTTAAAAAAGAATCAGATTTGGGAGTCTATCTTTTGGGAAATCAGTAGATGAGTTAGGTTTCTTGATTATTTTCTGTCTTATAAAGTTCCCTGAAGAGTTATACCTAATTCACACTTTCAGAATTGTAAGCCACCCTTACTTCAAAGATTTTAAAAATGAAATTGCAGCTATATTAAGGAATATAAAGTATGATTATGTAATTTCTAATTAATTAAAAAAAACCAAAATGCAGTTTCTGAAACTGAATAAAAACACTTAGATAAAAATGTCCATAATCCTCATTTCTGACCCTCTACATCTAAATAAAGTGGGGTATGCATACAGGCTAACTACTGCAATAACTAGAATCCAAAGACTGTCACATGTATAAATCTTAAAATATGCTAAAAACAATCATTAGTCAAACGACTTCTTAATATTTATGTGTAAGCATACATGATGGCTTCTTGGTTGTCAAATTGACTACATCTGGAATTAACTAAAACCCAAGTAGCTGAGTATACCTGTGAGAGATTTTTTAAAAATTAAAGCGTTTGAAAAGGGAAGATCCACTTTTAATCTGGATCTTTTGAGGTGTGAAATCCACCTTTAATCTGGGACACATCTACTGGTGGCAGCCTACATAAAGAACATGGAAGAAGGAAGCTTTCGATCTTTGTCTGCTGGCTCTCACTCTTGCTGGCAAGTCCATTCCTTCACTGGCATTAGAGCCTACTTCTTGGGGATTCTGATAGATACTGGAGGTCAGTTAAGATACCCAGCTATGTGGACTGAACAACTACTGGATTTCTGGACCTTTTGTTGGTAAGCATCCATTCAACAATGGACTAGCTGACCACAGCCTGTAAGCTGGTCTAATAAGCCCTCTCACCCCACATATAGATGTTCTGTTCCTCTAGAGAACCTTGACTAATACAGTATACATGCATTTATGTACATAGATGCCAATAATGTCTGTTGGGCAAGATGGGGATATTGTCACCATAAAATGTTTATGCAAACCAGTCTAGAAAATACAATGAGCTCTGTGGTTGGGGCTATGGTGTAGATTCAGTGTCCTTCAAAGCTCATGTGTTGAACCCACTCACAATGTATTCACTTTGAGAGATGGAACATTAGGACACAAAGAAGTCATGAGGGCAGATCTTAAGACTCTACCTCTATAATCTGTGAAAAACAAAACAGAAAAACAAAACAAAACAAAACAAAAGTGGAGCAAGAAGGCACTATCCCCAAAGCAGAGGGCTGGGACATAGTTCTCTTGGTGTAGAATTCTCGTCCCACATGCCGAACCAAAAATCATGGACTCAATCCTCAGCATTGCATAAACCTGGTGCAGTGATGGCATGCCTGGGATCCCAGCTTTATGGAAGTGGAGGTAGGAAGATCAGAAGTTCAAAGTCACCGTTGTTTTTGTATTTGGTTTGAGGCCAACCTGGGCTACCTGAGACCCTGGACCAAAAAAATCAAAAATCAAAACAAAGCAAACCCCAAACATAACAAAATTAGAAACATCTACAAAGCAGAATGAGACCTCAACAGAGTCTAAACTCACAAATTCCTTGATCTTCGACTTCTCTGGAATTGTGAGCAGGAAGTCCTGTTGTTTATAAATAACCTAACATGAGGTGTTTTGTCATGACAGCTAGAGTGAAGTGAGTGCTATTTTTGTTCTTATTGACCCATACCATGTTCAGAGTAGATGCCACATCATGAAGAGATCAGGGTAGTTGAGCCAGAAAGATCTCAGAAGACTAATAGGGCACAGACCCCATAACCCTTGCAAGACCCACTGTAAGGACGCCAACTCCCATATTTTTGTGTTTGTGTATGATGTGTATGCTGTGGCATAATCCTTCTGTACACTATAAATATGTATTACTCTCATTTGTTAATAAAGAACTGATTGGCCTATAGCTAAGCAGGAAGAGATTGGGCAGGAGAGCCAGACTAAGAGGATGCTGAGAAGAGGAAGGGCAGAGTGTGAAATCACAGAGAGAAGCAAGATAGGCATGCCATAATGAGAAAAGATACCAAGCCATATGACAAAACATAGATAAAAAATGAGTTAATTTAAAATGTAAGAGTTAGCTAGTAACAAGCCTAAGCTATTGGCTGAGCATTTATAATTAATCAATATTAAGGCTCTGTGTGGTTACTTGAGAGTGGCTTGCAGGACAGAAACTTCTGCCTACGTGTGTGTGTGTGTGTGTGTGTGTGTGTGTGTGTGTGTGTGTGTGTGTAGGGGGCTGTACATATCTGTGGGTGCATGTGCATGTGGAGGTCTAGGGTTGATGTTGAGAATCATCCTTTCTCGCTCTTCTATGGGGAACAGATGAAGTCCTGAGTGAATGTGCATTTTTGATATGAGCGTATTGACAATGTGTGCAGAAAGTGTCAACCACAGTTTCCTCTGCCTGGATGACAACAGCCCGAGACTGCTCCCCTACGAAGATCCCTACCAAGATCAACAAAGACCTGCTTCCTCCCTCAGTCATATATAATAAACCCACTGAGTGTCTGGGCTGCTGGTGCATCTCCATCAGAACCCACAGCCTACCCATTACAGCCTTTCCCTAGGTGTATCTATCATTTCTTCACTTCCCATCGCCCCTGTCCGGTCAGCCCCAGAGCTGTGCAGGTTTAAGTAGCATTTCTACACTTTCACTAAAGCAGGATCTCTCGGTCAAACCCATAGCTTGCCAACACAGCAAGTTTTGCTAGCCAACTTGCTCTGGGGATCCTGGTCTTCTCACTCCAGGGCTGGACTGCTGAGCTTGCTGGGCAGTCTTGTGGGGTCTGGGGATGCAAACTCTGGTTCTCACTCTTGTACAAAAACCATTTTAACCACCGAGCCACCTCTCCAGGCTAATCAGCCAGTGTTTGCTGTGATCTCGAGGGGATCACAGTGGTTGAGTGACATGGCTTAATTGAGATTTTACATGAAACCATTTGTCACTGTCTTGACAAGTTTTAGGGGGACAAGGGCAGAATCTGGACACTAACTAGTTAAGAGGCTTCTGCATTGATCAAAGTGAGAGAGATGGATATTTAGTGGCCATTATTACAAATACCTGAAAAAATTAAAAGGAGGAAAACCAGTTTTGACTCAAAGTCCTAGTCCATGGGCAGCAGGTTCCATTGCTGAGGGTCTCTATGAAGCTGACCATCAGGGCATAGAGGATGCTTTGGAGTGAAGTCATGTATTTCATGGTGTATAAGAAACAGAGAGTGTGACAGACAAGAAGGGAGTGGCCTCCAGTGATCCACTTCTCCAGCTGAGTCACATCTTCCACAGTTTTATCAGCTCCCGAGAGCCCTTTCAAAATCTGAATCCATCAACAAAATGCCGATGAAGGAAGAGCGTCTCACGGTCCATTCATTTCCCCCAAGGCCCATGGGTGAGTGTTACTCATGAGGACCAAGTCTTCTGTTCTTGAGCCGCCTGAGAGGATAGGTGGTGATGGAGAGGAGAGCGGACTGCCCAGTAGGAGGATGACTAGCTTGACTGAGAACACACAAACTAGAAGGCAGCTGTTTTGGTCTGTTTTCCACTGCTGTAAGAAAATGCCCAAGGTTATATAATTTGTAAAGGAAGGAGGTTCATTTAGTCCACAGATCCAAGAGTGTGTCATTGGCTCTTCTTAACTCTGGCAAGAAATTAACCCAGCACTTTTCTATACGGATTCATGTGCCAGTCAGGAGGGAACAGCATGACCTTGGCATTCAAAGCCCCATGCTAGCGGTGTGATGCCGTGCGGATGGAGGCAAACCTTGTTTATGTGCTCTTGGCGGATTCCACACAGTCTTCAATTCCAAAATGCCTTTCATTCAGTCTAATTCATTTGACAAATAAAATAATTGTTTTGCCAGATACTGTAATGAGTACTGGGAGTAAAAAAAAAAAAACAAAAAACAAAACAAAAACGGTAGCAATAATGAAATAAAGCATCAATCTATCAATGAGAAGCTCTCAGTTTGGAGCAGTTCCCACATGAGAAACAAATTTTAAGTGTGACACCCAGAAACACACAACTGGAACAAGTTTTGTGAACTTATGCTTATTGTAAACCATATGCTTAGATTTTTTTTTTTTTTTTAAATGTGCTGGTATTTCCCTTTCAACTTTTTTTTTTTGATCCTCTGTTGGGCTGGACTTCAAGACCTGGAGTTTGAAAAAAAAAAGAAGAAGAAGAAAAAGAGAGGAGGAGAAAGAAGAGGAGGAGGAGGAGGAGGAGGAGGAGGAGATGGAGGAGGAGATGGAGGAGGAGGAGGAGGAGGAGGAGGAGGAGGAGATGCTCATAGACAGGCATGAGGCTGGAAGCACAGATCGAGGCCACATCAGGAAGGCCTTTAAGAGATGGGGTGAACTTGTTACCTTGCTCATAGCCACCAAGACTGGGAAAGGTGTTGGGCAAGGAAGCAATCCTAATTAAGGACATTTGTAATGGGATAGCTACACAAAAGGCATTTCCATAATGGCAGCGAAGATGACGATGCCCAGATGGAACTGTGGCTCTCTCCTCTCTCCTCCTTCTATCTCTTCTTCCCTCTTTCCTCTCTCCCCTCCCTCCCATCTACCCACTCTTGGTAGCATTGTGCCTGATGATAGAGACAGAATGATGAAAACCATGCTACTCCTGATTTCAAGGGGCTGTGGTCCAGTGGGGGAGATACAAAACGAAGATATCAGCTATGGGCAGGGAAGTAAATATCCAGACAGTATTTTATCGAATTTGTTGGTGAAATAGAGAGTTAGATGAGGAAGCTTCCTGGAACAGAGTAAGCACAGAGAAGGAGCCAGACCTAAGTAATGATAAATTCTATTCTTGACTACTGGTTGGCTTTTCTGTGTAAAAAGGGAAGACCAGACACTGCGGAATAATCCTCTGTACAATGTAAATATGTATTACTCTCATTAGTGAATAAGGAAGCTGATTGGCCTATAGCAAGGCAGGATAAAGTTAGGTGGGACAATCAAAATTAGTTTACTGGGATGAAGAAAGGCGGGGTCAGAGAGTCGCCAACAGACACATAGAGAGCAAGATAGGCACGCTGTACTGAGAAAAGGTACCAAGCCACGTGGCAAAGCATAGATAAGAAATATGAGCCGGGTGGTGGTGGCATATGCCTTTAATCCCAGCACTCAGGAGGCAGAGCCAGGCAGATCTCTGTGAGTTCAAGGCCAGCCTAGACTACAGAGTGAGATCCAGGAAAGGCGCAAAGCTACACAGAGAAACCCTGTCTCGGAAAAAAAAAAAAAAAAAGAATATGGGTTAATTTAAATGTAAGAGTTAGCTAGTTAACAAGCCTGAGCTGTGAGCCGAACATTTTATTTAATATTGAGTCTCCAAGTTGGTTATTTGGGAAACAGCCATGGCACAGGAAAACTCTGCGTACAAGCAGAGGATCTGTTAAAAAAAAAAAAAAAAAAGTTCAAGTATGGTGGTACATACCTTTAATCCCGGCACTCAGGAGGCAGAGAGATCTCTCAGTTTGAAGTCAGCCTGGTCTACATAGGGATTTCCAGGCCAGCCAGGGCTATGTAGTGAGATCTTGTCTCAATAAATAAATAAGTAAACAAACAAACACATAAATAAGGAAGGAACTGGAAAGATGGCTCAGCTGTTAAGAGCACTTGCTGCTCTTGTAGAGGACCAGCTTGGTTCCCAACACCCACATGACAGCTTACAAACATCTCTAACTCCAGTTCCAGGGGACTCAACACTTTTTTCCTGGCCTCCAAGCACAAACACGGTGCACATATACATACGTGCTTAAAAATACTCATACACACAAAACAAACAAACAAACAGACACTAATTCCAAAGTCAAACAGAGCTGGTTTATATATGCTTTTCAAAATAATGCCACTCCAGTTCTACAGGCCTGGTAAAAGTTGGGAATAAGAGGCCAGTGAGATGGCTCAGCAGGTAAATTTGCCTGTCACCAGGGCTGATAACCTGGACTTAATCCTTGGGACCCACATGGTGGGAAAAGAGGACCAACTCCCGAAGCCTGTCCTTTGACCTCTACATGTATACATGTGCTTTGGTAGAACCATGGCAGACTCTGGGGTGGCAGTGGGGGTCATGGGGGGTGATTGTATAGCTTTTGTGTGGAAAGGTGAAGGAAGGGGAGAGACTGTCATTCTGAGGAAATTTCTGAAGAGCAGATCTTTCAGCAGCTCAAGGAGAAAAAAAAAATGCAAATGGGGCCCAAGAAGAGAAATGAGTATCGTCCATTTGTTCTGAGTGGGTAGGTACTCTCAGTGATACCCTACTTTAAAAAACTCATGACATTTATTTCTTTATTTCTCGTGTGCATGCTAGTTCTGTACTGTGTGTGTGGGGGGAGTGATTTTACTTTATTATTCTCATTCTCTCTCTCTGTCTCTGTCATGCCAGGGCAACCACGTAGAGGTCAAAGAACAGCTCTGAGGAATTGGTTCTCTTCTCCCACCTTTCTGTGGTTTCTGGTGACTGGGCTCAGGGCGCCAGGCTTGTATGGCAAGTACCTTTATCTGCTGAGCCATCTCACTGGCTACTCTTCTATCTGAGAAACTGTGTTATCCACAGTATCTAGAACATGGCTTGCTTCTTAGTAGTGTTCAGGAAATACCTGTTACACAGGGTGTGGTGGTGCAAGCCAGACATCCTAGCACTTGGGAGGTGGAAGAAGAAGGCTCAGGAGTTCAAGGACATTCTTGGTTATATAATGAGACCAAACTGGGCCATAGGAAACTCCACCCCCCCCCCAAAAAAAAGAAAGAAAGAATTGTTGACTGGTGGTGAATTAGCCTTGGAAACTCAGATGGGAAAGGCAAACTGCTATGATCAAGGTCACAAATGGCTGATGTATGGAAGAGCTGAGACCTGGAACCAATTTTGATGCTTCATTTTTTTTTTAGCCTGCCCAATTTAGGAGACAGATCCTAGAAAACGAAGTCTGTTTCCTGATCCCCAATTCCTCCATCACTAAAATGACTAAATTACATCACTAAGTTACTAAACTTGTCTAGATTCATTTCCTTCATTGGCCATGAGAAAGGCTAAGATTCTTCCCATGTCCTAGTTTCCTGACTATTAATGAATGAACAAGGTCCTGCCCAGCCCACAGGCTTGACTATCCTAACATGCCTGCTCTTGAAGTGTTCAGCACATCAGCATTGTCAGGATCACCTGGGTCGGTGGGAAGCTAGAAATAGGCTGAGTCTTGCAGTTTTAAGAACTAATGCTCTAGAATCATAGTTGACTTGCAGGGCTTCCATTAGGCTTGCTTCTGAGCCCCTCCCCCTCTATCATGACCATGCATAGAAAAAGTGACAATATTTCTGTGTCTCAGTGAAGAAAACCTAGGCTGTCTCCTTGACAATATACATCTTGCGTAGAAACCCTTCACATGTATCAGTGAGGAAGACAAGTTGGAGGAAAATATGGATAACACCCTGATTCCACACCGTCCAGACAGCACGAGATCTCTGTGTTTGCAGGATTGTGTGACTGGGATAGTATCTGAATACAGATAATACTAGTATAAGACTATTGACCTTGTCTCGTAAAGAAAAAAAAAAAAAAAAGAAAATTGAGAATACTAGGTTGCTAAAAGAAGACACACATTTTTCTTTAAAAACTGAAAACAAGGGGCTGGAGAGATGGTTCAGCAGTTAAGAGCACTGCTGCCCGTCCTGAGGACCCAGGTTCAATTCCCAGCATCCACATGGCGGCTCATAACTCCAGTTCCAGGGTACCTGACACCCTCACCCAGACATACATGCAGGCCAAACACCACTGCACATAAAATAAATAAATTAATTAGAATAAATAAAATTTAAAAAGTGAAAACAAAATACAAGTCCAATCCATGTGCTAGTTTGCTTTATTTATCAGTCTGACATGACACTTGGAAGGAGAGGCTTGGAGGGGGGCGAGGCTTGTCTAGATTAGTTTGGTTTATGGGCATGCTGTGCAAAAGTGGCTCGCTTCTGTACTGATGTGGGAAAACACAGCCCATAGTGCGCAACATCATTCCCTTCATTTGGGTCACTAGCTGCTTCAAGTTCCTGCCTTGTCTTCCCGGAAATAATAGACTATAACTTGAAAATATGGGCCAACTTTAAGATCACTTTTGCCAGGGAATTTTTATATCACAGTACTAGGAAACAAAATTATAACCTCCCATAATTACATTATTAACCTTCTTTTAGGCATTCCTATACAATAACATGTTTATATAAAGGTGTTTAAACATTTTTTACAATGCCGATGCAGGGCTCCTACCCGAGAACTCTTAAAGTAAAACCTTGGGGTTGGGAGCTGTGCAGACGCGGGGGACTGCCTGTATATTCCAAGGGACTGTAGCAGTGAAATCTTAGACTTTTGTACAGAGTGCATCTTTAGCTAAAAAGAGAGCACAGTTGGAAATTTCCACCCTGCAGTGCCTGCTCAGCTGACCCTTATTACCTTGGAATATAGAAGATAAGTATAATAGATACTGAGTTCAGAAGAGGCAAGGTAAGCCACAGAGCAGGGGTCTTGCTGTTTACACACATCCAGCCAGTGTTTATTTATTTGGCTCTGAAGACATGCAGGACACGTTTTTTTAACTCGGTATTTCATGTTTATTCTTTAGCCTCTAACACAGCAGCACAATGTAACTATCAAAATTGAGCTTGGATTTCAACAGGTGTTGAACACTGAGTCAGAAACCAGGTACGGGGGCAGCTGCTGAGGATCTGATTGTGAGTCGAACAGATTGCCGCCCCCCTCGCCACCCCAAAATCTAGGGGTGATCACTGTTGGGTGCCTGCTTCCTAATTAGTTGGTGTTGTTAGTTGGCTGGGTGGAAGCAGATGCTTTGTCATCCCAACCTGGATTCTACCAGATTACAGCAAGGTGTGTGTGTGTGTGTGTGTGTGTGTGTGTGTGTGTGTGTGTGTGTGTCCGCGCGCGCGTGTGCTTTCATTCACATCGAAGAAAAGTTATTTTTGCCGAGGTGACTTTGCATACTGCAAGGCCCTCAAAAAGCTATGGATAATTAAATCTAGGTTCTCCCAGATCTTAGGCCCCCACTTTAAAAAAAAAAAAAAAAAAGTCTGGGTTTTCATAGCTTCATCCAAGCGCCGTTCGGTTAAGAATGGAAGGAAGGTTAGAGCTGGGAAAGCCATGCCTTCTCAACAAGTTCCGGGGTGGCGCAAAGAGCAATGACTGATATAATGTGTCAGTCATTTACAAGATCCGTTTTCGATAGTCATTCCCGGCACTGGAAAAGCCAAGAGGTGTGTATTCTGCATCCAAATGCCTGAAAAGAAAAGTCAACAATTTCTCTTCCACTATTATTAACTTGAGGGCCTGGATCGCTTGACTCCGCCACCTGCTCCGCCTCCCCACGCCCCCAGCGATTACGAGTAGGGAGGGAGGATGGAGGCGGGGGCTGGGCTCGGCACTGAATCTTGCTTTTTCTTGGAGCAAGTCCGGATCCTCTGCGCGAAGCCGCTCTCCGTGACTTCGCAGTAACCCAAGGACTGGAGGGACTGGCTGGGCTCCCCAGGTGGGGGCCAGGGTGTTTTACATTGCTTTAGGACCCCCCTTTCTCCGCTCTTGGGGGGCTGTACTCTTTGGCACCTGGAGCGGATGTTTCTCCCCCCTTTGCAACTCGCTCTCCAGGTGTTGCCTCTCCCTAGTTGCCACGTGCGACCGGCGCGCACCACTCTCCCTCCACCGAACACCTCCCCTTCCCCAAGCCGCGCTAGGTGGGTCCCAGGGACCGCGGGCCTGGAACCTGCGCTCCGCCTGCGCTCGCCCTTCGGTCGGAGGCAGAGCCCGGAGCGCAGATCCAGGCGGGAAGGGACGGCCGGATGGCTGGGCGCCGCGGGCCGCCGCCGCACCGGGCATGCTCAGTGGCACGGCCGGCGAGGTGGCCCGCGAGCTGCACCCGGATCTGCGCGGCGGCGGCGGCGGCGACGTGAGCGCGCAGGGGGGCGGCGGCCTCGCCTCGTCTGTGTCTCGGCGCCGGGCTCGGGTGGGTGACGCGCAGAGCCGGGGCGATGTCGGATTTTGACAGCAACCCGTTTGCGGATCCAGATCTCAACAATCCGTTCAAGGTGAGCGCAGGGCCGCGGCCCTAGCCCGCGCTGGGCGTCGCGGTGGCCGCGGAGGCCCTGCCCGGAGGGTCTCGCTCGGGTCGCAGCGTCACCGGATCCGCCACTAACCTGGAGGGTCGAGCCGGGCCCCGGACCCGCGGGGACCCGGAGCCCGGTCGGGAGCGGAGCCGGGCAGGTGTGGCCGCCACTATTCCGGCTGGCCGGCACGGCGGGCCGCGGGCCGGGGGCCCGGAGGCCGGGGCGCCCGGGTTGGGGTTGTCATGGGGACCTGGCACCGGTGCTGCGTGCGGTGATGGCAGAGGTGTACGGGTGAGAGGCGCGGGTACGCGGACGCTGCGATAAGAAGATAAAGGGGGGTGTTTTAATGATCGAAATTCGGTTGCGCCCGGAGCCACCAGTGGCGCTGCCAGAGGCCCCCTTCCCCACCGGGCCCAGTTTAGGGGAACTGGCATCAGACAGAAGTTAAAAATAAATAAACATCTGGAAACAATAGTGTACGCGGGCATCTCCCCACCTAGCTGCTGTTAGCGAGGAGGACCCTGGGCCATTTTCCAAGCTGGGAGTGCGTCACCAAGGCTGTTTGAGGATTCGGTTCCTCACGTGAGTTGCTTTCCCTCTTGGAGTAGACATGATCCCTAGCCTCCGACGGGCTTGGCACAGAAATGGCCAGGCAGGCCGTTTGGATCTTGGTCATCTGCTCTCAAATTAATGCCGCGACGGAACTCTGCCTTGAAAAGTACTTTGGGTCTCTTAATGACTGTGAGGCATAGCAAGGCAATTTCTTCCAACTGTTAGCTTGGTTAGTCGTTTCTTAATCTTCCTGACCGTGTGCGGTGCAAACTTTAATTGGTAGTTACAAATGTGAAATAGGAACTAATTGGTGGCCACCCAAAGTGCGGCTTCTGGCCTGTTGGGTTTCCCTCTTTTTAGTCCTTTTGTGGCTTACTGGCATTATTAAAGGAAAAAGCACCCCTGTTCTGATGATGGTTTAACCTCATGACTTCATGAAGGATTATTTTAATGAAGTGATCCGGCTTATACTTGAAAGCTGGACTCATTTCGCAAAACTGCAGAGAAAACTTGTCATCGTCCAGTTGACTATACCTTTCTAACCCCCTCCTCTCATTCATTTGCTCCGGTCTTTGTTTTTCATTGTTTTGAGGCAGGGTCTCCCTATGTAGTGTAGCCGGACTTGCACTTTCTACCTTCCTGCCTCAGCCTCCCAAATGCTGTGATTAGATAAGGCACTCAGGTGCATTTTACAGGAAGTTCTGTGCGCCCCCCCCCCCACCCCAAGTTTTATTTAGTATTGGACTCACTCCTGCGTAGTGAAAAATTGGGCTGTTCTTAAACTATGGATATCCCAAAGAAACCATTTCATAATTTGTCAATTGAGTGTCATTTAAAAACATTTAAAGGTGAAACGTTAAGAACCCATTTGCCTCTCCTAGCTCTGATAATTCATCGATACTGTTTACTATGCATCTGCCCACGTGGCTGTTGGTTTTACATCTGGTCACCCATTTCACGGTTCCTTTCATATGAGTCCCTTGTTAGGAAGAGATCCTGGCTTCTTATCACAGACTGCTATTTTGTGACTTGTAATGTTGCCGTGACTCCTTCCTCTTCTGCCAGGCATAAGGTTGCTGTGATAATTCTAAGCACAAAATAGTTTTTAGCTATTAATCATGGTAGAAAATGATTAACGTTTTCTGTAAGTGGATGCATTCAGGACAATGATTCAAGTCCATAAAATGCTTCAAAGGGGGGTAATTGACGTCTAAGGAAGGTTTTGTTGACTTCAAACATGCCGTGTTTCTTCATTTGTGGGGGCTGCCACACCACTTTCAGTGTCTCTGACTCTATGGTTTGTTCCACTTTTGCTAGCCACCCTCCTGTGTCTCAAAGTAACCCTTATATCTGCTGCCTTTGCTTCATTTTATGTGGAAGCAGCTTTTGAAATAGTGTTTTCTTTCATACCCTTATTTACAAAGTTCCCAGAATTCTTACTGTTTTCTTGTGGTCACTTATCTTTTTAAATCTTGTTTTTGGCATTTGTTACCCACAGTCCTTAGTTATCTCCTACTTGATGTTGGTTTATGTGTGTTTGGCTTTTGAAACTCTTGCAGTAAAAACTGGCCTTGAACTTGTGACCTCATGGATGTTGTTTCTTAGGGGTTCTTTCCCTGCACTGTTGTGTCAGGACACTTTTGTGAACTTCTTTATTTGAGCCATGTCATGAAAAATCATTTCAGAATAGAATCACCTTCGATGATAGAAGCACAGTGGCTTACTCCATTCTGTTGACTGTGGTAAAATTCTTTGCTGAATTCAGTTCATATGTCTTCTTTGAGCACCTGCTTTATTCCAGTGGTTATGGTAGCCCTAGTGAATGGCATTATGAAATTTCAGTGTCCTTTAGTGTGCATAAGAAAGTTGAAGTAATCAAAACTCTATGGTAGCTGGACAGTGGTGGTGCATGCCTGTAATCCCAGCACTTGGGAGGCAGAGCCAGCTGGATCTCTGTGAGTTTGAGGCCAGCCTGGGCTACCAGAGTGAGTTCCAGGAAAGGCGCAAAGCTACATAGGGAAACCCTGTCTCAAAAATAACAAAACAAAACAAAAAACCAAAACAAAACAACACAACAACAAACCTCTATGGTAATCCAAAACAAAATACTAATTTTGGGAAATTTCTCAAAATCTGCTTAGGAGTTGTCAAAATGTGGCTTTAATGCCTGAGTCCCAGCACCCAAGAAGTAGAGGCAGGAGGATTACTACAAGTTTGAGGCCAGCATGGTTGATGTAGTGAGTTGTAGGACAGCCAGGGCCAACACTGGGAGACCCTGCCCCAAAAGTAAAATAAGGGAAAAATATTCTCTACATACTCAGTCTGAAGCTTTTGAACAGTTGCTAAGTGTTCCGTATTCTGTTCAGTTGTCACTTACCCAGCAGATCTGAAGCAGACCTCTAATTTCGTGGGCCTTGGTTTGACGCCGAGGGCAGGCATGCCTGGGAAGTAGGAGACGGCTTTAATAACCCGAAGAGGCCGATCTAGACTCCCGCCGCTGACCTAAAAACAAATGATTAATGCTGGAGGGGGTGCCAGTTGTTCCTAGGAGGGGGATATTAACAGGGGGCCGGATATCTTTAGGCCTTCTAGTATGTTTTTGTCTCTTAATGTAATTGAAGGAGATAAATCATGGAAATAACATTCAAATGAATTCATTTTCAGAACACAGGGTGAATCAGAATTCAGAGCTTGGAAGTCTCCGTCCTCAGATACAATCCGTCAGATCTCATCTATGGAAGTAAAAAAGGGGGGCGGGTTTTTTCCTTCCGTGTAGATTGCTGTCAGACTGTGTGTGTGTCCAGATTCCTCAGCTGATGATCGTTGTGTGTAGGGTGTGGGATGCCAGCCTTACAGTGTGCGAGCGGCGGTCAGAGGGTACATCTGTGGGGTCAGTTTTCTTCTTGCACTTCCTGTGGGTTCCTGGGGATCAAGATCAGGCCCTGGGTTTGCACAGCAAGCACCTTTGCAGGTGGAGCCATTGCATCAGCTCTGCTCTGTGTTTATGTGGGGCTTAGACTTGAGGCTCTATGGCGTGGTAGCAGAGGTGAGGACTGAGTGTGGGCTTACAGAAGGCCTTGAGTTGATCCCGGTCTATCTCTCACCAGCTGGGGCCTAGGAAAGCCACTCAGCTTCTTTCAGCCTCAGCTTACTAGTCTCTAAAATAGGAGCAGATGTCTTGTGCTGGCTGATTTTATGTCCGCTTAACACAGGCTAGAGTCATCTGAGAGGAGGGAGCCCCAACAGAAAATGCCTCCATAAGACTGGGCTGTAGGCAAGCTTGTGGAGTAGCGGTTCTCAGCATGTGGGTCACGACCCCTTTGGGGTCACATATCGGATATCCTGAATGTCATATATGTATATTACGATCCGTAACAGTAACAAAATTACAGTTGTGAAGTAGAAACAAAAGTAATTTTATGATTGGGGTAGTCTCCACACTATGAGGAACTGTATTAAAGGGTTGAAGCATTAGGAAGGTTGAGGACCACTGCTGTAGAGCATTTTCTTAATTAGTGATTGGTGGGAGAGGGCCCAGACCATTGTGGGTGGTGCCATCCCTGGGCTGGTGGCCCTGGGTTCTATAAGAAAGCAGGCTGTGCACGCCATGAGGAGCAAGCCAGTAAGCAGCTCCCCTCATGGCCTCTGCATCAGCTCCTGCCTCCAGGTTCCTGCGCTGTTGACTTCCTGTCCTGACTTCCCTCAGCGATGGACTGTAACCTGGAAGTGTAAGTTGAAATAAACCCTTCCCTCCCCAAGTTGTTTCTTAGGTCATGGCGTTTCATCACAGCAGTAGTGACCCTACCTAGGACATATCTGCCCCGTAGGGGCACTCATAGGACGATATGGAAGCATGTAGACAATGTGTGGTGGCTTTAATAAGGTGCTAGTGTTTAGTTCATTACTAGTACCAAGTCCTTGTTCACCCAATAGACTCTAGAGTCTAGGCCAAGGTTATCTGATATTAGTGTTTTTCCACCAGTGTCTTTCTCTATCATTCTCTACCTTATTTAAAAAGTATTATTATTTATCACTACCATGAATGTATGCACATGTGTGCACCTGATGGTGTATGTATGGTGGTCAGAGGACAACTTTGGCTTTCTCCTTTCATGTTTGGGTGGGTTACAGGGATCAAACTCAGGTGCTCAGGTTTGTGTGGTAAGGACGTTTGCAGGTTGAGCTGTCTTATGTTTGGAGACATGGTCTCTCGATGAACCTGGAACTGCTAATTGGGTAGACTAGCTGGCCATAAGCCCCAGGGGTCTTTCTGTCTCTGCCTCTCCAGTGTGGCATCATGCCTGGCTGTTTATGGGAGTGGACAGGATCTGAATTCAGGGTTTGTTTATTTATTTATTTATACAGTGTACTGCCTGCATGCCAGAAGAAGGCACAAGATCTTATTATAGATGGTTAGGAGCTACCATCTGGTTGCTGGGAATTGAACTCAGGACCTTTGGAAGAACAGCCAGTGCTCTTAACCTCTGAGCCATCTCAGCAGCCCTGAATTCAGGTTTTCATGCTTGTTTGTCAAGCACTTTATTTATCTACTGAGCCATCTCTCTAGTTCTCAGAAATAGTTTATAAGTTTTATAGCATGTGTTATGATCTAGTTGTTGATCTCTTATAGTATCTAATTTATAAATTAAATTTCATTACGGGTATGTATGTGTAGAAGAAAATAATAGATTAGATGCGATGTGATTTATAATGCCTTGCAGAATTTCTCAGCTACCACTGTCATCTTTTCGGGTGTTTTTCTTTTGTTGCAGTTCCAAGGATGCGCCCAAGGCCTTGAACATATGTTGAGCAAAGCACTCCCTTGCAGAGATGTGCCCTGTTCTCTGACTCTGTAATCTTTTAAGAAAAGCAGCCTGCACAGTAGTATTCTCGCCTGCCTAACTTCTTCCTTACAGTAATTTTAGTGGTATCTGAAGAATTTGCTTGAACCTGGTGGGGTAGCCCACAGCTGTCACCCCTTCTCTTGGGAGGGAAAGACTGGGAAATCACGACTTTGGCCAGCCTGGGGTTTTTAGAAAGACCCCTGGAAAAGAACTTTGTCACTGTTTCCCATAATTCAAGGTTGCTAATCAGTATTCAGCCTGCCATGATGAAATGGATCACACTGGATTGTTTATAAACAAGACGTTTATTGCTCACAATTCCAGAAGCTGGCAAGTCCAAGAGGAGACATTAGCAAACAGTGTTGCATCTGAATCAGTAATTCTATAGATGGCACACCAGAGCAGTCTCACAGGGAAAGGCACCTCCTGGGTCCTCTCGTCTAAGGACATTAATTCAGACTGGGAGGCCACAGCCCTGTGACTTCGCCACCTCTGAAGGGCTCTTCCTTGTAGTGGTATCACCTCAGCTTTAGGTTTTAACATATTTATCTTGGGTGGGTGTGTGGGGAGATAGAAAAATTCAGATTCCAGGGCCACTTGTGCTCATTTTGTGACGTGGACAGTGTCATCTGTCTTGTCTGTTTTTACAGTGCCATCTACAGTGAGTTGATCTCTCTCCTCCACCCTTTTAAAATTCAGAGTCTAGAGACTGGATAGCATTAGGAAAATGCTCTAGTGTTTTTTTCTGTAATAGTTACATTTTGAAACCCTTATCTTTCAGTCTTACTTAGGGACACAGTGATTCATCCTTGTCAACTGCCTGAATCCACGTTCTATTGTCCTCCGTTAGCACTTTTAAAAAGCACGTACTGAGCTATTGATTATATTTGAATTAGGCGCTGCCCATTAAAATGCAGCATTATTTACCACTGTCTCAATGATCCGTTTAGTATGAACAATGTCCAAACACAGTTGCTTGCTGCTGATCCTGATGTTTGAGCTAGAGTTGCTGGCTTTTTTTTTTTTTTTTTTTTTAATGTGTCTTCAGTTATCTGACAGCTTGAACGCCTGGTTTAAGGTGTCTTCTGTTCACTGCCTGTTACCTGGAGATGTCGGTGCAGGCAGGTGTTGGGGTGTTTTTTCCCCGTGTGGTGTCTTTGCTGGGCACAGCCTGCACTTTGCAAACACAAAGGCAGCAGTGTTGAAGGAGAGCGAGAGCCAAAGCTTTAAGGGTTTTGGGGTCATATGCCACTCCTACCGTTGGTCAAAATAAGCCACAAGTTATCCTAGATTTTAAAAAAGAGGTGAGTTGGGAATCGGACTCCATTTCTTCACAAGAATGGCTGCCTGTTCTGACAGAGACCTGTGAACTGCAGAGCTGTACCAGGCATAAAAATGGTGAGACAGTGGTGAAGGCTTGAGGTAGACTGCCATTAAAATGGAGGAGGAGTGGGCGGCATTCAGCAGTTGGTACCTGGTAGCAGCATCCCTGTGCAGAGGAGGAGGAGCGGGTTCCTTGCTTCAGACCGAGCTCCACTTTGTTCTGGTTTCCAGTGCACCTTCTCAAGAGGTCTCCTCCCCTGGTGAACACTGGAGGCCAGCAGAGTGTCTCATTTTGAAGGAACTCCTCCTTCCAGTCCCTGGTTCAGGCTCTTAATGATTTTCATTAGTATTATTCAAGTCCAAACCATGCCTTAAAAACATCTCTAATTGGCTTGAGACAAACCTGTGCTTGGATGCTCATTAGTGTCAGGTGTTCCGGATCAGCCCTGCTTAGAAATGCTTCAGTCCAGTTGGGCATCTCCAGGCCACTGGGGTCCAGTGGGCAGCCGCTGTGCCTTTTAAACCAGTATTAAGGCACAGTCTTACTTAGGGATCTGCAACAGTTAGTGCCAGTTGTCAGTTTAACATGCCTTCAAAGAGAACCTCACTTGAGGAGCTGCTCAATCTGATTGGCCTGGGAGCAGATCCCAATTGGTGCAGGAGATCCCAGACCCCTGTGGGCAGCCCCCACCCTGAGCAGGTGGTGCTGGGTTGTATAAGGAAGGTGGTTGAGCTCCCCGAGGAAGCAGGTCAGTGAGGAGTGTTTTCCTGCGGTCTCTACTTCAACAATTACTGTCTTGGGGTTCCTGCTGGAGTTCCTACCTTGGTCCCTTGATGATGGGCTGTGCCATTAAGTTACACTTTCAACACTTTCCTCCCTCAGTGGTTTTGGCCAGGCTGTTCTCTCGCAGCAGCGGGAAAGCAAACCCGAACATGCTCATGGCTTTAACAACAGTCATGCTTGAGGTGATGATTGGGGACAAAACGTGAAATTATCCTTCAGCCAATATTATTATTAAATACTATTACTTACTATTATTAAACATGCTTAAATATGGTTAATATTTTGTAGCACTGGATGCATATTCAATAAATTTAGTGATTCTGTTCTTTGTATGTTTGTGAGTGTGTGCAAATGATGTCTGTGTGAATATGGGTGGACAGGATGTGCTACATCATTATTGTGGAGGTCAGAGGACAACCTTTGGTGTGGGTCCTTGCTCTCCACCTTGTTGGAGACAGTTGCATGTTGTTCACTGCTGTGCACATCAGTGTCCAGGGGTTCCCCTGCGTCCACCCCACTCCTGCCGTAGAAGCAATGGGATTACAGATCGGTGCACTGTCCCTGGCCTTACACGGATTCAGGACATCCAAAGTCAGGGCCTCCCTTTGACAAGTGCTGTACCACGGAGATCTTGTCCCAGCCCCTCATTGTTTCTTATTGTGACAAACCACCACTTTGATACAGTTTTTAAAATCTATGTATTGGATTAATGAAATGAGGGACAATTCTAAACAATTAATAATCCTACTATCTTTTGCTCGGGGTAATCACTTAGTTACTGTTTCATTAGCCAAATACATGGTCAGAGTGATTTGAACATGGTTAAACGTGTGCCCAGTGAGAGCAGCCAGGAAGGACCTGGGTCTAGAAGCAAGTCAAAGGCAGCCCCAAAGCACTCTGTGAGCATTTAATTGACTGACCGCACGCAGGCTAAGGGAAGCAAGCAGCAATCAGGTACTTGACGTCTCTTGCTTGCTTAAGTGAGCAAACTTATTATTTGTTGCTTTAGATAAAGAATCCAAAGCTTATTGGCTTTCTGTATCAAGGTGGACTTTGTCCCAACACAGAGATTATTTAATCAGTGAGCCCAGCCTGGCAATGCTTTTTGTAGAAGTAGGTCTTCCAATACTCGATGGGATTATTCCGGCAGAGGCTGCATGGTCTGTAGAGATGCTAAGGGAGAGATTTCTGTGTCTGAGCCGTCTCCACTTTGAGACTCTGTAGATGCTCCACTTCTATAACTGTAGGATTTTGTGAGCTCACACATTCCCTGATGTTCTACCCCAGTAGATATTGGGGTTGACACTGATCATGTAAGCAGGAGAAGAGGCTTCACGTTCTTGGAGACTGCTATGCTCTGAGTGCAGCTCCTGATGAAGGAGCTGGCCTCAATAGTTGTTCATAATACAGTTGCTTAATCAAGGCCTCTGCTGAGTGACGTTGGCCTCACATGACTGAGCTTATCAGGTGCTTGGCCAAGGGAAGCCCTTCAGCAGGAGCCATCTCTCTGGGGCTTCTGAGGACCATTTAGACTAACTGACATGCAGTCTAGCTGCTCCTGAACTACAAGGATGTTGGAGAAGCCAGTGTCTTCGAAAGCTTGTGTCCTTTGTGTGTGTGTTTAAACATCCCTCCCTCAGCATCTGTTTATTTCAGTGAAAATTGACCAACAGTAAATGCAGCATGACTTTTCCCCTCAAAACTATGGTGAATAAAAGCTGTATTTATATGTAATCTTTAATATTATACTGGAATAGTGCAGATCCAAAGTTTGTCTCTAAATTACCAGGGGAGCTATAGCGGTAAGTGTGGACTGTAAAGCAGGAAGGGGTGGGTTTGACCTTGGAACAAGTGCACTCACCACTTTCATTCACTGTCATTGTCCCGTGGAGGTGGGCTCTCTCTGCTGTTTCTAACGTCACATCTGTGCTGGGGTCAAGTGCTGTTCCCTTTCCTGTGTCACAGCCGCCCAGAGACAAGTCAGAGTCACCTCCGTGGCACTTGGCCCTAGGTCTGTTTAAGAATGGAGACTTTTGAGCTGGTGGAGCTCTGGGAGAGCTGCTGCTTAGCATGCACAAGGGCCTGGTTCACGCCATAGCTGGCCCTCGCTCTGCTCCCCAATTAATGTCAGTTGGTCAGCTGTTAGACACTTGGGCCATTTTCCTCCTATTTAGGCTGTTCTGAATAATGCTGCTGTACTCGTACAGACTTTCCTTTGAATGCTTCTTTTTAGATCACTTGAGTATGTACTCAGGTCATATGGCAACTCTCATCAGAGGAACTGTGAAACCATTTTCCACCATGGCTGCTGGGGGACGCGCATTTCCCTGTGTGGTGGCAGTGTTTCTTGCTGTCTGGTTTTTAGTCTAACTGTCTTAGCTATTAATCCTTCCGCTTCAGGCTCTGAGTGCTGGGGATTCCAGGCCTGCACCACTGTGGCCGTCTTGAGACATGTGGTTTTGATTCGTAGTCGCTTTGTGTTGGGGATGGTTTTGTGTACATATCAGCCATTGTGTCTGTTTACATCCTTTGTCTGTTTTGAGATTGGGCTATTTAGCTGTTTTAGAAACTGAGCCAGCTCTAAGAGATTTCAAGTATATTCTAGATATGAGTCCTTTATCAGTTATTTGTCTTGGAAACATTTTCTCCCATTTTTATTTTCTGGATGTCCTTTGAGCTTCAAACAGAAATTGCAGGGGGGCTCTGCTTGTTGGAGCCCTTGCACACATGCTCAGACATACACATGCATTCGTGTGTGTGTGTGTGTGTGTGTGTGTGTGTGTGTGTGTGTGTGTGTGTGCACATCAGCTTCTTATCTTGATAAAGTTCAGTTTTTATTATTTTCAACTTTTATATAGTCTCTGACATATTTTGAACTTTATATGTAGCCAAAGCTGGCTTGGCCCTCATGATCCCCTTATCTCCATCTCATAGGTGGTGTGATTACAGGTGTACCACCACATCGATTTTAGTTGTTGGTGCTTTGGTGTCATATCTAAAAAATTCATTGTTAAATCTAAGGTGAGGAGGTTTTACCCTTATGTTTTCCCTTAAGAATTTCATAGTTCCATCTAGCACTTGTGTTAGTTTCAAGAATCACTTTTAGTTCATTTTTATGTACGGTGTGAGGTAAGGGCCAAACTCATCCTTTGGCGTTTGCACATCAGTTGTTCCCTGCCACTTGCTGAAAACACTGTTCTTTGTCCAGTGACCGTGGCACCTGGCTGAACACCACGGAGCCCTTTCTTACTGTCTGTTCTTACAAAGAAGAATAAATACTTTATTTACAATAGCCTCCTGTTTCATGCAAAGATGCCGGAGTCACCTGGCATCTCCAGAGTGTGCTGTTCTTGCCCAGCTTCTCAACGTGACAGCACTAGTGTTGTGATGCCGCTAACTCTCGCATATGTCAACACTTAAACCCGCACAGTGGGCTTTTTTTAACCTGCTATTATATTGTCATTATGAATATTATACCACGGCTACCAACTTGATAGGTGACCTTTTCCTTAAGTACTCCCTTAAAAGGAAAGCTTCCGTTTGCTCTGTAGACTATAGATGAATTAGGAATACATTTCTTCTTAGAAGCTGGAACCCTGGCACTGCCGGGGCTCATAGAGTCAGAGCACGGCCTATGGAGTGTTGTGCATTTCCAGCATTAGTGGGGTCCAGCATGGGGTGTTGGTGAGCTCGCAGCACAAAGGGGGCGTGTGTGATACTGATGAACTAGTAATCTTACCTTTAAGAATAAGAAATACAGCCAGGCGCCGGTGGTGCACACCTTTAATCCCAGCACTCGGGAGGCAGAGGCAGGTGGATCTCTGTGAGTTCAAGGCCAGCCTGGTCTACAGAGTGAGTTCCAGGACAGCCACCAAAACTACACAGAGAAACCCTGTCTTGGAAAACAAAGGAAAAAAAAAAAAAAGGAAAATGAAAAACACAATCAGATATTTGTGTTTTAAAGTTTTTTTTATCAGCATATATTAATTATACCTATCAATGGGTTTTATTAGGACATTTTCATGTGTTTTGGTTATATTGGCATGTCCTTATAGTCCTTTCCTGTCCTCTCCCCCAACTCCTGCTGCTCCCTTTTTCTTCCTGGGGGTTCCCCTTCATTGTTATCTCTTGTCTGTCTGTCCCTCCTCTCCTCTCCTCTTCTCCCCTCCCCCTTTCTTCCTTGTGACCTTCTGAGTTCAGTACGTGTTGCTTATAAGAGCATGGGTACAGATTGTGTTCAGGACCATGGGCACCTTACCAGTGACTGAGGAGAAGGAGTCGCTCTGCCCCAGCAACCACTCACTGCATTTGTATCCTCAGAGAGGTGGGCATGGCCCCTTCCTCCCTGTCACAGAACGTGGAGCAGGCTTGAGAGGTCAGTGGCCATGCCAGTGGCAGGCAGTGTTCACCTTCGAGAATCCTCCAATGGCAGTGATAATCCTCATGGACATTTGGAACAAATGCTAAATGGTGACAAACTGGACATGTTAGGTGACAGGGAACAAATCACCAGTGGGTGCTAGCGACAGTATGCTAGCTGCAATTGGATTGACAATGTTTCTCATGGCTTTTTTGTTTTGTTTTGTTTTGTTTTGTTTTGTTTTTCCAGACAGGGTTTCTCTGTAGCTTTGGAGCCTGTCCTGGACTAGCTCTGTAGACCAGGCTGGCCTCGAACTCAACTCACACAGATCCACCTGCCTCTGCCTCCCAAGGTGTGCACCACCACTGCCCGGCTCCCATGGCTTGTTTTAAACTGATTTATGGTTTATATAGTCCTAATTTTGGCATCTTAAATACCCTTGGATTTTAGTGAATTTCTTCTAAGTGTAGCAATTATAAAGCGCAAATTAACACCCTAAGCTTAATACAAGTGTAATGGATGACGTTTCTATTTAATTATTTTTTTAATGGAAATGTTTAGATTTATGTCGTGGGGAGTTAAGCATTTACAGTTGATTTTATAAGAGAATTTACTTTGAACGGTACACATTCATAAGCCTAGTGTTAGGTGAACTTGAGGGAAGGAAAGAAACTTTGAAGACATTTGTCTTCTTGGTCCTTGGTAAGAACCAAGTTGCTTAGGCGCCTTAGACACACACACTACTTGATCTTAGACACACTACTTGAATTTCTACCCTCAGAATGTGCGTGGCACTTATACTCCTGGACTTGTTATAGTTCCTTTTGACATAAAGATGGAGCGTCTTAAGGTATCAGGTGAGGAAAGAAAGGGTAAAGATTATCTTTGGTTGCAACATGTGATTATTTCTTGCCTAACTGCAAATTGCGTCTTTTCTAGGCACACTCTAATATTTATTAACTTTTAAGCTTTCTGGTAGCAACAGAGATGGCAGTGAAAACCAAACGTGTAAATTATTGGTTGCTTTCCAAAGCTCTAGGGCTTTTTAGAAGCTATTATGTATCACAACGTGGAGCTGAGAGTGAGGACGGCAAGCTCTTTTATCTTTGCGACCATTTACCTCGAGATGGAGGCTTTCCTGACAGGAGTCGTGATCTTGACTGTTTAATGTTACAGGTCTTTGAAAAGAACATCCTGCGCTCTTTCCATTACATTTGCATGAACATATTTTTCAAGTTATGATTACCCTCAAAGTCATGGGAGGCCAGCAGGCGATAAATCCTGGTTTCGCAATTACCCCCATGGATACATTGTGGTAGGGAATGGTCAAGGTGGGTGGTGCTAGGATTCTCTGTACTGGACCTGGAGCTTAACTATCAGTTAATTTATATGAAACCGTTACATGAATCATATACTTACACCCAAGAGGAAAAATTATAGTTAAAAAGTTGATTGAATATAATATGAGGAAGCTATTAAGAACTTGTAAAACCCCTTCACATATCTCTGCTTGCCACATTTATTGGGTCCTTAAACACATTATGTTAAGTGAAAGGGGCCCAGTATAAGAGGCTGCATATTACACAGTCCCACTGACATATAGAAATAGTCTAGAAAGCATTCCAGTGGTTCTGCGGGTATGAAGGTAGAAAGTTAACATGGTATTCTACAGTATTTAGTAGATGAAAAGACAGTGATGAAACACAGTTAATTTTGACAGGGAGCCATTATGCATGAGAAACACATTTCTTTGTGGGAAAGAAAACTCTTTAACAGTTGAGTACCACAAAGGGTGCTTGCATGGGAAGGCTCTGCTGTTCTCTCTCCATACTGAAGAGTTCAGTCACTCTCACAGTGAAAGGTGCCACAGGAACAGACATGTGACCCAGTGTTTTCCTGTTCTGTGACCAGCCTTTTTCGTGTCTGTGCGGAATCTGAGGGCACTTAACTCTATTTGCTACCCACTTTATCAAATTTAGAAGGAATTTTGGTGATTTTATGTAGTAGAATGCTGAAGCCTGTACTAATTAAGTGTTCAAATTGGGGGCCGATGTAATCCCCTGTTGCTACCCCCCATCCTTCACTAGTTTTCTAATGAGCACATCTATGTCTTTAATGGGGCACTGAGTGGTTCACATTATGAAGATCTGTAGCTAACTGCTGGCTGTGTTTCTTCCACGAAATATCATCTCTGATACTAGCTCCTATTCTCTGTCTGTCTCTGCTGTCATTCTGTCTCCATTTCTCTCTGTACCCCGCAAAACAAACCAAAAAAGAAAAACCCGCCAAACCAATCTTGAAATGTAATTTCTAAGGCATCTAAAAGGCAAACTTGACTGTTTTAACACACTTGCAGTTGTATAGGGGTCACTTAAGTATATTACAAAAATTTTCATCACTCCAAAAAGAAGCCTATGTCCTGTAACAGTCACTTTGTATTTCTCCCAAGCCTGCCAGGTCTAGGTGACCTCTGGTACACTCTCTGGACATTTCATATGGATGAAATAATGAACTATGTACTCTTTCGTGACTGGTTTCTTTTCCTTAACATGATATATTGATTATCCGTGTTGTGGTATTGGTCAAGACTTTTCTACTTTTCTTTGGTGTGCGTGTGATATGTACAAGAACACAAATATGTATAATGTGTACAAGTACATGTGCGTAGGTATGCGTACAAGTGTGTGCATGTATTTGTAGAAGCCAGAGAACAACCTTAGATATTTTATCTTGGGAGCCATTCACCTTGTTTTTTGAGACCAGGCCTTGATAGCCCAAGACTGACCAGTTTGCCTAGGCTGGCTCTCTGGCAAGCCCCAGGGGTCTTCTGTGTCCACGTCCACAGCACAGGGATTGCAGGTGTGCCCACCATGTCAGCTTAGGGTCAGACATACCCTCAGGTCTCTGTGTGTGTGCAGCAAGATGGAGTTATCTCCTCTTCCCAAGGCATGTATCATTTCTACTCACTGCCACACATTACTGGATTGTGTAGTTTTGCTGCTTGTCTATTCATAAATACAATATTTTTATGGATAATGCTGCTGGGGATTGTGAATATTTTTCTCCACATTGGATACATGCCTTCATGCTGTTTGGTATGTATCTAGGAGTAAGTAAGTATTCTAGGTCACAGAGTAACTAACAAATTATGTTTTTGAAATGGTTGCATTGTATTATCTGTAGTAGAGAAGGAGGATTCTAGTTTTTTCTGTATCCTTTGCAGTGCTTGTCTTTTTATGTTTAGAAGCTGTGCAGTGATCATAACCTTCGCTTGTATTTCCCTGATGCCTGATGATGCTAGGCATTTTCTCGGGTCCTTGTCTATTACTGTTTATTTACCTTCTTAAAGAATGTCCATTAAGATCCCATGCCTGTGTTCTTTTAATTGTGGAACTGTGTGAGTTCTTTATATATTCTAGACACACAGGCACAGATCACATAAATGATTTGCAACTTTCCCCCCAGTTCTATGTATTTCCTTCCTTCCTTCCTTCCTTCCTTCCTTCCTTCCTTCCTTCCTTCCTTCCTTCCTTTTCTTTTTTTTCTTTTTTTCAATTTTGATGGTATTTGCAGCATGGATTTTCAGAATTTTGGTGAAGTCCAATGATCTTTCATTTTTTTCTTTGTTGTTCGTACTTTGCTGTCAGAAATAAGAAATTATTGCTCAACCCAGTGTAATGAAGAGTATGTCTACATTCTCTTGTGTTTTACAGTTTGAATGTGTGCACTGGGTCTTTGATTCATTGTGAGTTAACAGTCTTTATTAGAGACATTGTATGTTTAAAATTACTTTGTGAAGTGTTTAGCCAGGTGTGTGGATCATGCCTGTAATCCCAGTGCTTGGGAGGCTTGGGAGTGCCACTGGGAGTTCCAGGATAAGTAGCTTGGGCGACAGGGTAAAGTGCCTGCCTCAAATGATGGGGCTGGAAAGATGCTCAGTAGTTTAGAACACTTGTTGCTCTTGCAGAGGACCTGGCTTGGATTCCCAGCACCCACATGATGACTCACAACTGTCAGTAACTCTGATTCCAGGAGGTCTGACACTCTCTTCTGACCTGTGAGGGCATGTACAAGTCTGCATGTGGTGCAATACAAACATACATACAGCTGGACTGTGGCAGCCCATTCCTTTATCCTCAGCACTCAGGAGGCAGAGGCAGGTGGATCTCTGTGAGTTCGAGGCCAGCCTGGTCTACAGAGTTCCAGGACAGCCAGGGCTATACAGAGAAACCCTAAAAACAAAAAACGAAAACGAAAACCAAAACAAACAAAAAACCAAAAATCCAAAACTCAACCAACCAAACATACATATAAATAAAATACTTCTGAAGGTTTCACTGGAACTGACAGACAATTGATGCAGTATAAACAGTTACTAGGCTACTTATCTCCGTAGGAAGTATTTGGTTTGCTTTTGATGTAGTTTAGACATCCTTTCTATTCCACCCTCCCCTTTTCTTTCTTTTTATGATGGGGTTGTGCTGTGCTGGTCAGATTGGCCTGAACTCCGGGGCTCCTCAGCCTCCCGAGTAGCTGAGACTCCAAGTGCTGCTTGGCCTGGCTCTAGACAGTGCTGTCTGTTTTGATGGAAGTTCAGGTCGTTTACATACGGTGCTGCAAAACAGGCTGTCAAATTTGGAATGGTGGCTGCTGGATATGGTGGCTCAACACCTTTAATCCTAGCACTCATGAAGCAGAGGCCAGCCTGGTCTACAGAGAGAGTTCAGGACAGCCAGAACTGCTTGAGGAAACCCTGTCTTTTTTTTTTTTTTTTTTGAGTGACAAAACTCCTTTACTTCAGTGACATCTCCCATTGGCCAGTGCATCATCATTGGAAATCCCTTGGCCAGTCCCTGTTGTTTTAGGCACAGTTAACATGACTTGCGTGGACTCGGTGGCACATTGTGGCAATGACAAGTAAAGTATATATATATACTCAATTTTTGTTTGTTTGTTTGTTTGAATGCCAAATGCCTTTTATTGAAGGAGGGAGGAGGTCTTAAATACAGGCTTACAGCACAATGGGAGAACCCCAGAGGGCAGAAGTTCACTTCTGATTTTTGTTTTTTGGAGCTGAGGATCGAACCCCGGGCCTTGTGCTTGCTAGGCAAGGGCTGTACCACTGAGCTAAATCCCCAACCCCGCTTCTGATGTTTTACAATCTTGCATCTAAGCTGTTAATGCCCAATATGCTGGATACACCGACAAGGAACATCCCTTAAACATTCAGGAGGGTGGAATCTCGAAGGGAATTAGCATAGGGAGGATATCAAAGTCAAGGTCAGCAAGCAAGGCAACAGTTACCCAAAACGGGGGCCAGGACCCTACAGGTCCCCCCCCCCCATTTAACTAAAAAATGAGCTTCTGACTTAGGTTGCTTGGGATGTCAGCAGGTCACCTGGAGATACCTGTCCAGGCCACACAGGCGTTCTGTCTTAGGTTGGTGAATGCCCCCCCAGGATATGCTCAGTTTTTAATCTAACATGAGATGAAGCCTCCGGGCTTCAGTCTTCCAAGTTACGCAGAGCTATGGGTGCAACTGCATTGGGGTAAAAGTGCCCATACTTTCTGCTTTTCTCCTCAAGGTCATTACCACCCAAGTGGAACAAGAGTAAGGGACTGTGCAGACTTGTACAGAGTGTCCAAGACTAGCCAGATACGTGTATAGTTGCTAGAGATAAAAAGATGAGTGAGATCCCTGATATCAGAGTATCCATCCTTCATTTGGGAAATACACTATTTATTTCAAGAAGGAAACAACATATTTTTCATTGCAGGAGCAATATGTTCTGAGGTGTTTCCTAGGCTGTCTTAAATGACAGTGAGGATAATTAAGGAATTGATTACTCTCCAGCGCCCTGCCACTAAATGCAAAGTCTTGGACCCATGGCCTCTATGATCTCATAGTTCACCTCTTCGTATACAGACAGGGAAATTTAGTCAGACACTAATTTTTCTAAGTTAACTCAGGGTTGACAGAACTTTGACTAGATGTGTCACGGGGGACTGCTGTAACAAGTGCTGTCTCTGCAGGGGAGAATCTGGTGTGTTATCCCTTCGGCACCTCTCAGTTGGACCAGTGACTTCTCAAGAGCTGCATGTGGCTAATGATCACCCCACAGTGCAGCACGGTCTGAATGAAAGCAGTGCTGTGTTAAAGCCAGACTCCAGAGCAGAGATGTCTGAAGTAAAAGACACTAGCTAGCGAAGGGCGGGTCCCAGGACAAGTTCCTGCAGTGCCAGCAGCCAGGTGTGCAGCCAGGCTTACAGTTGGAAATATGTCCGTGGCTTATGTGTAAGCCAAAGGCATTTTACCAGATTGTTTACATTGAGTCTACATTGGCTATAGATATGAAGAGCAGGGTCACAAAGAACAGGAAAGTTTTGAGAGAGGCAAACAGTCTCTCAGAAGCAGTAAGTACTGGTGGCTTCTATTTGGTTTGAGTTCATGGTAATCTATCTAGGATTTTCCATTAAGGAATGTGGGACAGGGTGTGTGTGTGTGTGTGTGTGTGTGTGTGTGTGTGTGTGTGTGTGTTTTAGTTTGACCCATTATTATTAACTGACCAACTTCCCCTACCTTTCCATCTTTCAGCCTGTAAAATGATTCAATTTGGGATTGACCTTTTGTCAAGCATAGCAGCCTTGGCTCACTGTAGTTAGTTATGGTGCATGTGGTTAAAGAATGGTAATATGGCAATCCAACGTCTCCATTCCTTATCTGTCATTTGTGTAAATGCTGAAGATTCCTTTATCTTTGTCACTTCTGGCCCATAAGCAAGTTTTTAGTTCCAATTATTCTGAAATTTTCAGATGCCTAAAGTTTCTCCAGCTCACGTCAATCAAATCTCTAGGCATGGTGTCAACAGGCTTGTGCATTGAGAGGTTCCTGCGGCCTCATTCTGAAGAGCAGATCTGAGGGTGGGAGAGCAGAGAGTAGGGAGGCTGTTGGAGTTAACAGTGAGAACTACTGTAGCTTTGTGTGGGGTTCCAGGGAATCATGAGGTGTAGAGTAAAAGTTGGGGGCTCAGTGGCATAGTTTCAGGGCCAACATAGTTGATGCAATCAGTGTTTTTGTTTTTGTTAGCTTATGTCTCTTTTAAAGATGATCGAACCTTGAAATACAGATGTGAGGTGTCCCACTGGGAGGGAGCAATTGAACATGTGAGATACAAGAATAATTAGTGGCATGTTTCTGAGAAAGGAAAAGAGAAAGCTTAGATCTGAGGAGGATGGATTTTTCTTTTTTCCTCATGCAGGCTTTGTCAAATTGTTACAAAAATTTCAGGGGATATCAACACTGGAGACGACAAAAGACTATAGAGTTATATTTGTATTTCCTGTCTTTTTTAGTCTCTAAATTGGGTGATGGGCTTGAAACTAGCAATGATTAGGAGCAACTGTGGGTCAGTAATTATGCTGGGTGATCAGTGTATATATTAGGAGTCAATAGATATTCATGCTTATTAAAGTCTATCAGGGCAGATTTTGTATAAATATACTCATGGAAGTTAACTTTTTCCATAGAGTTTTAATGGGATGCAGAATGGTGAAAACATTTTGTTCCATCTGTTCTCATTTTCTGCCATAGAGACACCCCCTCAGGTGATGAGACTTTATTATAATGAGTCTTAGGAGAGAGAGGGAAGCTCAACACAGTCCTTGTCTATAATTGTAAAGATACAGCCTATACTGGAGAGCCAGCTCAGTGGTTAAGAGCACTCACTGCTCTTGCAGAGGACCTGGGTTTGATTCCCAGCACCCACTTGGTGGTGCACAACAGTCTGTAACTCCAGTTCCAGGGGATCTGATGCCCTCTTCTGGCCTCTGTAGGCACCAGGTGTTGCACATTCATACAAACAATCCATACCATGATAATGGTGACAACAACAATAATAAAAACAGCCTTTGACTACGGGGCAGTTTTATGGTGCTACAGAGTCCCTAATCCTCCATACTCCATGCCTTTCCCTGAAGCAGTGTAAGCCATGTTCGGTGAATTCAACGTTTATAAACCACAGAAGTAGAGCTGCCTTAATTCAAGTGGAGATTGATGGCTGCCTCTCTCTCTCTCCTCTCACACAGCCCCCACCTTCCTAAGACTGGGGAAAGTGTCATTGCTCATGGGAGCAGTGGGACACGCTCACTTTCCCTTTCCCTGCTCTGGTGAGTCACTGGCAACTGTATACAGTTGGAATTCCCCTCAGAGGTCCTGGCTGCTGCTCTCTGCTCCTTTACTGGTCACTTGAAGATTTATTTCTATTAATTTTTGATCACATCTGCCTGTGTGTGGGAAGGTGCATGTGTGTGCAGGCGGAGGCCTAGGGTTTGGAACTCCCTGGAGCTGGAGTTGCAAGTGGTTGTGAGCTGCATGCTGGGAACTGAATTCCAGTTTTCCGGAAAAGCAGTGTTTGCTCTTAACCATGAAACTATTTCTCCAGCTCTGTAATAATAATATTAAAAACAACAACAACAACAACAAAATCTCCCTTCACATTCAGTACTAAAGCAGTTGCACTTGGTTGCCTAGAAGATTTATTTATTTTTACTTTATGTGTATGAATGTTTGCATGTATGTAAGAGCCCTATGTGCAGAAAGGGCATTGGGCCGGGCGATGGTGACGCACGCCTGTAATCCCAGCACTCGGGAGGCAGAGGCAGGTGGATCTCTGTGAGTTCGAGGCCAGCCTGGGCTACTGAGTGAGTTCCAGGAAAGGTGCAAAGCTACACAGAGAAACCCTGCCTCGAAAAACCCGGAAAAAAAAAAAAAAAAAAGAAAGAAAGAAAGACAGAAAGAAAGGGCATTGGATCCTTCAGAACTGGAGTTAAAGATGCTTGTGGTTGTGGGCTGCCATGTAGGTGCTGCGAACCAAACCTGTGTCTCTACAGGTCAGCCAGTTCTCTTACGCGCTGAGCCATCTCCCTAGCCCTGTGGACACTTTATTACGACAGGATCTCTTCCTTTGACTGACATCAGCTCTTGGTGTTCTTTGCTCATTGATCATGTCTGTGGTTTCTATTCGGTCTCCTTAAGAAATAGAATCTAGGGCTGGAGAGATGGCTCAGTGGTTAAGAGTACTGACTGCTCTTCCAAAGGTCCTGAGTTCAATTCCCAGCAACCACATGGTGGCTCACAACCATCTGTAATGAGATCTGGTGCCCTCTTCTGGCCTGCAGCCATATATGCAGGCAGAACATTGTATACATAATAAATAAATATTAAAAAAACAAAAAAGACATAGAATCTAGTTGGATTGATGAGCAGTTATTAAATCTACAATTTCTTCAGTTGGGCCTGCCAAGCACCCTCACTTCTAGGTCTGAAGATTGTTTCATTTGGCAGGGAGGAGACCGCCTCCTCTTTTCTTGTGTAGCTAAGGCAATAGGCTCACACAGCACCAAGGTTCAGCAAAGAACAACTTCTGGTAGTCTGCCTCAGAAGGTGGTTGTGGGCGATTTGGCCGATTTCCCTAAGACATACTATATTGTAGGAAATTGTCAGTAAATAAGGGAGAGCTTTTATTTTGTTACCTTTGTGGTGATAATGATAGCAGCCAAGGTTATGACTGAGCACATTTCATGTGCAAGAATTGGGTTAGCATGTAGCAACACATGAGCAGTATGATTCCCTTTACTGGTGAAAACCCAAGCATGAAGTGCTCTGTTCCAGGTTGCTGTGGGATGTCTTTCTGTATGCTGTGAATATGTGTGGCTCAGATTGGTTGAAAAATAAAGCTGCATTGGCCTATTGTAGGGCAGAATGGAGCTAGACAGGAAAATCCAAGAGAGACAGTGAGAGGAGAGTGGAGAGTGGGAGGGGACGCCAAACCGCTGTCCAGGGAGCAGCATGGAATGGGACGTAAAGCCATGAAATATGTGGCAATACATAGATTAATAGTTATGGGTTGAGTTAAGTTATAAGAGCTAGCTAGTAAGAAGCCTGAGCCATAGGCCATACAATTTGCAATTAATATTAAGCCTCTGAGTGATTATTTTATATGCAGCTTCAGGACCTTGGGACCGCAGGGCTGGGTGGGACCAGAGAAACTTACAGCTATACCACGTTCCTGTTTTCTAAATGGAATCTGAGCAGTCAGCTAGCTCGCTTTCCAAACAGTGGAGACAAAGTCCATAGCACGGCAGTGCCAGGGCTACAGCAGGGCAGAGTGATGGTCAGATTTCCTTAGGGACTTGAGTAAGGGTGCAGAGCTAGGTATTGTCAGGACCAGGTCTGGACTCTTCTTTTTTCTTTCCTTCCCCCTATCCCCACCCCCCTGAGACAGGGTTTCTCTGTGTAGTTTTGGTGCCAGTCCTGGATCTCACTCTGTAGACCAGGCTGGCCTTGAACTCACAGAGATCCATCTGCCTCTGCCTCCTGAGTGCTGGGATTAAAAGGGTGCACCACCACCGCTTGGCTACTGGACTCTTTTCTAATGCTCTTGCCTGCTAGAGAGCAGCACCCAAGTGTTGACATGTCCTGTGTTAGAGGCACACAGTACATGGCTGTGACAGTCATCAATGTGGGCTTTTATGTTGGACTACTTATGACCTACAGAGACAAGGAGCAGTGCCTGGCTCTGTCAGCCAGGGAGATTGTCTGCTGGGTCAGGCCCCACCCTGGCAACCGAAGGGGAAGTACTCTGCCAGACTGTGGTCCTCCAGGTGATTCAGGACCCTGAGAGATGCCCAAAACAAACGCCTGGCAGAGGAGACTTTTTGAGGAAAGCGAGAGCTTTGGAGAATGGGGGTGGGGGGGACTCATTGAAGGACTAAGCTCCCCGGGCGAGCAGCACTGTGTACGGTGAAGGCACACTGCCCAGAAAGTCAAGACATCACAAAGCTAATTGTATTAGGTGTAAGATCCTGTGACTGGCGGGAACTCCTGTTTTCATGTTGCATCTTGGGTTTAAGTGACTACTAACTAAAGTTCAGTGGCATCAACAGGTTTGGTAGAATAGTCTTGGCTGTACTTGAGCAGTTAAGCAACAGCTTTGAGTGTCTGTGCAGTGCTGGTTCAACTCTGAATATGTCGTTATATGGAGTTAATAATGTGTAAGAAGCCCGGGTGTTCCTTTTGGTCAAGAGGATAATGCTGTCCCAGAGTTCCTTTTTAGGAATCGGTTCTCTGTCTCCATCTGAATCAGAAACAGGTGACAGACACTCAGAGTGGCACTCACTAGTATGGATTTTATTAATAACAACCTTCCTAGATGGTTCCTGTGTTTATGAAGCTTGAAATCCAGTGACATAGATGAAACCATGTCTTCAATGGAAACAGTTTCATTTTCATGATGTTGAGGGAAGCATTTTCTTCCCCTAAGTATTGAGGATCCTAATTATTATTGCCAGAGTCTAAAGTTGTTTTGAAATCCAGGGTTTCACTGTGTTTCACATGGCAGAGCTTAAATAGCTGTGTGGACCAGCTGGGCCTTGAACTCAGAAACCATCTGCTTCTGGAGTGCTGGGACTAAAGGCGTGTTCTGATATGGCCAGCATGCTCTTGATCCAGTTTCTGAGCAGACTGTCTGGGCATTGGGAGTCCTCTGAGCAGGTGCTGGCCACACAGCAGGTATTAAAAGAGCATTGTTATGTAAAGCTTCCGCTTTATGGGCGTCTCTACACTACTCATGGTTATTAAAGTGAATCTGAAGTTGGACTTGGTAGCACATACCTGTAATCAGTCCCAGAAGTCAGGCAGCTGAGGGCAAGAGGCCCTGAGGTCAGCTTAGGTGGAGAACTTAGTAAAACCTTGTCTGAGGAAAGAAACAATAAAATTCCCAAACAAGTATAAAACCAGCCAAACAAGTCGGAAAGATGAATTATGTGGTAATTGAGAGCTGTGAGTTCTTTATCTTTTATTGAGTCTCCTCTCATCTCTGCTGTAGCCTATACACAGGCTGCTGCTTTGTCATTAATACTACATTAGGGAAGGTTCCAAAGAGGCTAGGGGGCGTTTGTTTGCATGAGACAGTTCTGTCAGGTTGCCAGTCAACTTTGACCTGGATTATTGTAGAAGGAAACATGTATGTTTTGGTCAGTAACTGAAAGTAGCTAACTGGAAGGAAATTTTTTACCCGAGTCTCTTTGACAAGTTATACATTTATACTTGATTTTTCTTTTTAAGAATTTAAGGTATGTTGGGGAATATTATTTTAAGCTGTGTTACTTTTATTTATGTGGCATTTGTTCAACTTTGTGAAGCTGTGTTACTGTGCCTGTGTAAAACACCTGATGGTCTAATAAAGAACTGAATGGCCAATAGCAAGGCAGGAGAAAGGATAGGCGGGGCTGGTAGGCAGAGAGAATGTGTAGAAGGAGAAAATATGGGAGGAGAGAGAAAGTAGCCAGAGAAGGAGGAGCTTGTCAGGGGCCAGCCACCCAGCAAGCCATGGAGTAAGATTTACAGAAGTAAGAGAACAGGAAAAGCCCAGAGGCAAAAGTCAGGCAGGATAATTTAAGTTAAGAAAAGCTGGCAAGAAACAAGCCAAGCTAAGGCCAGGCATTCATAATTAAGAATAAGCCTCTATGTGTGATTTATTTGGGAGCTGGCTGGTGGCCCCCCCAAAGAGCAAAAACAACAACAAAGGTGAATTGTGGAGTAGTTGAAAAATCTAGGTGTGTACATTTAAAAACTCAGAGTTGGAAGTCATTGTATTCCAGTGGCATTCAGGGGGCCCGACGGCAGAAATGGTGGATGAGAATACCCACGCCAGGTACAGTCTGCCTTTGTCCTTTTGTTTTCAACTGATTTTGTTATCTAATAATGATAAATATTTCATGGCTCCAAAATAAAGGCTGTAAAGGAGGTCTGCGCAGTGAAATCGGCTTCTGAGCCTGGGACACTGAGGGTCCCTTCCTCCTCCTTTAGGGGAATCACTGATACTAGTTTTGGGTTATTTTTTCTTGAAAAAGATACATAATCATTTTTATTTTCATTCTCAAAGTCGGCATTTTGCTTGTACTGTTCCTTTCCCCTCATGTTACAGCAGTTTGCATAGACCTTTTCAGAACTGTCCAGACCTCTTCATGTACACGGGCCTTCTCCTCTTGACAGAAGAAAGCAGCCTCATCCAGCTTTTTGCTATTATGACTAATAGTTAGCCAGTGTACACTGGGACTGGATTCTTAGAAGTGAAACTGTAGCTCACAGGACAAATGTAGATGTAACTTGGCCTCATATTGCAGTGGTTAGTTACAATTTCTATTCCTATTGCCCTGGGTCTGAGAATCCCTGCTTCCTTTGTGGCTTGGTGAGACTGTGCCTGAGAGGTGGGAGGTGAGGATTCTGTCAGTATGCTTTTCATTGGTTTTCTCTGGTGAATGGGATGAAATACCTTTTCATCTACATTTCTGAATGATCTTTGTAGTTTTACGCTTCTGAGGACGTGGTTTGGGTTATTACTGCAGAAGAATTCCTTGAGGGTTTCTGTTTCGGAGTTACAATACTTAAGGAGGACAGGATCATCAGGCATGTCTGATTAAATGCAGCAAACCCAGAAGGCCTGCTGTTTTTTCTCTTTACTTTTTTGAAGTATTTCTTAATACTTTTTAGGTTACACAGGACAGGGCACTATCGTGGCATTTTCACACATCCACCATGATCTGCTGTGTTCTTGTTTCTCCTCTTCCATGCCATCTCCTGAGGGTCCGTCCCCGTTTCCCAAATGTCGCTTTGTTTTCATGCCATGTGTCTTCTGTTCCCTCCTTCCCTCCTGCCCCTTCCTTGAGTTCTCTTCCCCGTCTCCTGGTCCCCCTCTCGATTCATGAGCTGTACATGTGCATGTACATGTACATGTACATGTATATAAATTTAAATCTAGATTTCATGTATGAGAGACATGTAAGGTATTTGTGTCTTGCTTATTTTGATAACATGATGATGTCCAGTTCTGTCTATTTTCTTGCAAATGTTGTGATTTCACTTTCTTTATGGCTGAATTTAGCTCCATCACACTGTCCTTCTCCTTCATCCGTTGATGGCTGTGTAGGTTGGTTTTGTAGCTTGTCACTGTGAATAGTGCAGCAGTAAAAGAGACCGTGCAACTACACGTGTGGAAGTTGACTCAGAGTCCTTGTATTCCTGCAGGGGTGCTGTGGCGGGCTCTTCTGGTAGTTCTGCTTTCAGTCTTTTGAGGGATCTGTCCAGAGTGGCAGTGCAGTTGGCGTTCTCACCAGCAGCAGCAGACACGAGGGTCCGTCCCTCTGTGCCTTTAGCGTTTATTATCATTGGGTTTTGCTAATGGTGGCCATTGTGACTGGGGAGCAAGGTGTTCTCAAGTAGTTTTAATTTGCATTTCCCTGGTGATGAAGGATGCTGAAGACGCGTTACAATACTTCTTGGCCATTTGTATTCCTGCTTTGAACACCTTCATTTAGTTCATTGGACCCCATTTATTGATTGAATGACTTGTGGGGGTTATTGGGGCACCATTTATTGATTAATTTGTGGGAGTTGTATTTCATTTTTATTTTAATCCACTGTCTGATGTAGATAGCAGAAGTTTCCTATGGGAAAAAATCTACCCCCTCATTCTGCTACCTGTTTCCTTGGCTGTGCAGAAACCTTTTATTTTGTGAAACTCCTTGCCAATTCTTGATGTTTTCTGTGCTAATAATCTTTTTTAGAGATACCTTGCCTGTACCTGGATCTTGAAGTGTTCTATATGTGTTTCCCTCCTGTTTCAAAGTTTTAGGTCTACGTTAGTGTCTTTGATCCAATTTTAATCCAATTGTCCTCTGCATAAAAGGGCAAGGTGTGAGGCCACTCCATTTCCCCAAATAGCAGCACTGGTCAAGGCAGCTCTCATTCCCAGTGTGTGCTTCTAAAAGGCAGCGTCCTCAAAAAACAAGGTGCCCACAGCTGTGCGGGCTGCTTTCCGGGACCTCCATTGTACCCACTGCTGTCTATGTTTCTTTTGTGAAGTCGCATAGTTTTTATTGCTGTAGTATGATTTGAGATGAGGAAGTGTGACACATCCAACATTGCTTCTTCTGTTTAGGATTTCTATAGCGTCGGGACCCCTTGTCCTTCCTTGTGAATTTAAAAGATTGTTTTTTAGTTCTGTGAGTGTCCCTGGAATTTTGATGGAGATTGCATTGAATAGATACATCATTTTTGATATTACTCTTTTATACTGTTTATTCTGCCAATCCGTGAGCATAGGAAGTCTGTCCAATTGCCTGGTCCTCTTCAATTTCATTCTTCAGTGTTTTCAAGTTTTCATTATAGAGACCTTTCACCTCGTTGGTGAGGTTTATTCCTGGGTATTTTATGTTTTTGGATACATTGTGAATGAGATTTTTATTAAGATGATTTGCTTATCAAATTTGTTTCTGGTAGTAGAAATACTACTGATTTTTTTTTTTTTTTAATCTTGTTTCATTGCTGAAAGTGTTTATCAGGTCTAGGAAATTTTCTAGTGCAGCCCCAGGCTCTTTTAAGTATAGGTAGGGATACTTTGAGCTCTTTTGTTTATTTTGTCTTATTCTTCTAGCTAAGACCAAGATAACTGAATCTTGTTTTTATAAACTTTTATTATTTGTGTGTGAGCGCACATGACATGCTGTGCATGTGGAGGTCAAAGGATAACCTTGTGTGACATTCATCCTCTCCTCCTACCTCTATGTGATTTCCAGGGATCAATCAAACACAGGCCACCGAGTGCCTTTATCCACTGAGCTGTCTCACCTGCCTCCATCTGTTTTTAACCATGTCAGCTCTCCTCTGCATAAATTAAGGTTTCCATTTGAAGAAGATATCGAGAGGGATTTGCTGCTGCTTAAGGTTTTGTTGATGGTTTTGTTGGATCACTGTTCCACCTTGTTAGTCCTATGGTCTTGCTGGTTTCCTTGTTGACCACGACTGACTCATTCCTATGTCCCTTTGGTCATCTCTTCCTCGCAGGAGAATAATACGTTCCTGGGCTCTTGTGATGAAGACTGTCTTTGTCTTCTGTGTATTGCATTTTATACATGATGGTAGCTTGGTTGTCACAAGTTGCTTAAGTTTGTACTGTCTTGAAATGTCCTTGTCTCTCCATTATAAAAGGTGGCTTTGCTGTCTAAAGTGCTTCTGATTGGTATTTGTTTACTTTTGGGGTGAAGTGCATGCCCCATGCTCTTGTGCTGATTTGGGTTGCTAATGGGAGATGGGGTGTGTTTGTCTTTGTAGATGTGTTGGTATTTTCCCCTTAAAGCTTATTTTTCTTCAGATGCTGGAGGCTGAACCAGTGCTGTGCATAGCAGGAGAATGCCCTCCCTCTGAGCGGCACCTTAGACCCTTTTACATCTGTAGTAGTGTTTCTTTGCTTTGTGTTTTCAGCACACTGACTGTGAGAAGGCTGGACATTCTCTGGAGGTGTCTGGTTGGAGTCTAATGACCCCTGTGTTTGGGGCCCATTCCTCCTCTCCGTTTGGGAAATTCTTGGAATGGTTTTGTGGAATGACCACTTAGGCCTTCAGATTTATCTTAGTCCTTCTCCTCGGGTATGGCTTCTTGACCGTCCTCAGAGTTCGTGGAGGTTTGTTTGTCCATGCTCACCTGTTTTTCTTTGTGTATATCTGAGTGTATCATTGCCTTAAGCCTGTCCCTCTGCACAGATGATAATTCTTCTTCTGTCTTTGTCTGTTGATGATGCTTCCTGCCGCGTTTCGTTTGGCTGATAGATTCTTATTTCCAGCATTTCTAACTTGGTTCTTTTTCAGAATCTCAGTTTCCTTGCTGATTTTTCCTCATTTTTGAACTAATGGCCCTTTTTATCTACCTTACTTTCTTATTCAGACCTTGATTTTTTTCATCTACTTACATGAGTCCCCTATGTAGTCATTGATCTTTTTAAAAATAGGACCCTGAGCTCCTTTTCTGGCATTTTGACTGTCTCATTATCTTTGGTTTCAGTATGGAGTTGTGGAAATGTTGCAGTGCCTTCCTGCCTTCCTCCCTCCCTCCCTCCCTCTCTCCCTCTTTCCCTCCCTCCCTTCCCTTCTTTGTGTGTATTTGTTGGGTTGTGTGTATTTGGGGTGTGTGTGGCTGTGTCCTCTAGTTCTTCCTTTTCCCCATTTTAGTTTGTTTGATGTGAGCCCTTCCTGATGAGGGTTGTCCTTGCTTGGAAACGTTCATATTCCCTGCTGCTGTTTGGAGGGAAACAGTAACAGTATGCAGTAACAGTGGTTTGACAGCAGTCCTGGGGTGGAGACCAGTAAAAGCGCCATGTATGTCCCTGGCATTTGATTGGAGACTGAGATGCTGGAGGACTTCACTGAAGGTGTCGCCCTCTCACAGCTCTTTTCCTTCCTTCCCATCCTGTTTCTCCACTAGATGACGGCTGGTGTCCTCGGTTGTCATTCTAGGTGCTCCTTGGGAATCTGAGACGCTGTGGCTCTTCTGCCTCTGTTCTGCCCATCCCTCCGTCTTCCCTCCCCTCCTTCCTCTTCCCCTCCTTCCTCTTCCCCTCCCTTCTCCTACCCACTTCCCTCCTTTTTCTCTTCCTTCCTCTTTACCTTTCCTCCCTTTCCCTTTTTCATCTTCTTCCTCCCTCCTTCCTCTTCTGTTTCCCTTTCCTCCCCTTCCTTCCCCTCTCTTTCCTTTTCTCCCTCATCTTTTTCTTTGCTTCATTCCCCTTCCCCATTCTTCCTTCCCTAGTCCCTTCCTTCCCCTCCCCTTCCTTATTCTGCTTTTCCTTTCCCTTCTTTTCCTCACAGGCTGTCCCTGTTTAGCCCAGGTTAGCCTTGAACTCTGAATTTTTCCTGTCTCAGCTTCCTGAGTTTTGAATTAGTCCTGAATAGTCTTGTGCCACCACACCTGGCTGACCAAAAGAAAGACCCAGTTGTTTATTGTTGTTGTTTGAGACAGGGTCTCATTATTTAATCCCACTAGCCTGGAATTCACTATGTAGACCAGGCTGGTCTTGAACTCATAGATGTTGTGGAATATTTAAGATGTGTTACATTTTTTTATGCTCTGGAAAATTTGTTTAATGATGCAAAGATGTGTTGCATTCTTTTATGTTGCATTTGTTTAACTCTGTGAAGCTGTGTTACTGTGCCTGTCTAAAACAATTGATTGGTCTAATAAAGAGCTGAACGGCCAATAGCAAGGCAGGAGAAAGGATAGGCGGGGCTGGCAGGCAGAGAGTATAAATAGGAGAAATCTGGGAAAAGAAGATTCAGAAGCAAGAAAGAGGAGGAGAGGAGGACTCCAGGGACCATCCATCCAGCTATACAGTAAGTCATGGAGAAAGAAGAAAGGCACACAGAATAGAGAAAGATAAAAGCCCAGGCAAAAGAAAGACAGGATAATTTAAATTAAGAAAATCTGGCTAGAAATAAACCAAGTTAAGGCCAGCCAGGCATTCATAAGTAATAATAAGTATCTGTGTTTATTTATTTGGGAGCTGGGTGGCGGGTCCCCAACTGTTGAAGGTACTGTTTTAAAAAGGGAACCATCCACTTCTATAAAAAGAGCTCTAGGTGGTCAGTGACTGCTGAGAGGGAGAGTCAGTTTCCCTCAGGGATGAGCTTCCCCAGAGGTTGTCTGATCTTAGGTGGTCAGCCTTGGATGCGCGCGCGCACACACACACACACACACACACACACACACACACACACACGAGCACATGGACTCAGTAGATTATGTATATGTGTGTGTATATATCTCTCTATATATACCTGTGTGTGTATGTATGTGTATATATGCATACCTGTGTGTATACACACACACATATAAACATGTAAACATACACATGTGACAATAAAAAAAGAAGAGATCATGTGTTTGGGAGGTAGAACATGGGAGGGTTTGGGGGGAGGGGATGGGAGTGATGTAGATAATTACTCATGTATGAAATTCTCAAAATAATAAAACATTACAAAAATAAAAAGGAGACCGTGAAGCTAGGTATGGTGGCTTATGAATGTAATGACCAGCACTCAGAGTTCAAAGCCAGCCTGGACTACAGAGTGAGACCCTGTGTCATAAGGAGGTAAGAGGTGTGCACTCACTTGGGTGGGTCTTAAAGATGGTGGGTTTAATCTGAGCGACTTGGGCCGTCAGCACCTCACAGCAGTAAGAGGGACCTGCTTCTGTCATTATAGACAGACTAGCAGCTGTCTTGTGCCAAACCCAAGTTATATTTGTTTTTCTTTGAGGGTGTGAGGGCTGTGGGTTTAAATATTACCTTTGTTGAAATGTGGGATGCATTTGACAGTACTGTAAGTTTGCACTGTTTTGTGGAGTGACCAAAGGTTCACATAAAGCAAATACCATGTAAATATCAAAATGTGTCTTAATAGATAACACATATTTTTTTTTTTTTTTTTTTTTCCAAATTATATTCTAGGACCCATCTGTTACACAGGTGACCAGAAATGTTCCACCAGGCCTTGATGAATATAACCCTTTCTCAGATTCTAGAACGGTAAGAGTATTTTTACTTGCACTTCTTTTAAATGTTTAAATGGAAATTAAATAGGGAATTATATTTTAATTATGTTTCTTTTCAGCTGATGTAGTAAGTGAATGTAAAACAAGCTGTGTGAATGAGTGTGTTATTTAGAATTCAGCAAGTTAGGATTATTTCTCTATGCAAAGGGCATTGGTGGTAACCAAAAATTACCAGGATGGTTCTAGAGAAATTCCTCAGGTTCCCTCTTCCACTCAGTAAAGTGCTAACCTGTGTTCTACGAGCCTCCCTACAGTACTTGAAACATTGGGAAGTAGGAGTGTGCCTTTTGATGTTGTGTTGTCTTTGTGGTAATGTGGGGAGGTGTTTTTTAATTTTATTTTATGTTCATTAATTAGTGTTTTGCCATGGGAAGTTTCAGGTCCCCTGAATCTGGAGTTATAGATAGTTGTGAGCTGTCATGTGGGTGCTTGGAATCGAACCCAGGTCCTCTGGAGGAGCAGTCAGTGCTCTTAACCACTGAGCTATCTCTCCAGCCCTGGGAGACACTTTCTTGCGATGGGGATTGTGTCTGGGACTTACTGTAATATTCTAAGTAAGTTGCTTGTCATTTGAGTCACAGTGTTTCGAGCAGGACTCACCTTCTGTAGCAGTTTCCGTCAGGAAATCCACTTGCTCTAGGAAAGAATATTTTTCCTCTCAAAATTTAGTGTTGCTTAGGGTTATGAGAAAATCTCCACTGAACAGTGTTGTTCTACTCTGCATGCACATTAAGAGGGTATAAAGGACTGTCTTCTGTTGTCCATTAAGGTCATAACCAGTTACAGTTAGGGCTTTTTATTAAAGTCTTTGATAATTTTGACCCAGATTTTAAAACTATTGAAGTATCTCTCTCCATAAAATGTTATCTTCTGAATGTTATCTTTGTGTTAGTATCTTAGACATTGTCCTCACCAGGTCCCCAGTTGTAGACATTTGTGACTCTGGAAATGTTTTAGTCACCCCATGAATACTTGAGTTATACATGTGGATTTTCACCACTCTGTAATGACCCTTAACTGGTGATCACCTCTTCCTGGTGGATATTTTTCATAGTGAAGATGTAGGTTTTGCTTGGGAGTTTCTTCAGTGTCTCTTTTATTGGCCTGTTAGTTTGAGGAGAGCTTTGTACAAAGTTGTGAATAAAAAGGAAAATGTATTTGGTCCTTGTCCCCAGTCCTGGGCATATAGATCCTAAAACGTGTGTTATTTCTAGACAGATGAGAGTCTGATATGTGCTAATGAGGTAACTGGTGGCTTTGGTCCCTATACACTTCAGGATGGGTAGTTGTCAACAGAGCATCTAAGCATGGCTAGATGGCAGACATTTAAGCTTGCCTTCCAGGGTCAGAAGGTGTCATAGTTAGGTTCAGCTATAAATGTGACATATGCTTAGAGTCCCCTGAGAAGAGAGAACCTCAGTTGAGGAATTGCGTCTGTCACATTGGCCTGTGGCATGACTATGGTACACTTTCCTTATTGCTAATTTATGTAGTAGGGCCTAGCCCACTGTAGGTGCCACCATTTCTAGTCAGTTGGACCTGGGCTGTCAAAAAAGGGTAGTGAAGCCTGGTGCTGCATGCCTTCAATCCCAGTACTGGAAAGGCAGAAGCAAATGATCTTTGTGAATTTAAGGTCAGCCAAGGCTACATAGAGATACCATGTCTCAAAACAAACAAATGAAATGTGAACTTAGAAGCAAGACAGTAAGCAGCCTTCCTTTGAGGTTACTGCTTCAGTTTCTGCTCCAGGTTCTTCTGGGGAGCCTATCCATACCATTTCCCCCCAGGGTACTCCTGAGGAGTGAGGGATAAGAGATTTAGATAGAAATATAGAGGAGAGAGAGAGACTGATAGAAACATAGGATAGCCTCAGGAGGGCATGGGTCCTAATCCACCAGCCTCGCTTTTGTCTCTACTAAAGGGCTTTTTAAAGGAATGCCAAGGGCTGGAGCAAAAGACCTTCCCCTAGCACAGCCAAGTGCAGACCCTTCCAAACACCTAGTAACCACACACATGGTCAGTCCACCCCCTTATGCAGCCCCGCTGGGTAAAGCAAGCTCAGATCTCCCTAGGAAAACTTTGTGGGCTCCCACAGGTCCCTCCTCTTAATTTTTTAAAGAGCCCCTTAGGCCCCTCAGATAGACTGTGCCTGTCTTAGGTTGCCCTCCTTGATTGACCTTCCTTACCCGTCATGGAGATATACTTTCCATCAAACATACTTAGGATGGAAACTATCAAAAAGAAAGTTGCCCATCTCTGACCTCTAGCCTCTGGCAGGAGGGGGTAGAGAGTTTAACTCAACTCTGACTCAGGAGCTTGCAAGTAGTTTGAACAACCTAGTGATCCCTAGTCTGCCACATCCCCCAGTAAAGGAGTAGAGGATGACCAAGATGGAATGTTCGTTTTTGAATGGATCTTAAGCTATCTAAAGACTTAGGTATGCCAAGCCCTTTTTAAATCAATAAACTCTTGATGCAAACTGCATCAAATGAACTGCATCAAACTTGATTTGCTTAGCTTCACCAAACTCTGGTTCATTAATATCAACATAATTCTTGTATGAATATTACTATACATAGTTGCAACTAGCATGACTATTTACTATATGCATTTATACTGCTTACAAACTTACATTCTATAGGACTACTTTATAAACCTTAGCAAACATCTAGAAGAGATCTCTTAACTGAACTATTATCACTATACATATTTATACTTTTTACAAACTTACATTAAACATTTAGACTTACTACACTTTTCACAAACTCATATTCAACATATAATTATTTATATTTCTTACAAACATTCAAAAGGAAACTCTATAGAACTATTTTAGAAACATATTCCTAAGGAAACTATTTTACAAACTTTAGCACATATCTAGAAGAGATTTCTTAGAAGAACTATTTACTAAACTTATATTCAAGAGGAAACTCTATAGAATTATTTTATAGACATCTAGAAAGAATCTCTTAACAGAACTAACTTACACTAGAATTTCTCAACAGAACTAACTTATTTTCTTTCAACAAGATAGAGAGTACACAAATCATAAGTTAATATAGTAAAAATTACAAGTGAACTCAACACTGCTTTATTTCTAAGTTTGGAATTCATGATCAACTTTGATATGAGACTCCTGTGGGTAGCCAGCAAGCCTCATTTGGTGACTAAGGTACAATTTTCTAAGGGCACAACTTTCCCTCCTTTTAATTTTTTAAAGCTGTTTTTATAGATCACCATGAGCATTTTAAATGATATCAATGGTTCCCTCTTGTATCTTAAGTTTGTTTTGTTTTATTTTCACACCTGAAGCAATTTCCCAGTGTATGGACTGTTTTCCCTTGTCTTTTAAAAGATTTCAAAGTAGCTTGTTGACAAACATTATTAGCATTTTAATTATCTCCAGAAAAGCAAGCTGTTCACCTGTTCTTAGTTCTGAAGAGGTAAGATTAAGCTTTCTAATATTGCTTGGAAAAGAAACTGCATTTGAAGCTGAAAAAACATTTCTGGGCAGTACTGCCATTTTGAGCTGAAAAACTACATTTCCCAGACTGCTTTTCTCTATAGTATCATACTATTACTACATTTCTCAGGCTGCTTTTCAAACTACATTTCCCAGGATGCCTTTCGGGTCCACCACACTTCCATTTCCACTTTCATGGTTTGTTTTCATGCTTTTGCTTTTACCACAGGAGGTTTTTGAGTCAAGTTTTTGCTCTTTTATCATGGGAGATTTCTGTTCTCCTTGAGCTGGTATTAATAGATGTGTTTCCTTCACTTGACATTTTCCCTGGAGCAGAGTCATGCCACTTGTGCATATTTGAACAGGCATTTTGGTGCCAGAAGCAAAGACCCTTTGAGACTTGCTCTTCTGCCTTACTGGGTTAGTGAAGGAAAATGAAAGTTCTTGAAACACCAGCTTTTTCAGAAAGATTTTCTCCCCGATAGATGTCTTTTGTTCCTGCTTGTCCTCTCCCCCTTCCCCCCTGATGCTGAGTCCCTTGATGCTGCCACAGCTTAGGACCCATGCTTTTTTGCAGCCTGGCTCAACCAAGCATCTTGCACAGTTGTACCTCCTCTGTACCTCTGTGAATGCTCTGCTCTTAGCTGCTTTTTTAAAATACTGGCTTGAAGGGGAGTCGGGACTAGCAGAAAGGATTTGCCATATTCTAAGAGGTTTTTTCTTTTTTCTTAGAGCAATTACAGGTGATTTTCCCATAGCAATAGATAATATTTCCAGGTGAGTTAAATTTTTGTCCTTACAGAAAGAGGAAAAGTCTGAAAAGCTTTTAGTTTTTTAGAGAGACGTTTTACCAAGTCTTTCCCAAAATTTCTGTTCCCTAAATTTTGACTTGATTCTCAAGAGGAAACTGACTCTGTTTGAATGGTGTTGTAAAAGTGTTCTCAGGCACTGCTGGCAGAGCAGAAGGTTTTATCTCTCCTGAGTCCACCTCAGGGGAAATTCCTTTCTCTGCCTCTCAGGGTTTGATTTTAAGCTATCTCCAGACCAAAAGCTTCCATAGGAATCTTTTTCTGCCTGCTTTTTCTCATCTTTGATAGATTTTTTTTTTTCTGATTCTTCCCCAGGATTGTGTGTTCATAGCCCCATAGTTGGAAAATCAAGGACACAGTTTCTCTCTCTTGTTGTTTATCTTATCCTAATTTTTTAAACTATATTTCTAACCCAATATTTGTAAATTCTACCTTACTCTAAATTTCTCCCTACACTATATTCCTATAGATAGAAATTGAGAGAGAGAGAGAGAGAGAGCGAGCGAGCGCGCGCTAGAGAGAGAGAGAGACACAGTGGTTGCAGTTTTCAGTTTCAACATCCCATCGCCTAACTTGGCTCCCAAGAATAAAACACCATCACTTCTGTCAGTTCCCTATGGGCATGCCTTACACCCATGATACCCCTAACATCTCTTTTCCAAGTCTATCTCCTTTGCAGCCCTGCTGGGTAAAGCAAGCTCAGAGCTCACTAGGAAACCTCTGTGGGCCCCCACAGGTTGCTGCCCTAGCTTCCTGTGATGGTGCACCAGTAGTAAGTAAATAACCCTTTTCTCCCAAGCTTGCTTTCTGGTCAGTGTTTCATTGTGGCAGCAGAGAAGCAAATTAGTACAGAGGAACTGGGTTGAGTTAATCACTGCAGTGGCCACTGGTATACCCCATCATTTCTATACAGTGAGTCCACCCATCAAGGTGCCAGAAGGGTGGTGGGTCTAGAAAGAGCATGGGAATCTGGGTCACTTCTCCATAGTCTAGCCATGCAGCCCTTCCAGTGGTTGGTCCTGAATTGCATCCTTTATAACAAACTAGTATTAATTAGTTCTGTGACTTTTCCTTCCAGAAAGTTATGAAATCCAAGGGAGGGGAAATCATGGAAAATCCCCCATTTATAACTAGGTAGTCAAAAGTACAATCTGTAGCTTGGAGCTTAGGAATAGCATCTGAAGTGGGGACAGACATCTATTGAACTCTTAACCTTTGAAATCCACCTGCCGGGGGAAGGTGTGGCAGTACCAGAACTGAACTGAATTGTAGAGCACTCAGTGGTTGTCCAGACAGTTGGAAAATGGGTTAAATAGATGTAGGGGGATGCCTCACATAGTGGATCAGTAAAAGATGCAAATAAAATGAACATTGGGAGCTGGGTGTTTAGCTTAGTGGCACTATTTCTTCACAGTATGGGTGATACTAGGTTCCATTTTCAGCTCCACAAAAAGGAAAGAAAAGCTTGAAAATTTCATTTTGTTACTGGGTGGTGGTGGGGCACACACCTTTAATCTCAGCATGTGGGAGGCAGAGGCAGGCAAATCTCTGTGAGTTTGAGGCCAGTCTGGTCTACAGAGCTATTTCTAGGACAGGCAAGGCTACACAAAGAAACCCTGTCTTAAACAGAAAAGAAAAGAAACAAAATAATTTCATCTTATTTCAACCCTTTGCTTATCAGCCTTTGCTTCAGTGTAGTATCTGTGTCCCAGGGTTATGCTTATTGGCATGGAAGTAATTGTTTGGATGATGGAAAAGGCTAGTGGTTTCCTGTGACACTGTAATTTACCTTGTCACAGGGCTTTGAGTGTGCAGTAGTCTAGTCTGGTGAATGAGAGCAAACTGCGTGGTCACCTGTGGTTCTGCTGTAACTTCTGAGGAAGGAGATGGCTGCTGAGGTCGTTCACATTTGTTGATATAGAATGATAACAAACTTGCTGTTTAAACAACTTTATTAGCAAGACATGTTCACCCTTCCTAAAGAAGTAGCTTTAGCTTATTTATAAACTTTTATTACATTTTATTGTGTGTGTACTTTGGTGTGTGCTTGACAGTCAGAAGACAGCTTGTCAGAGTCAGATCCTGCTTATCAAAGTTGGGTCTTCAGGCTTAGCAGAAGGCACCTTTCCCTACTGAGCCATCTTGCCAGCCCTAGATTGTTCTAATTGGTAGTATTCTCTTTCATGTGTCTGCTTTGTGTTGTGAAACTCACGTTCTCTGCTTTACCTTATCAAATTCTCACAGCGATGTTCCAAATAGGTATTTTAAGTTTGTTTGTTTGTTTGTTTGTTTGTTTTGCATCTGAGACACAGGCCTTCTAGTTTGGAAGTGGCAGTGACTCATCTGTTTTTTGTCAAGTTTTTGCCTTTCACCCTCCCTTAGTTAGAATTACTATTGATGAAACACCATGACCCAAAAGGCAAGTTGAGGAGGAAAGGGTTTATTAGGCTTACACTTCAGCATTGCTGTTCATCACTGAAGGAAGTCAGGACCAGAACTCAAACAGGACAGGAACCTGGAGGCAGGAACTGATGCAGAGTCCATGGAGGAGTGCTGCTTACTGCCTTGCTCCTCATGGCTTGTTCAGCCTGCCTTCTTATAGAACCCAGGACCACCAGCCCAGAGATGGCACCACCCACAGTGGGCTGGGCCCTTTCCCATCGATCACTAGGAAAATGCCCTTAGGCTTGCCTATAGCCTGATCTTATGGAGGCGTTTTCTCAATCGTGGCCCCCTCCTCTCAGGTGACTTTAGCTTGTGTCAAGTTGACATAAAACTATCCAGCACACACTCTATTCTCTTTAGAGACAGATGACTAAGGATTGGAAGTCCTTGCCTTTGGAAAATTTGTCACCCAAATGGGATTTTAAAAAATTCCACATACATACAAAGAAGATATATACAGGACAAATGAAACATAAAATTGTAAATTATGGTCCAGGTGTTGAGACTCTACAGTCCCAGAAAGGGTATTTGAAAGAGGGTATCTGTGAGTAGGGTGGTGGCCATAATGAGAGTCTGTTTAAAATTAAGTAATTCTGGATTTTCTGAGCAGGAGCACTGCTTCATGTTATCAAAGAACCCGGGGCAGCTTGTGTAGCATTTTTATTTTATTTTTTTCAGAGCTGAGGATCGAACCCAGGGCCTTATGCTTGCTAGGCAAGTGCTCTACCACTGAGCTAAATCCCCAACCCTCGCATTTTTATTTTTATGATTTTAGATTTGTTTTACGTGTATGGGTGTTTTGCTTGCACACATGTCTTGTGCCATGTGCATGCAGCGTAGGTGGAGGGCAGAAGAGGTCCTGGAGCCCCTGGAACGGGAGTGTATTGAGCATGGCAAGCTGCTGTATGGGAGCTGGAAACCAAGCCTAGGTCCTTCGCAAGAGCACCAAGTGCCCTTAACCACTGAGCTCTCCCAGCCCCATAAAATTACTGCTTTAAAAAGTGATTCTATAAATATTTAAATACCCTTGACTAATTGAATTAAATGAAGTGTTTGTCTTGAGTCCAAACACTGTTTTAGTTGATTGGTTGCATTCACATTTGTTTTAGAAAGGCATTTGTGAAATGGAACCTTCTAGATTATTCCATAGGGATGTGATGAGTTACTCAAGGTCTAGTAGGCAGATCCTACAGCAGGGTGGCTGAGTGTATACCTTGCTAAGACTTAAACACTTCACATTCTTATATTAAAAGTAGGTTTCCCAGGGCTAGGGAGCTGGGTCAGCCTTTAGGAATACTGGCTGCTCTCGAAGAAGACTTGGGCTCAGTCCCAACACCTGCAGCCACCCCCCCCACCCCACCCCCCCGTCACTACTCATACACGTAAAAAAATTTCTTAAAGATTTTAAGTAGGGCATTGTGGTGCATGCCTTTAGTACTAACACTCAGAAGCCAGAGGCAGGTGGATCTGTGTGAGTTCAGGGCTAGTCTGTCCATGTAGGGAGTTCAGACCAGCCAGGGATACACAGTGAGGCCCTGTTCTGTGGAACCCAGTTCCAATGGATACATTTACAGAACAACTCCCATACCTAAGGCTCACGGAACATTTCAGAACAGGAGGTGTAAAGATTGTAAGAGCCAGAGGATCAGGGAGTTTGCTGTGAGACTGTGTCCCCTAGGAGTGTCAGAAGCTACATCTATAAAGTCTCATTGACATAACTGTCTAAACAAGGACAGCAACAATAAACAAGCCAAAGTGGATAGTGAAAAGCCAGGAGGCCTCAACCCTACACAAAGATCTACAGGCAACCCAGATGCTCAGAGTGCGAGAGAGAGAGTCTGCAGGGAAGAGCATACCAACTGGCTATCCAATGTCAGACACCAGCCCTGAAAATATAACAAACATGTAACGTTATAGGGACTGAACAGGCATGTAACAACAATGAAAAAAGAGGCTGCCTAGTCAGGGTTACTATTGCTGTGACGACACACCATGACCATAGCAATGTGGGGAGGAAAGGGTTTATAGGCTTACACTTCAGCATTGCTGTTCATTACTGAAGGAAGTCAGGACAGGAACCTGGAGGCAGAAGCTGATGCAGAGGCTGTGGGGGGTGCTGCTTACTGGCTTGCTCCTCATGGCTTGCTCAACCTGCTTTCTTATAGAACCCAGGACCACCAGGACCACCAGCCTAGGAATTGCACCATCCTCAGTGGTCTGGGCCCTCCCACATCAATCACTAATTAAGATAGTGCCCTACAGGCTTGCCTACAGCCTGATCTTATGGAGTCTCATTTGTTTGTTTGTTTGCTTATTCATTTTTCAAGACAAGGTTTCTCTGTGTGGCCCTGGCTTCCCTGAAACTTGCTCTGTAGTCCAGGCTGGCCTTGAACTCACAGAGGTCTGCCTGCTTCTGCTTCCTGAGTGCTGGAATTAAAGGCGTGTGCTACCACCTCCTTCTTGAGTCATTGTCTTAATTAAGGCTCCCTCCTCTCTGATGACTTTAGTCTCTGTTGTCACTAGCCAGCACTTTGGCCATGAATTGGAAAGAGATCAAGGAGAAGTACAAGGCAGGGTTTGGAGGGTGGGAAGGGAGGGGATGATGTAATTATAATCTCAAAAGAAGGAAACTTAAAGGAAGATAAAGCCTACAAAATGAAAAGGTGAATACTTTTATAATTCACATAGTTATAAATTCAAGAGTTCTCACAAGATGCCTTATCATGTTCACAGAGTGTCTGCTATCACGGAAAACTACTGAGCACCTGCAATGGGCCTAGTCTGAACTGAAATGTGCTATAAATATGCTCATCTTGAGTTATGAAATCTTCTATATTGCTTGAGTATAAGGTGCATTTTCTTAGGGAGATTATGGGTGGTTCACTTAGAGCAACGAGTGGATCCTTGAGAACTGATGCGTGCAGCAGAAATGCTCACCTCGAACTAGGGAATGGTCACGATTAGTAGAGTGATTCACACTCATGGTAGCCATTGGCGATTGGTGTCCATGGCTGTGGTAGAAATCCTAGGAGACACTGCTGTCACATCTCCATTCCTCATGGAGGGCTGGTCTGGCACCTTCTAGTTTGTTCCTTGTACCATGTGTAGTTTTTCTCACAGACCTGTGCCTTCAGAAAGAAGAATCATGAGAAGGAGATTGCAAGTCCTGGTAGTATTCAGGGACCTTGCCAGGCTGGCGTCTCTAACCATACAGGACGTGAGTGATTGGCTTGTCTAAGAAAGAACTGCCTCTGACATCCACTACACAGGCCATGCAGTTGGAGGGCCTGAAGACCTGCAATTTAGCCCAGCTCTGAGTACTGCTTAGCTGGAACTTTGGACAAGCATCTGAACCCCTTTGGTTTTTCTTCACATCTTACAAAGAAGCAAGGAGGAAAAGGTTGAGTTAGATAGCTTCCGTCAGTCTCTTCTGAAGTGCAGGACTGACTGTATGATTGCACAGAGCAGGTTTTGTTTCTAACACTGTGCAAGCCTTTTCTTCGTCTTAACACCCATCTGTCCCTTGCTGTGCATTTCCTTGTCTCTCTGCACCTCCCAGTTTGGGCATTCTGGGAACTCACTCCTTTCCCCTCTAGACCCAGACTTTGTTTCCCATCTCATTTCATGACACTGGTGCTTCTATTCTCCTGGTTTCTTAGTGGCTAGAAGTAACAAACGTTCTTGAGCTCACGTAGCTTCTTTTTCTATCTAATCCATGGCCACATCCTGTCACTCACTCCCTGGAGAGCTTTACCTGTCTGTTCTTTCAACTGAAATCAAATTGTCTTAGTTCAGAAACTTACAAAGTGGCCCAGTAGCCTTCCAGGGATGCAAGGTCTCTAGTTTGTCTTCAGACTACTTTGTGCACTGTTATGTTGTTGTTTTCTTAGAGGTCAGATTGGCTCACCTACTTAGAGGTGGTTATATATTCTATACTTAGAGGCATGACATGGGGGGTCAGCAGACTTGAACTTAGTCTGTCATATATATATGATTTCTACACAGGTCAGCACTCCTGGTTTACGTGGGTGTCCGAAGCTACCCTATTTCTAGAGGGCCTACAAGAAAGGTCAAGGTCCTGGGTCACATGTCTAGCTGTCAATATGGGACGGCAGAGTGGGCATGGCTCCTTGCTTGCCAGCAAGCCCCAAGCATTCTCCTTTCCCCATGCCCATGATGGCTAGCAGAGTCGGGGAAAGATCAAGTTCATGGCAAGAGAGTCTGGCTACTGCTGGAGGGGTCAGGAGCAGTGGACTATATATATATATATATATAATTGTTCAGCTTCTAGAAAAAATTGAGAAGGAAGTCCGGTATGTTCCAAGTTACTTCCTCTAGTCTTGCTTTTTATTCTAGTCCAATGTGCCATTGGCTTTAGCCAAAGCCATCTTCCCACAAACCAAAGCTTAAACCTTACTGAGACTACCCCCCACTTGGCCTACCATTGTTGTTCAGTGGAGTCAAGAAACTGTGTGATCACAATGCCTGGGTCCCCTAGGTTATCCTCACCCTTTAGCAAGTCACACAGTTATGCACACAGATTTTCTATCGTTTGACAAAATAGCACAAACTCAGTGCGTGAAGCAATACATGGATTACTGTGGGTCAAAAGTCTGGGCTCAACAGAGCTAACTCTACTCAATCTAAATAAGCTGTGTTCAAGGTATTGTCCATGTTTTGTTTTGTTTTTTAAAAGATATTTAATTATATGTATATGTGTGGCTATGTGCATATGAGTGCAGGTACCCATAGGTGCCAGAAGAGGGCATCATCCTTTGGAGCTGGAGTTTCAGGCAGTTCTGAACTGCTATGTGGATACTGGGAACCACATTTGGGTCCTCTTAAAGAGCAGTAAGTACTCTTAACTGGTTAGCCATCTCTCTAGCCCACTATGCTATCTTCTTATCTGGGGATTTGACTAAGGAAGAATCTCTGCTAAGTTCATTGAGGTTACTGGCAAAGATAATATTCAGTGGTATATATGACTGAGAGTCTTAGGAATTTTCAGGTAATTAATTGGTGCCTTACCTTTGGGCTTAAGTGTCGCCTGCGTTTCCCAGGAGGTACTTGGGCACCTCCCAACAGGACCATTTTGTCAGTCCCCAGAGCCTCTTACTCCAGTCTGCTAAGTTAAATTCTTAAAGACTAGTGGAAACAAGACAGGTGGCCATCTGTCGCATTACCGTGCTTCAGTAGTGTATCGGTTAGAAGCTTGTTAAAGGCCCTGCAATGCTTCCGGGAGGAGGATTCTACTTCAAAGAAGTGAACGCCAGTGTTGGAGAATCATCAGGGTTCACTTTAGAGTCTGAGTGCCACGCTGGGAATAAGATAGTATGTTAGGACTAAAACTGCCTGGCTCCTACCTGTTCATCTCAGTTTTTATAAGGGTCAGAGTGGAGCCCCGAGGATAACCTACCCCTGCCTGCTCTTAACACTCGCTGCTTGAGTCTCCCAAGCTGATGCCATTCTGTCAATCTCAAGGAGAAACACAAGATTCCTGGGGTCGTTCTCCTCTGCTGGTGTCTAATCCTCACAGCTCTTTGCATAGCCTTTGTTCTGCTTCTCTGGTATTCTTCTGCCAGTCTTCAAATGCCTATGTGCTACACAAGTCCCGCCTGTTTTCAAGCTGGAAACACAGCACACTGTGAGAATCATGTCTTATCCTCTGGGCATGTTTGGCCTTATACTAGATAATTTATAGACAACAGAGATCGATGGCTCACAGTTCTGGAGGCTGGAAATTCCAAGGTGCAGATCCAGGAAGATTCAGTATCTGATGAGGGCCTCCTTCCTGGTGCCTGTGTGGTAGTCACTAGCTGTTTCATAATATGTACATTTACAGTTTTTGTGTGTAAATTTTTGGTACTAGGAACTGAGTGTAGGCCTTGCACAGGCTGGGCAGGCACTCTGCCATTGAGTGATAGCCCAGCTCCAGGAAAGTTTTGTTGTTTTCGTTTTTTTCTGAGACAGGGTCTCTGTAGCTCTGGCTGTACTGGAACTCATTGTGTAGACCATGCTGGCCTCGAACTGAGAGATCTTGTCTGCCTCTACCTTCTGAGTGCTGGGATTAAAGGTGTGAGCCACTACACCCAGCTCATAATAGGATTGTTTTTAACGGCAAATAAAATGTTGTTTAGTGCTGGAGAGATGGCTCAGAGGTTAAGTGTACTGACTGGTCTTCCAGAGGTCCTGAGTTCAATTCCCAGCAACCACATGGTGGCTCACAACCATCCCTAATGAGATCTGGTGCCCTCTTCTGTCCTGCAGGCATATATGCAGGCAGAACACTGTATATATAATAAATAAATAAAATCTTTTAAAAAAATGTTGTTTATTATAAGCCAAATAATAAATGACTATGGCCTGGAAACATAAATTCAAAGCACCCCAAATGACATGTTATATATGCAGTAGGTTATGTGATCTTTTACAGTCATAGACCTAAGAAGGTTATAAAGCAACTGTTGCTAATATTCCTTCTCTAAGGGAGATGTGAATATTTACCCCCTCCTGAGGTCCTAATGAGGAACCAAAGCCCAAATCTATCACCGGTCACCTGGGGGAACCAGTGAGTTTAAAGGGCTTTCTTACAGAGCTTAGGTGAGGGATGAGGGACAGGAGGCGTCTGAGTGGCCCCAAAGCAGCTGCACTGGTGAATCTTGAGCCAGCATGAATGATAGCATCCCATAGCCCTCTTCCTCCAGTCTTCCCAGCATGTGTACCCTACCACTTCCCCAAGACTCCACTGCCACACGCAATTAGAGCAGAATTGCATACTGGTGACTGGGCGGAGTGGCTGGACTATATATCAGGACCTAACGACCTTCTCATTCCCTTCTGTGAGGGAATGTCAGCGGTCCACAGGACTGGTTGTGATGGATGGTCCCGTGCAGACAGTGGCAGTGTCGCTGGGAAGCTAGCCCCTTACAGTAATATATTTATACCAAATAGGTAGACACTAGCTGGGCTAGGGACTCTTCTGCAGGGTCCAGGTTCTACCAGACTGCACCTGAGCTCTAGGATTGCTTCCTCTGTGACTGGAGTTCATGTGTCTATGACTGCTGTCTCCTGTCTTCTGTCCTTCAGTCTCTTCTCCTGTTGGCGCAGTCCCCTCGGACCTCCAGTATGTCAGTCCTACTATTCCCTTTCTGGTTTTCAATCACTCCATGTTCTTTCCTCTCATCACATTCTATATTGAGGCTACATTCAAGGGAGCAGTTAGAAACTGTCTCCCCATTTCCCTCACTTTGATAGAACCCCTTAGCTCACCATCTTTTTCTGTTGCTTTTCAGTCTGTTTTCAACTTAGTACCCAGAGTGATCCCTTGAGAAAAAGCGAGTTCCAGGACAGGCTCCAAAGCTACACAGAGAAACTGTCTCAAAAAACAAAACAAAACAAAAAAGGGAGTTGATCTCATCAGTCCCCTGCTCAGGAGCTCTCACTAGCTTTACATTAAAAAAAAAAATTTATGTATTTATTCTTTTGTGTGTGTGTGTGTGTGTGTGTGTGTGTGTGTGTGTGAGTGAGTGTGTGATGCACACACATGCATGCCTATGGAGGCCAGGGGAGAGGGCGTCAGGTCCCTGGAGCTGGAGTTGCAGGCACGTGAGTGCTGGGAGCTGAACTGCTGTACTCTGCACTGGTGAGTGTCTCTCCAACCCTGCTTTGCTTCTGATTTTCTTAAATTTTAGTTATTTATTCTTCTCTCAAATATTACATCCCCGCCACAGTTTACTGTAGCTGAAGTCTTCCTGTGTCCTGGCAGTTGGGACAAATCTCTCCCACTAGCGTCCCCCAAGTAAACACACAAAAACTTATATTATATTACTTATAAACTGTATGGCCATGGCAGGCTTCTTGCCATCTGTTCTTATATCTTAAATTAACCCATTTCTAGAAATCTATACCTTGCCACATGGCTCGTGGCTTACTGGTAACTTATATCTTGCTATTCATCAGAGTGGCTGGCAGCATCTCTTTACTCAGCCTTCTTCTACCCAACATTCTCTTCCCTGCTTGTCCCGCCTACACTATACTTCCTGCCTGGCTACTGGCCAATCAACATTTTATTTATCAGTCAATCATAGCAACATATATTCACAGCATACAGGAAATCCCACAGCAGTTTACCCTCCCTCCTCCCCTCCCAGCTCCTCACCCTCACCCTCACCTCCCCACTTCCCTCCAGATCTATTCCTCCTCTGTTTCCAAACATGGTATATCAAGTTGCAATAAGAATGGGCACATCCCCTCATATTAAGATTGGACAAGGCACCCAGTAGGAGGAAAGGGTCCTGAAAGCAGGTAGCAGGTTCAGAGATAGCTCCTGGTCCCACTGTTAGGAGTCCCACAGGAGGACCAAGCTAACAATCATAACATATATGCAGAGGGCCTAGGTCAGTCCCATGCAGGTTCACTGGCGATTCAGTCTCTGTGGGCCCCTATGAGCCCAGGTTAGTTGATTCTGTTCTACAGTCCTTCCCCGCCTCTTCTGCAGGATTCCCTGAGCTACACCTAATGTTGGCTGTGGGTCTCTGCATCTGCTCCCATCAGTTGCTGGATGAAGCCTCTCTGCTGACGATTATGCCAGGCTTCTGTCTATGAATATAGCAAAGTATCAATAGGAATCAGTTAGTCATTATTATTAGTCAATTTCATTGACTTTTTCCAGTTGTGTCTGCTTCTTATTCAGTTCTCTGGCTGTCCAGCCTTTGGTTCCTGGCCCTCCAGGCAGTGTCAGGCCTGTGGGCACCGTCTCTTAGCATGGGTCTCAAGTACAACCAGCCATTTGTTTTTGTAGAACAGTGTTAGGTTCACAGATTCCCACCTACCCTATCCACACAGACATAGCCTCCTGATCCACTTTACCCCTAGATTGACACAGTTGGTCACAGTTACTGAGCCTGTACTGACATGTAGCTCTAGCTGGGTACGTACATGCCATGGTGTGAATAACTGTGTACTGACCTGGGCCAGTCATTGTAACTGTAGCGGAGCTTCACTGCCCTAACCCACCCCTGCTCCTCCCAGTTCTGGCCTCAGCAGCAACCACTGGTGTTTCAGTTTTTGCTTTTCTTTGTTTGCCTTTGTGTAGCTTTGCCTGTCCCACCCGTCACCACACCACTGGGACTGTGCATTAGGCAGCCTCCTCAGGTCAGCTTCTTCACCAGGTGTGAGGTTAAGGATCCTCCATGTCTTCATAGTTTGATGGTTCATTTCTTTTTGCCACTGCATACTATTTTATTCTGGGTCTACTCCATGTATGGATCCATCACCTACTGAACAAAGAGTGCTTACTTCCAAGGCCCTCCTGTGATGAATAAAGGTGCTATAAATATCTGTGTAGCTTTTACCATGAGCGTAAGTTTTCAGCCCATTTGGGTAAATACTAAGGGATGTGATCGCTATATCATGCAGTAACTGTATGTTTGTTTTTTAATGTATATATTTAAAGTTCACAAAATGATTTAATGAAATATAGAGATAGTAAAATGGTAAAGCAACTTAACCATCTGTTTATATAATTACTCTTGTTTTTTTAGCAAAGCAGCTAAAACCTACCCAGCATGCATTCCGTGTACAGCTTGCATTTTACCTGCAATCTTGTGCTGTACATCACAACAGTAGACTGTGTGCCTTGTGAATTGACTACTTGGTGTTCTCTGGCCTGCATCTCCCCCTTTGCTACCCGTCTCCCCGTCTCCTGTAATCATCACTTTGTACTCCCTGTGAACTTTCTTTTTACATTTTATATGTAAATGAGATCATGCAATAGTTTTCTTCCTGTGTCTGGCTTATTTCACTTAGCATAATGTCATGTGGTCTTATTAATATGGCAAATGGCAAGACTGCATTGTTTTTTAGAGCTAAATGATTGCATACTGCCATTTCTTTATCCATTTATGCTGTTCTATTTGAGCATCAGGATTTTTTTTCCCCACTTCTATGAAGAATATCAGTGAATTTTATAGGGCTTACATTGGACTGTATACTGCTTTGGGTAGGATGGACACTTTAACAATATCATTATGAACCTTGAGTGTGGACCCATCTTTTCAATTGTGTTTTCTTCCATTTTTTCATCAGTGTTTTGTAGCATTAGTTTTTTTGTCATTATAACAAATACCCAAGATGATCACTGTATGCTGAGAAAAGTTTTTTTAGGCTCTTAGCTTGGAGGGTCCAGCTGTAGTTGGTTGGCCTGTTGCTTTGGGCCTATGGCAAGGCAGCATATCATGCTAGGACCAAACCACACAGCTGGGAGGTGACAGGAAACAGGTTTGTGTCCCATCATCTCCTCCAAGCAACCCCATCCTCTGCCACATATGCAAGTAAACTGAATAGTTTCCACAAAGCCATACCTTCACCTTTTAAATTCAGTTTATTATTTTATTTTCTTAATGCTATCATAAATAGAATCATGGTTTTGGTTTCTTTTCCAGTTAGTACTGTACCCACAACCGTACTGTGTTCATCTTCTGGTTCTAATAGTTTTATAGTGGCTTCAACATACAGAATCTTGCTGTCTGTATAAAGGGTAATTTTGCATCTTTTATTTGGATCCATAGTCTTGCGCTCCCCCACCCCCATGTCTAATGACTCTACTTGTTCTTCTAGTGCTAACTGAATGAAAGCAGCAGGAGTTAAGCCTCTTTCCTTGTCTTGTACTCTCCCCATGAATGCTATGGAGATTTTGTAAATAGTCTGTGTATACTGAACCTTCAGCATGACTGTGGAGAGGTTTTGCCTAAAATTGTTTGTCAACAATTCTTTGTTTTCTCTGTCAACTGAGATGGTCATGTGGGTTTCTGTTCTGTTGACACAGTGTGTCATGTTGGCTATTTTATGTACTGAACCAGCCTTAATGGGTCAAGGATAAATCCCATTTGGTCATGAGGTGTAATTTTTAAAAATATGTTGTTGAACTTTGCTAGTTGAGGGTTTTGGCATAAATTCTCCTTAGAGAACTTTGCCTGTAGTTTGGTTCTCTTTAGTTTTTTTTTTTTTTTTTTCTGTAAGATTTGTATGTGTGTGTGTGTGTGTGTGTGTGTGTGTGTGTGTTGAGTGGTGTGTGTTGTCTGTGTATTGTATGTGTGTTGTGGGTGTGTTGTCTGTGTTTTGTGTTGTGTGGTATGTGTGTTGTATTGTGTGAATGCTTGTGTGTATGTGTTGTGTGTTTTGTGTTGTTGCGTGTGTGGTGTGTGTGGGTGTATATGGGTGTATGTGGGATGTAGGATGTACGTGTGGACTGTATATGTGTGTGTTGTCTGTGTATGTGGTGTGTTATGTGTGTTGTCTGTATGTTGTGTGTGTGTGTTGTATAGTTTGTGTTGTATTATGTGAGTGGTTGCATATATGTGTTTTGTGTTGTATGTGTGTGTGTTGTCTGTATGGTATTGTGTTGTGTGTTGTGTGTATGTGTGTTATGTTGTGTGTGTTGTCTATGTGTGTGGTGTTTTGTGTGAGTGGTATGTGTAGTGTATGTGTGGTGTTTTATGTGTGTGTTGTGTGTATGGTATGTGTGATGTGTGTGGTATGTTGTGTGTATATATGTATGTGGTATGTTGTATGTGTGTTGTGTATGTGCATGTTTATGTGTGTATATGTGGTATGTGTAGTATGTGTGTGGTGTAGTGTGTGTGTGTGTGTGTGTGTGTGTGTGTGTGTGTGTGTGTGTTAACATGTGAGTGTAGTGCCCTTGGAAGAGAAGAAGCATCTGCTTCTCTGGAGCTGCTGTTAAGGTGATTGTCAGCTGCTAAGCATGTGCTGGGCACTGAGTTCAGGTTCTTTACAAAAATGGAATGAGCTTGTCCTGGTTAGTTTTTTGTCAACTTGACACTAGCTGGAGTTATCTGCAGAGAAGGAACACAATTGAGGAAACACCTCTATAACATTGGCCTGTAAGCAAGTCTGTGGGGCGTTTTCTTAATTAGTGAGTGATGTGGGGGGTCCAGCCTGCTGTGGATGAGACCACCCTGGGCAGCAGCTGGTCCTGGGCTGTGTAAGAAAGCAGGCTGAGCAAGCCTGGGGAGCAAGCTGGTGAGCAGCGTTCCTCCATGGCCTCTGCATCAGCTCCTGCCCTGGCTTCCCTGGAAGCTGAAATAAACCCTCTTCTCCCCAGGTTGCTTTGGTCACATGTTTTCTCACAGCTGTAGAACTAGGACTGAGCTCTTGACCACTGAGCCCTGTCTTCTATTCCTGCTTTTCTTTCCTTAAGGTGTCTTGGTTGTCAAAGTAACAATTAAATTCATAAAATGTTTGTAAATATTCCCTTTAGCTCAATTTCGGGAAAGTCAAGGAACACTGACAGTCTGGGCCTAGTGGCCCACTCTGGGGGAGGCTCAGGGTCAGGAGTTTAAGGCTGGCCTGGGGTATAGAGAGACTTTGTCTCAAAACAAAACAACCACCAAGGAAAAGAAAACCTGTTTCTCTTGAGTGCTTGGTGGACTCAGGTGTGAGATTCTTTGCCCTGTGCTGCTCTTTGCTGGAAAGTTCTGCATGATTTCTCCATCTTTATCATCGTCTATTGAAGCTTTCTGTTTCTTACTGCCTCAGTCTTGTGCGTTCTGTGGATCTAGGAGTTTGTCCAGACTTTCCTCTAGACTAGCCACTGTCAGTGGAGTTGAGTTGTTTATAGGAACGTCCTATAATTCTCTTAACTTTTCTGGCATCTGTGGTAATTTCCTTTTTATTTTTTAAGTTTTGAGTTATCTCTGGTGTTATGCCACCTAAGGATGACAAACTCTGCATATTTTCATAGCTTAATTAATTACATCTATAGTTTCCATATGAAATCTGTAGTTTTTCTATTGTGTTTACTTCTGTTTTGGGGTTCCTTGCTTCCTTTTGCCGATTTTGATGACCCTTGGGCTATTCTGCAATCCGTCCTGTGTGTGGGAGTCCTTCCTCACTTCCTGGTGTCCTGACAGCTCTTGAAGATGCTGCTTCCTGAACTAAGTATCAGTGAGCCTGGGGGAAGGGTTCATGTTGCCAGTAATGCTGTGTGCGTGTATGTATTAGGCAGACATATTTCTAGTGTGTCTATGTAGAGGAACTTGCATGGAGGAAATAGAGCCTGTCACAGGGACTTGCTTCTGCTCAGCTGCCTGGACAATCTACCCTCTTGCCTCTGTGGTACCCAGTGAGGATGCTAGTCGTCTTGAGAGTAATGTGCCATTATAGTCCTTTTACCTGCTGACTGGAGGTTGTTGGTTGTTGTTTTGTTTTTATTTTTTAAATCTTGCTGTGGTTTAATGGCTTTTGAGCTCCCTCTTGAGTAACCCAGCACCAAGGCATTTTACAGTGCTCAGCTACCTGGGCACGGTCATTCTTGTCATCACCAGTGTTGCAAAGAGAGTGTCCTCTTTCTTTTCAGTTCACAGTCCAGCAGCCAAGGACTCCCTGTTGTGTTTCAGCTACTGTGGGGCTTGGCTCCTGGGATTGCTAGCCTGAGCATTAGTCCTTGGAACTGACTGGCATTGGTTTCTTTAGTAGCTGGCTCATTCAGTTCTCATCTTGCAGGACAGCAGCAGAGGATGATGTTCTTTCATTAGGGTTTTGATCCATCTTGAAAGCTTCTTTGTTTTACTTGGTGCATTTAAGCCATTGCAATCAAAGAAATAATGTATTGGGTTGATGTCTCCTATATTTATGCTGATTCCTATTTGTTGTCTCCCATTTTGGTCTGTGATTCTTGGTTGTTTTTTGTTTGTTTTGTTTGTTTGTTTTTTTTTGTTTTTTGTTTTTTTTTCCGAGACAGGGTTTCTCTGTGTAGCTTTGCGCCTTTCCTGGAACTCACTCTGTAGTCCAGGCTGGCCTCGAACTCAGAGATCCACCTTGCTCTGCCTCCCAAGTGCTGGGATTAAAGGTGTGCGCCACCGCCACCTGGCCAATTCTTGGTATTTTTAATTAAGCATCTTGTATAAACCTGTTCTTCTCTTCTTTCTTAACAAATCAGTTAGTTTCTTGTTTTTAACTTCTTAGAGTTTGCAAATACTCTTAAATCCAAGTGAACACAATTAACTATCTCTTCATGGGCAGTGGAAATACCTTATAACAACAGGATTCATAGATCCACCGGTGGTCCATGTATTATTTCTGTCATTCATCTCACTAATATATTTATGTATATAAACAGACATTCAGGAGGTGTATACATATGACCCATACTCAGGGTATATGAACACATAGACATGCATGAGTGTATACATGTGACCCATACTCAGGGTATATGAACACATAGACATGCATGAGTGTATACATGTGACCCATACTCAGGGTATATAAACACATAGACATGTATGAGTGTATACATGTGACCCATACTCAGGGTATATAAACACATAGACATGCATGAGTATAGTATACATGTGACCCATACTCAGGGCTGCTGATGTTGGCATTTTAAACCAGCTGTTTTGTGTCAGTTGATGACGTGAAAAAAGTTTTGGCTTTGCCCTCAGATCTTCTTCCTCTCAGTAGATCACAGATTCTGACCCACATTATTTCCTTCTTTCCTGAGACACATCTACAAGCACCTTGGTATGTGTGAGAAGTCCTTATGTTCTTCAACTTTGAGGAATAGTGTCACAGGATACAGGAGTCTAGGCTCATGACTTTATTTTCTCTTCAATTTATTATTTTTGATGACACTATCCTTTGGTCTCTGAGAGGTCAGAGATAAATATTATTTTTAAAAACATATGTGTTTGTGTACCGCATGCATGCTGGTACTTGCAGGTGCCCTTAGAAGGCATCAGATCCTCTGGAACTGGAGTTAGAGATGGTTGTGAGCCACCATGTAGTTGCTGGGAATTGAACTCAGGACCTCTGTAAGAGCAGCCAGTGCTCTTAACTGCTGAGCCTTCAAGATACGTTTATCTTTGTTACTCTCAGGGAAGTTGGGTTTTTGTCCTTTGTCTGGTTGTTTTTCTTTCTGGTTTTCTGTAGTTTGAACATAGTATGTCTGTGTATATGTAGGATGTTATTTTATTATTTTTCTCTGTATTGTGTGGGCTTCCTGGATCTCTGATTTGATGTCTGACATTAACTTGAAGACAGTCTTGGTCGATCCTTTTTTCTTTCAAATACCTGTTCCCTTTGACCAACTCTTCCTCCAGTGTATTCATTACATCGCACAGTTTGTGGCTGGCCTGCGGTTTTTGCACATCCCCTCCCTTTCTCCTCTCTCCCTTTTCCTTCTTCTTTCCTCTCCCTCCTCCCCTTCCCTCTCCCCCTCCCCTTCCCTCTCCCCCTCCCCTTCCCTCTCCCCCTCCCCTTCCCTCTCCCCCTCCCCTTCCCTCTCCCCCTCCCCTTCCCTCTCCCTCCTCCCCTTTCCCTCCCTCCTCCCTTTTCCTCTCCCTCCTCCCTTTTCCTCTCCCTCCTCCCCTCCCTCCTCCCCTTTCCTCTCCCTCCTCCCCTTTCCTCTCCTTCCTCCCCTTTTCTCTCCCTCCTCCCCTTCCCTCTCCCCCTCCCCTTCCCTCTCCCCCTCCCCTTCCCTCTCCCTCTTCTCCCTCCTCCTCTCCTTCCTCCTCTCCCTCCTCCCCTCCCTCCTTCCCTTTCCTCTCCCCCCTCCCCTTCCCTCTCCCCCCTCCCCTTCCCTCTCCCCCTCCCCTTCCCTCTCCCCCTCCCCTTCCCTCTCCCTCCTCCCCTTCCCTCTCCCTCCTCCCCTTCCCTCTCCCCCTCCCCTTCCCTCTCCCTCCTCCCCTCTCCCTCCTCTTTCAGGTTTCTCAACCTTCACCCTCTATCTAGTATACCGATAAACCCATCACAGACCTTCTCCATTCCCTGGGTTTGACACAAGCGTTCCTTTTAGCTCTTCGGAGTTCTGTCTGTGCTTACACATGCACCTGTGCTCCTGTGGCATCCACTTTACCCCTCAGGACCTCAGAATACCAGTCATAGTTCTTTAAATTCTTGTCCTGACGGGTCTGACACCACTGGGTGGCCTGGCATGGTGTTTCTTCCATTGACTTTGGCTTTTTGGTATCCCTCACAATATTTTCTTGACAGGCAATGATATACTTGGTCACAGGAACTGCCATTAATTGGCTTCCAGTCACCTGGTGGTAAGCAGCTGAGGCTATTTTATAGTTGTTCCTCTGCGCTATGAACTTTGTGTTCCTGAGTGTCTCTCGAGATGGGGCAGAGTGGCTAGTGTCCGAGCAGGGGCTCCCAGCCGGGTTAAAGGTCAGCAGAGTAGACACCAGTCAGGTGTGCTAGTGTTCTCTAGTGTGTTCCAGAATCATTTCTCTTCCCTTGATGGAAGGTAGAGCAAAAGCGTGCAGAGGTGAGTCCTGTGATTGTTTGTCTTAAATGCACATGAAGGCCACAGGACAACCTCGAGTGTCACCTTTGACTGTGACAATTCTGTCTGTCCTGGTTCTTAGGTAGTGTGTATATCTGTCCTTGTTCTCAGTACCAAGGGAGTCCATGTAAGCATAGCTGCAGTTAGCCGCTGCCTGTGAAAGAGGGAGATCTAAAAAGGTCCAGGATTCCTTGGGGCAGTTGGGAGGCATACTATAGGGTTATGGCTGCTGCCTCGGGAAATCCAAGTGGGCTTGTGTGAGGATCACTGAGAAGGTTGTTTAACATGTTGGCCAGTTAGAAATGCACATTCCTTCTTTTTCAGTCCCTAGGTTGTCTCTGGTGAGGCCTAGATTCTACATTTCTAAGTGTCTAAGGTTTCTAAGCCAGAACATATGATGAATGGCAAAAGAACATCCCATAGACCCTGAGCATGAGAAAACATGGGGCTGCTTTTGGGATTAGAGATTAAACTATAGAATTACCTGGGGAAGGAAAACATACAGTTTTAAATGTTTTATTTGTATCTATTGACTATTCATGCCAGTGGATTTAATGATGCCATTTTCAATATGTGTACATGATGCATTTCGCTCATTACCCCAATACCCTCTTTTATCTTCCTCCAGCCCTGATCATCTCCATCCTTTTCCCAGCTAGCCCTCTTTTTACTGTTACATATTTTGTGTGTGGCCAGTGGTTTCATTAGGGTTGTTTATAGAAACATGAGCATTGATTGTGCGCATGAGCGGGTGTACCTTGCCAGTGGCTGTATCACTGATGAACGTGTTTCTCCCTCCCATCAACTACTGGGAGTGGTTGGGCCCCACGCGTCCTCCCACTTCCATGGCAGGGTGGTGATGGGACCAGGCTTGTGCAGAATCTTTGCTGGAAGTCAGCACACAGGGCCCATAGCCGTAAGACCATGGATGACTTTTCTCCGCCAGAGTGGTGCTTACCAGCACTGTGAGAGCTAGCTAGCCAGGAGGAAGCTTCCAGCCCAGTTCCAGCTTGGTTTGTTATGTCCTGTGATCATGTTGGTAGCATCTTCAGTAAAAGGGTCTTATCACCTAGGAGGACGTAAATTTTTATGTAACATAGACAATCCTTAGATCGCTCATGCCTGGAAGGAAGAGAATTTGAATGTTATCTATTGTGTGTGAAATGACCTTGGGGTTTCCAGTGAGCAGAAAGCTCAATATATTATAGAACAGTCAATCTATAATTATATATAACTGTGATTATTATAATGTCCTTAAGTCTACCGAGGCAGTGTAGATCATTATGTAATTTTTTGACTGGTTCTTGTTGAGTTTTCAAAATCCCCGCAGAATGTACAAATATAAAACACTAAAAGTGCCCTAAAGCATTAAAGAATGATAGCCCCTGACTTTCCCAGAGACGATTAAAAGTATCTCAGAGATGAAATCTCACCTTTCACAGAGAAGGATGTAGAGCCTGCTCCTTCAGACTGTGGTTCTGCTGGACAGTCTTGTCTGTTCTCATCCTCTTGGCCTCTCCAGCCTGTTCTGTTGGTCTCTGCACCATGCCATTCTCTATTTTGTTGGTCCCCCCGCCCCCCCAGACAAGGCCTCTCTATGTAGCTCTGGCTGGCCTCTGCCTCCTGAGTGCTGGGGTCGAAAGATGTGCGCCCCACCGCCTGGCTCACCTGATTTTCTTAGTGCTTGAGGTTTTCCAGGGCTGCCAGTGGTTTGTCCAGGGTAGAACTCACCTTCCACTAGGCACACGCTTGTGCCCACTTTTCATACAGGCAGGCTAGTGTTCCTTTGTATCGAGAGTTTTGTGGAATACAAAATGAAGATGAGATACTGTGGGAGATCTGTTCTTGACTCTCACATTTTCCTCACGACTTCACTTTCTCTTGTTTCTCAGGCAGGAATTCTTTAGTGAGAGTTAGTGAGAGGAGGCTCGAGAGGAGGTGGTGGGTACAGTTCTTTCTCATGGTTGGCATTCCCGAGACAAAGGTTAACAAGAGCGAAACATAGCTAATGTACTTCACCAAAGTTTATGCCACACGAAGCTTTCAGAAATGTCGACCCCACACTGCAGGGGAGACCTTTGTGGTACAGAGTGGACGGTGATATGCAGGGCATTACTTAGTGGGGAGCCAGCCAGGTGTTGAGATATTTCTTGGCCTTTCTGTGTGCTTTCCTCTTTCTGGGCCCTTCTGGGTGTGAGTCAGGACTTCACAGAGGGAGGGGACTTTTCTGGCTTGGCTGCAGGGAACAGAGAGGCCATGCTTCTCAGTCCTGCTGATACTCAGTGTTCCAAGATGCAGTGCTCTTGACCTGAACGGTTCTCAGATGCTAGCTCAGATGAGGCTGGACTCACACCTCTACATGAGCACTGGATCTCTTTGTCACACTGTGTCTGAACTCCCCTGTCTACAGCCAGGAAGTATTTCACACTCTCCCTGGCATTCCTTTCTTTAAGAATTGTCTCTCCCACCCCTGGATGTCTCCCCTCCCCCCTATTTTTAGGTTTGGTCTCTTGATGCGATGCCTCCATTAACTTTCTTAAAACCCGGTTTGTGTTTTGGAGTTTTCAGGGTGAAGTCCATTGTCTTCCCATCCTGGTGGACACGGACTCATATTCTCTGGTCTCCTTCCCTGGGTGGTAGTTGTCAGATCCCTGGGCCCTGTCCTCAAGCTTACAGCCGTTCTTGTAGTCTGTGTTTTGTTTCTCTGCACTGTGGTGTGTCTTCTCAGACCCACCTCCGTTTCCTTCGTTATGCCTTCATCTCCATATTGTCTGTAGCTAACTTGTTGCCATACCCAACACTTTCCCCGAGGGAAGTTCTAGAGGTTTCCACTTGCATCATTTTTCTAGTCCAGCACAGCTCAGCCCTGGAGCCCTCACTGGGACTACGAGGGGACGAAGAAAGAACAGACACCAAGACAAACGTACAGAGATGCTAGGGTCATGTGGGCCATGCTGTGTGAAACAGCCTGTAACCTCGGCTAGTCTACTGAGTGCAGACCGGGAGGGAGTTAGTCTCTGTAGGAGGAGTGGAGGATGGAGGAGGAGGAGGCATTCAACACCAGAGGAAGGCTTTCTGCTGCGGGATGGTCTGTGTGTCAAATGTGTTGCTCTGGTTAATAAGTAAAACACTGGCTGGTCAGCAGCCAGGCAGGAAGTATAGGTGGGACAAGGAGAGAGGAGAATTCTGGGAAGTGTAAGGCTGAGGCAAAGAGACACTGCCAGCCGCCACCATGACAAGTGAGATGTAAGGTACCGGTAAGCCATGAGCCACGTGGCAACTTACAGATTAATAGAAATGGGTTAATTTAAGATAGAAGAACAGCTAGCAAGAAGCCTGATCCATTAGGCCACACAGTTTAAACAATATAAGCATCTGTGTGTTTATTTTATAAGTGGGCTGTTGAACTGCATGGCTTGGCGGGACCCGGAGAGAAAATTCCAGCTACAGCTCTCCATCATCCAGGGAAGGCTTTGCCCTTCCCATGGACTGAAGCATTGGGTCCTTAACATGCCCATGCCATCAGCACACCTTCCCTCAGGACACATCTACCCTGTATACATCCACTCAGGACTTCTTCACCCACCCTTTGCTTATCCACTCAAGGTATTTCTGGCTTCCCAAATCATCTAAAGACCAGTCTGATAAGTTTTGACCATCATTACCCTAGTTAAGCTTTTCCTAACCTCATATTTATTAAACATCCTTATTTTGTATTTGTTTATTTCTGTGTCTTCAGGTCTTAAACAGTTGTTTTAATTATGGTCCTGGCTAAGGGTGGCTTGGGTTTTTTTAATATGCTTAAGTCATGACCCAGTTACTTCTTAGAACTCTGTGAGAATTCTAGGAAGCCTCATTTTAAGGCACATTACTTTACTTTGACTGGGGAGGCATGGGATCCCCTGCAGTGAAAATTTAACCATAGGGTAGTTTGTCTGGGTGAATAGTATGGATTCTGCCCCAGAGCTTTACTTGGTAGCTTTATGCTCAGGGATTTTCTGGGATGTCGTCTTTTCCCTCCTTCTGTATTGAGGAGTCAGGACAGGACATGTAAATACTCCCACATCTCTGTGTGGTTTGTTTTTATTTTTTCTTCTCCCACATTGACCGAGAGTATTGCTTTCAGCTGCCCTGACTCTCTGCAAGGTTTCTGTCTGTCTGTCTGTCTGTCTTTCTTTGCGCCAGTGCCAGCCTCTGTCTCTAACCCCGCGAGCTGGAGAACGGCTGCCCGGCAGAGCTCTTCTTCTTGGACCTTAGCTTTTCTTCCTTCTGCCCTTCAGGTGTCTTAGCTGTGTATTTGGCATGTTCTTCACATGAACATTGAACTAGCCTTTTAGATACTGTTACTATGGTTCCCTACAAATGTATGGTCTGCCATGTGGCTGAAATGGCAGTCTTGGTCTGGAGAGGGGCTCAGTGGTTAAGACCACTTGCTGCTCAATCATGAGAACCAGAATTTGCACCCCAACACCTGTGTGGGTAGCTCACAAATGCCTGTAACTGCATTTTGAGAGATCTGACACCTTCTTCTGGCCCCATAGGCATTCACATACATGTGTACATATACTCACATACACACCCCCTCTTCTGGCCTCCATGGGCACTCACACACGTGTATATATACTCACATATATACATGCAAGAGTGGTTTATTGCTTTACTGCTCTTGCATCAGAGATGAAGATGTAGGAGAATTTGGAACCGCTGTCATAGCAATTAGGCGAAAGGTCTTTCTCCAGAGTTGTGCTTGGCATGAGGTGACCACGTGTGCTGCAGTTGAAGATACACTGGGTCGAAAGCTGGGTTGAGAGTTAGCTAACATCTGTGAGTGAAGGTGGCTTGCACATCCTAGTGTTGGTGAGCAGGGCCTGTCTCAGTACCTCTGACTTGGATGTGTCGGCCTTCTGGCTCACGCCCCATCTCACCCTCGCTCCAGACTTATCACTTGGCACTGGGTGGTGTTTAAGGCAGCAGAGTGCTGATAAGGGTCTCCGCGGGTCGAGTTCCAGGGTGATTCTGTGTGGTCCTGAATTGTGCTGTCAAGCTGCTTGCTCTCGTGCTCCTGTTCTCTCGCTCACTTGTAAGTCGTGTTATGTACTTAGCCCAGGTTAGCCTCAACCTTGTGATCCTTTTGAGTGCTGGCATCTCACACACTGTTTTGTTCTGTTCTCTTTCAAGAGAATCTCTCACTCTCTAGGACACTCTAGCCTGGACTTCAATTTGTAGATCAGGCCATCTTTGAATTTACAGCAATTCTTCTGCCCCCTGAGGGATGAGGATATAGGCTTGTGCTTGACACCTGGTCCCAGATTGCTTTTTAACTTTTAAAAGTAACATTGCAGGGTATGGTGGAGCATACCCTTTATGGTGGTGCATGACCTGGAAGGCAGAGGCGGGCAGATCTCTGAGTTTAAAGCTAGTTCCAGCCCATCTAGGGCTACATAGGAGACCCTGCCTCAAAAACAAAAAAGAGAAATGTGCTGTATGATGTATCTGTTGGGGGAAGCAAATAATAGAGAAGTATATAAAATTCCTTCGATAAGAGTTGCTGTATAGATCTGTGTTCATCTTGACTGATATCATTCTGCTCTGTACTGAGCATTTTCCACGTTCTTCTACAATGTTGACTCATTCTCTTTGAAGTCCACACTAGGTGTAATATAGTAGTTTACCAGCTCCTCATAGATGGACCTACCGGTGTCTATCTCCTCTGTGTGTCTATCTCCTTCAGTGTGGCTGCTCTTCCCCGGCAGAGTGGACTTGTTAGTGAGTTTGGCTGCAGGTTCCTAGTGTAACGTCTTCAGGCCGCGGACATGTGTCTGTCTGAAGAGGGAAGAGCTAACCGCAAACTTCCTGTCTCCCCTTCCCTTCCCTTCCCTCCTGCCCTCCTCCTTTCTCTCTCTCCCTTCCTCTGATCCCCTTCTGTTCTCAGGCTCCTGAGCCTTTGGGCTCCTGCCTTAGCCTCCCGAGTACAAGCAGATGGCCCTCTACCCACCATTCTGTGTAGTCTGGTGGTGTCTGTGCTTTACGGTAAAGAAACAGTGGTGCTCTGTTTCTTCCGTGGCGGACTGTTGAGCACTGTGCAACTCTTAGTGTCCTAGGAAGTAGAGCTGCAAAGCTTAAGCAGCGTTTTACAACACGGCCGTGAGAGGCTGTGGAGACTGGCAGGTCTTGGGATTTTGCTGTGTGTGATACTTTTGAAGTAAGTAAAGGTTGGCTCTTTGTGTTAATTATTTGTCTTTACCTTTTTAGCCTCCACCAGGCAGTGTGAAAATGCCTAATGTACCCAACACCCAGCCAGCGATAATGAAGCCAACAGAGGAACATCCAGCTTACACACAGATCACAAAGGTTAGTGCGTGTTAACTGTGTAAATTGATCTGGAAGTTCATATATCATCTTGATGTACAGTTTATATAGTGAAATTTTTATTGCCCTTGATTCAATGCATAATACCACTGAAGTAGCAATAATAGGATAATAAATATGACTGGGGGAGAGCTCAGTGACTACTCAGTGGGCAGTGTGAGGAAGCAGGAGATGGCAAATGTCCAGGAAAGCCAGCAAGTCTGACAGCTTGAACACACGGAGTTAGAGAGCAGAGTGTCGTAAGCACATCCCTGGCCCCTTGGCATCGTAGGACATTTAAGGTATTTTGAACTAGTCTTGTATTTCTGGAGCCTACTGCACCGTTTGACTCTGTTTATCCGAGCTAATTCAGTTGTCCTTTATCCCGTTCATCTCTCCTCAGCTCCTCCCTCACCTCCACTCTCGCTCTCCTCTCGGCACAGGCTTACCTAGACTCTAGCTACTCTGTCTTTAAAAGGCTGATTTTCACTGTTTTCACTGCCATTTACTTGTGTTCCTACGTGTAGATGTGTGCACAAGAGTGCGGAGGGGTTATGAGCCGCCTCATGTGGATGCTGGGAACTGAACCTAGGTCCTCTGCAAGAACAGCACACGTGCTTAATTGCTGAGGCATCTCTCTGTGCCCAGGCTCTGGCTGTTCTCTCCTTCCCTGTGGACTCAGCTGCCTCTGAGGGCTTCCATAACTAAAGGAGCAAAATGAATCAAGTATCTCTTTAGTGTTTTTCCAGAACTATAGCCTTCCTGTATTTTGAAAATGGATTTAACTGAGGTTTCTCTCCTGGTGAAGGTAAGAGTGGGCATGTAAATGGCAGACTATTTCGACTGTCTGATAACCTGTGTGTGTTGGTCATTTTGTTTAGGAACATGCCTTGGCGCAAGCTGAACTTCTCAAGCGTCAGGAAGAGCTGGAGAGAAAGGCTGCAGAGTTAGACCGCCGGGAACGGGAGATGCAGAGCCTGAGTCAGCATGGTAGTACCCCGAGGGTTGGGATGAAACTATCTGGCCTGGGTCTGAGTCACAGGGTTTGGTGATAAACCTCTGCCTTGTTTTCGGAGTCTAGCAGAGAGGTCAGACGCAGCAGATAGCTTACTTGATCCCTGCAGCTCTCTGATCCTACCTGATAGCACAGTCTTTTGATAGACTAGAAGAGTGTTGGCTTCCTCACAGAGAAAGTGAGACACAGATCTGGTACATTTGCTCCATTTCAAGCCAGGAGCCTTTGATTCTGCACTTGGCTCTACGAATCTTTTCTTTCTTTCTTTGAAAAAGAGCTGGGACATAAAAGAAATGTCTTAATGTAGACGTGAGAGGCCCTCCAAAGAAAGGAAGGTCACCTGAGAGCATGGGTGTGGGCTTCTCAATAGGTCCAGTGAACCTTTGAGTGTGCTCTACCTTGGACTCTGACCTGTTCAGATTCTTGGTCTTATCCTCACAGGTACATCATACTTATCAAAAAATGTTAAGAAAGTATTCGTATGATTAATTACTTGTTGTGGAATCTGTTCAGGCTCTGAGTGCTCAAGATGATTCTAAGAACCTGTGAGGGAAAGTTAACAGCCTCAGGAGGAGGAGGGGAGTCAGAGAGGTGTTGCTAGGTGGCTGGAATGGTGATACAACCCCAAACAAGGACAACAATAATACTCAATATTTCTTCCTTCCCATACCATGGTTAGGACTTGGGCCTCTGAAGGACATGTTTATCCTGATCATTTCCTTGCTTACAGCATCAGAGATAGCCTCTATGGGAGAGAGAGATCACTAATGATAATCTCTTATTTTCTTAGTGCTGACTGACATTGATTCTTCTATGAGAGATGAAAAATGCTTTGGTAAAGATCGTAACAAAGGGACAGACTTTAATAGTTAAATTTCGCAGTTTACTAGTACATTGTAGTACATTTTACCTTTTAATTAATAGTAGACCTTCAGCACTGTCCTGGGAAGTGTGACCCAGTTGTTAACTTTCTGAAGAAATGAAGGTTACATTTCTTTTTTCTTTTCTTTTTTTTAAAAAAAGATTTATTTAGTATGCATACAGTGTTCTGCCAGAAGAGGGCGCCAGATCTCATTACAGATGGTTGTGAGCCACCATGTGGTTGCTGGGAATTGAACTCAGGACCTCAGGAAGAGCAGTTGGTGCTGTTAACCACTGAGCCCTCTCTCCAGCCCGGTTACGTTTCTTAAGAGCACACAGTCAGCGAATGGCTTGGGTACTTGTGGCTCCAGAGCCTCGGGTCCTCACTGTTCGCGGTTTGCTACTTCTTACATAGTGTGATGTAGCAGGTGTGCTCCTGAGGACCCACCTGTGCTGGGCAAGTGCTCTGCCTCCGAGTTACATTCCAGTCCCCAATTTTAATATTATAATTAGTGGAACTGAGAGCGTATGTTGAGGAGAAACAGCAGATCACACTTCTCTTTATGAGAAATGTCCAGACAGGTAAAAATATGTATAATGGAAGGTTGAAAGTTGTATGAGATATTTAATATTAGAAAGTGACTTCTGTTGTTATTTTTACTTGTATTTTTGTCTGGATTTGTGCTTTGTTTGATTTTTGTTACTGCCTCCAATTTCCCAGTCTTGCTGTCTTTCAGTCATTGTTTGTGTACACACATTCCCTCCTCACACCCCACTTGGTTTCCGGGTACTGGAATCCGCCTGTCCCTCACCCCAGATGTGATTCTTTGGTCTGTATGTCGGGAACCTTGGTTCCGTCTGCACGTCAGTTAGGAATTTAGCAGAAGTCTACTGAAAGCCTCGGGCCACTGAGGAGAGAATGGGAGCTTCAGGCCTGAATGGCTTCCCCCGGTAGCCAGTCCTGGGACTCTGAAATAAACCTGTTTCAGGCCGCTCTCAGGGTTTGTCTCCGGGTTTGTTCTCCTATACATAGACATGTTAAATAAACATGGTTTGATATGACAATGGAAAATTATTTTACCATTTATTGTTTCTAAAATGTTAGTCTGAAAAAGTCTTAAAAAGCGTAAGCTGTAGGGGTGCAGAGAGGGGCAGTGTTAGGGTTTTAAGTGTCATCTACCAAATCAACGCGCCGTGCTTTGAGACAAAAGGGAGACTACAATGTATTTGTTGCACTAACTTTTTTTAACTTACAGGGAGAAAAAATAACTGGCCACCTCTTCCTAGCAATTTTCCTGTGGGACCTTGTTTCTATCAAGACTTTTCTGTAGACATTCCTGTAGAATTTCAAAAGACAGTAAAGCTTATGTACTACTTATGGATGTGTGAGTATCAAAAAATGATCTTTATATACCTATAAATGCATTTTGAGTTAATATTTTCATTGATAGACACCTTTTTGAAAGTGATATATTAAAATGCATATTAACTGTCTTTTCACATAGATCTTAGTAGTCATAGTTTCAGAATTGAACATCATATTTAGATACAAAAACTGTGTAACAGATAGCAATCCAAGTTTTTGGTTGAGAGAAGCCTGCACGTGGAATGCCAGCCCTGACTGATTGAGAAGGTATCTTGTCTGTCACGTGGGTATTACTTTTGTAAAGATCCTTTTCCTTAGAAGAACGTTATCTAGGCATGACTTGTTTTGGCAAAATTATGCATACTACTTTTATGCAAAGGAGTATCGCTTTGATTCTGTTAAATGTCATACTACGGCTGGTTTTAGAGACAGGACATACCATAATGTGACTGTCACCTTAAAAATCTGTGGGCACAGTGTACTTTCATTTTCAAGTGGCTGTGAATACTTTTATTTTTGAAATTGCTTAATATAGGACTGTCTCATTAAATAGTATTAGAGTGTATTTTCAGCTGGGGGATGTGCATGGCGTTTTAAGTATAATCACAACTCTGAGATACTAAATGAATGTCAACTGCTAAAGGTTCGCTGTGTATACACAGACTTCCCACTTACTCTCTGATTTGTATTTCAAATAGTCTCAGCCCTGTGTGACACCATTCTGTCAGGAGGGAAGGCTGGACAGATGGGGTAGTAGGTAATTTGTAGGCAATGAAAGTGTGTGGGTTTTACTGTATGTTTAGTGAGGCTTTAGGGCCCACCTTCTCTAAGAGGATATGGTAATTTTCTTCAAACTCTCTTAGGAACATTTTTCGTGTTGGCATGCGAGAAGCAGTTCTTTATGGACATTACTTTGGTCATAGTTTTAAAAAAGAACATTTGCTCTCATAGTCAAAAATCATAGTGGCTATTACTTAAAAATTTTTTTGAGATAGGGTCTTTTTTATGTAGCCCTGGCTGTCCAGGAATTCACTACATAGACCACTCTGGCCTTGAACCTCAGAGATCTACCTGTGTCTGCCTCCTTAGTGCTAGGATTGAAGGTGTGCACCACCACACCCAGCTGGTTATTATGTTCAGACTCTTAGTTTCTTGTTGAGATTTGGCCTTGCTGTCTGTAGTATTATATATGTTTGATACTTAAAGTATAATTCTATATATGTGTATGTTAACCAGTTTCTATGTTTTATTGAATTAGTATATTTCTCTGTCATATATGCATTTGTGTCTCTTGTATATGAATTTTAAAAGTAGGCATAGTATTTTAGGCGTAAGTTATTTAACTTAAATTTTTTTTATGGTAAAGGGGTAGAAATAAAATTCCACCACAGATTTAGTAAGTGGAGGTTGAATGGGAAAGGTTAATTTAATTGTTAACGACCAACCCTGATGGGTTCAGAATCAGTTGCTTGGTTTTAAGAAGCATAACTTTCAGAGTCTCTCAGAAGTAATGCAATCTTGTTTAGTTTGCCAGTCTGTTTTAAAAAAGGACTCAAGATTCTTGTTAGGGTTCTGTTTCAAAGAAGCATTGCTTGAAATGAAGTGTGAGCAGTTCCAGAATTTGCCCACACCTGAAGAGTAGAGACTGTTTTAGTGGGTGCTTTCGAAAGTGTCGACCTGGTGTGGATTTCAGGGCTGACTGAAGGTTTGATACTTGTCGTCCTAGTGAGAGCTAGCATTTGTTGGCGATAGACTTTGTGGCGGGTAGGTAAGGGTCCTAATCGCATCCTCAAGTGGGTTCTACATTATTTAGTCTTAGAGAAGCGAAGCTTTGAGAATTGGGTACCTGTCCAACATTGTCCAACATTAGACAGCTATTCGGGTAGCTGGGCTCTCAAGCCCAGGGTTAGATTCCATGGTATGCCATCTACAAAATACCAAGATGAAGAAGTGATTTCTATTTTAATGAATACTATGAAGATGTGTTTTCAAAGGTTCCTCAATGGAAGCAGGTAATATAAACTGCAGATGAACCAAAGCAATTAGAATTGTCACTGTGAAATGAACCTTGACCTTTTTGAATGTGCTTTTGAATTTAAGAAAAAAAAAAGGCATGGCCACCATCCACCAGGTGGAAATGTGTGCACTGTCACCATCTCTTTTGTATCATATTTATCAAGAATCACATGACACTGGCAGTTGCAAATTCAGGCCACCGGATAGCAGGTTTGAGTGCCTCTAAAGCAAATAAAGCTTTCACATAAGAAAGTGTAACTTCTCTTGCAAATCTCGGGAACAAAATGGCTTAAAGATTTGTTCAGTGTTTGGCCTGTACTCAGCATCCACCAGCATAGACACACTGTAATTTACAGCACAGATGGCAGAGGCCATCACCCTTGCCTGCTTTCTGACCCCTGCACAGGTGGATAGCTTCATCACCAGGTACCCTAGACAGCTGGTTTTTATGGAGAGCAAGATGGTGACTCAGTGATCATGGTCACTTTAAAAACATCTAGGAAAAATCTAACATACTACAAAAAGTTAGGTTGATTTTTCTGTACTTTGAAGAATTTTTACATTTATATACACATATCCTCGTTTTTTGTAAGTGAAATAGAAAATAAACTTTAAAAAATTATTCTTGTGAAGAATTTAAGTTAGAATGTGCTAACATTAAAACACACAGACACACAGACACACACACAGACACACACACACACACACACACACACAAAACACCAATCTTAAGACAGCCAGAGTCCTTTAGAACAACAAAATAATTTCCCATTTCGCAGGAATTTTAGTTCTGTTTTTAAGCCCTCAAAAATCTTAATTTTGAGGAAAAGGGATTTGGAGGCATTTCATTAGTAAGCCAGCTTTCCTGAGGATTAATCTCCCAGTAGTAATTGAGTAATTAGGATAGTTTTCCCTTTGTGACAGAAAGGAATGGAATTTTAAATCAAAGGCCTCAAAGACCACAGCAGATTTGCTTTCAGGCCCTGTAGCTGTATCACCATAGTTGACTTATGTAGTGTTTAGGTGAGAGCACATCAGGGCACCCAGGGGGAGTGGTTCTATCCTGCTCCATAAGTTTTTGATTTTAATTTGGAAAGAGACTTAAAATTGGTTTTTAATGCATATTGAGTTTGTAGTAGATTTAATAATCTTTTAATTAATTTTTTCTAATCTAAGTCATAGTTGACATTTTTATTGATAATATACATTTTACAGTATTTTAATTTTATGGGAATTTATTTCTCATAATGAAATTCTACCCATGAATATATTTTTACAGAATCATTTAAAAAAAACTTGTAGCTGTAGGTGTCTGGAGAGAAGGTTCCGGGGTTGGGAGCCTTGCTGCTCTTGCAGAGGACCCAGGACTAGTTCTTGGTACCCACGTGGTGGCTCACAACATCTCTATCCCCAGTTCAGTGCCCTCTTCAGGCCTCCACATGTCCTGCACACATGATGCATATACATGCATGCGGGCAGACATCCAAATGCATAAAAATAAATGTAAACAAAAGTTATACCTGGTAAGCGTGGCTCTTTGCAGTCACAGCATTGCTGGATGTTACTCAGATTCCGGTTTCAGTTTGTCAGCGAGAGCAGCATGCTGACAGCGTAGGGAAGTCCTGCTGCTAGTGAGATCACTGGGTTGCCTCAGTGGGTGGAGGGAATAACGAGAATCTCTCCGAGTATTCCCCATTAAAAACCTGGCTCACTCCTGAAGACGAAGCCGTCCTCACAGATGGCCTCAGTCACAGAACTGCGGCTGTTTTTCAGTTGTCCTACAGTTCTCGGCTGCCGTCCCCTCCTTACAGTAGTGTTCTGAGGACCCCACCTCTGCGTTTGGTTTGTTTGCTTTTCTCTTTAACAAGCACTGCTTCTCTTCTCGGGTCCATTTTCTTCTCAGGAAAGCCAACCTAAGGGTTGGGCTTAGCAAATGTAGCTGCCCTAGGAGGAAGAGAGAGCCCGCAGGGTTCTTTCCCAAAATGCTCTGCTGTGTGCGCTCTGCTTCCAAATCCTGTGTAAGAAGCAGCAGTGATTGAAGCGCACGCCATGGAAACGCAGGGAGAACGCGTGCTCTTAGAAGTGTTTCCACTTGTAACTCTGGTGGGATGGTGACTTGATGTAACCAGCCCGTTCTGTCTTCGATCCCACAGTCCACGCGGTAACGCTGTTTCTAAACATCTTCGGATGCCTGGCTTGGTTCTGTGTCGATTCTTCGAGAGCAGTTGACTTTGGACTGAGCATCCTGTGGTTCTTGCTTTTTACCCCCTGTTCATTTGTCTGTTGGTACAGACCGCTGTACGGAGCTTTCAGGTAAGTGTGTCTATTTAATGTGTGTGCTTTAAAACCTGGGAAGTGTGGATGGTGGCTCACTCCTGGAGTCTCAGCACCCGGGAGACTGAAGTAGGAGGATGGCTCTAGGCCAGCCTGGGCTACACAGTGTGTATCAGGCTGGCCTACAGAGCAAGCAAGACCCTGCCACAAACAGACACCCCATGAGATGAATCATCTATATTATACCCCAAAGGGAAGGCTGGTATATTTTCATTATATTTTGTAATCTGAGCCCATGAGATGGCTCAGTCGATAATGGTGCTGCTGCCAAACACGGCGTCCTGAGTTTGACCCCAGGTCCTGTAGAGTAGAAGGAGAGACTGACGTTTGCAGGTTGTCCTCTGCCCTCCACGTGGACACCATGCCAAGCACACCCCTTCCCCAGTAAGATTAATAGAAACATACTATAAAATTAAAGTGTTAATAGAACATACCTTCTGAAACATCTACTGTAGCTTGCCTATATATTCATTGGACCATAAAATTCACAAGCATTGTTTCATTTGAAAATCAGGGGTTGGGGATTTAGCTCAGTAGTAAAGTGCTTGCCTAGCAAGCGCAAGGCCCTGGGTTCGGTCCTCAGCTCCAAAAAAAAAAAAAATCAAATATGAAAGTTAATAAAGGAAAATTAACATTCTTAAATTTAAACATGCAACATCTTATGCCATGCATCATAACTGACTTTAGGAAAATCTTTGCTGTTTTCTCCCCTCTCCCTTACATGTCTAAATTGTTATGAATTATTACTGGTTGTTATAGCATAATTTAGGATAAATCCAGGAAAGGTGAACACATATGAAACAGTTTTACTCAGTAGCGGGTAATACTTTTTGTGTATATTCATCTTAGTTTTTCCAAAGACAGTGACATTTAAAAACCTATTTGGGCTATAAAATGAAGAATACTATTTTACATAATATTAATCACTATTTAAACATTCTGGGTAATGCATTGGGTAATGCATTTTCTAAGTGAATGTTCTGTGGGATGTTAATTGGTATTGGGGAAAATGTTCATTAGCTTAGTTTTAGAATAGCTAGTTAATAAAGTTAGGCAGACTCCTTCATTTTAGACTCTAAGTGCCTAGTGTGCCATGTGATGTGATTGTGAAACTGTTCTTTTCTGTGGAGCCCCGTGTGACCATGGCTTTAAGAAGAGAACGTGGACCAGGGCAGATGGTGCATCCCTTCATCCCAGTTGCTTGAGGGGATGGGGTGGGCAGCAGCATCCCTTGAGCCCGGAGGTCCAGGTTGCCCTGTGTAACATAGCTTCTCCCATTTCCTCCAGACTTTAACGGTTCTGTGGTGTTGCTCTCTTCCTGTCGCCTTGGTAACGGGCTGCAGTTTCTGGAATAGTGAGAGTGAAGGTGGGGTGGTGGCCATGTCTTGTTTCAGGTGTTGGGGAAGGAATCAGCATCAGCTGTGACGTCGGCTGCAGACTTGTTTTGCAAATACCCTTTGTTGGTTTGAGGACTCTGTTTTTAGCTTGATGGGAATTTTTATCATGAATGGTGCTAGAGCTTTCTAGATGCTTTTCTGTGTCTGTTGACACGATCATGTGATTGTTTCCCCTTTATTCTAATCTGGTGAGTCATAAACCCCTTTTATATGTGAAACCAACTTTCCATTTACCCCACTCATCATCCCCTTGGGCATGTTAGTCTCCTCAGGAGCTGTAGCCAGGAGCTCATCTTCAGACTGTCTGTCTTACTTGGAATGCTCTGCCCGGTGTAGCCTTAGGTCCCTCAGTTCTGAGAAAGTTCATTGTATCAAATTGTATCAATCTTTGATTATTTCTTTCTGCTTTGTTTCTAATCTTTTAAATGAAACTCTAAATGAAAATAATAAGAGGAATCAGTTTTTTCCTATTGTTTCCATCCCTTTGTTTTTTCCTCTATAAAGTGGAAAACTTCTTGAACTTATTTTCAGAATAACTTATAAATCAGAATGACATTAGTTTTGAATGTATTTGGCCTCCACAAGCCCATAGGCAGTGGTATGGGAGGTGTGGCCTTGTTGAAGGAAGCATGTCATTGTGGGGGTAGGCTTTGAAGTCTCTTTGCTTAAGGTTCGTTCAGTGTCACAGTCTATTTCTGATCAAGATGTAGGCAGCATGTCTGCCTGCACACTGCCATGCTCCCCACCATGATGATAATGGACTGAACCTCTGAAACTGTAAGCCAGCCCCAATGAAATGTTTTCCTTATAAGAGTTGCTGTGGTCATGGTGTCTCTTCACAGCAATAGAAACCCCAACTGGTTAGGCTTTAAGAGAAACAGTTCCTTGAAGATAAAATTTTTGAATAGGTTAAAAAGGATTTTATACACATTAAGGAGAGAATTAGTGGTCAAGTACTGATAAGTATGTATAAAAGCCATCAACAAAAGATAATTTCTAACTTCAGGGAAACAAAAATGCACGCTAGGAATCTTGTTAACAGCACATCACTATGCTTCAGCTGTGAATAGTTCGTCATATTCAGGAATCTCACAGTCCGGCCTATTAAGTGATAACCCCAAGGATATGTTAGACTGGGGGGCGGGGGCAGAAGCTGGGAAGACTTGAAAGGAGAGCTGGGTCTCCTTTTACTGGAATAGCAGCCCTCACCCAGTCCCTGCAGTGTTAGGAAGCAGCAGGACAAGCTAAGCTAAGGGTGTGACTGCCAAAGGGACCCGAGCGACCATGGTGGTGCCTGGGCCGCAGCTGTGGCGGGGCTGTGATGAGGCAGAGATTACTGTCTTTACAGAATTCCCACGCACCATTCTATGACTTTCAACTAGTGTGTATCACTTTAGAAAAAATCAAACTAGTTTTAAAGTACAGACTGAAAGGCACATTGGTGGGTAGAGCAGGACCCACAATAAGGAAGTCATGTCATGTAGCGGGGCCACCTCGTTGCTGTGTTTCTGGCACAGTACCAGTACCTCTACCTTTCTGCTTCCCTTTGAAGACAGAGTCAAAGAACCATCTCTCACTCAGTCCCTCTACCTCCCACTTGTCACTGGCTTCTCTACACACACCTTACCCTTCTCTACACAACTCTTAAATCTCAAGAAATCTTTGAATTTCTAAACCAATTTTCTGCCTTCATTTTTTTTCCTGCTTCTTTCTGACTTAGATCCTTTTTTGGAGGGGAGGTTGAGACAGTGTTTCTCTGAGTAGCCCTGGATGTCCTGGAAGCTTTGTAGACCAGGCTGGCCTCAAACTCAGAGTGCCTCCTGAGTGCTGGGATTAAAGGTGTGCCCCACCATGCCCGGCTTGAAGATCCTTCTTTAAACACTCCTTGCTGCTGGAGGCCACAGTGGTAGTCACTTCATTTCTGTCCTATCTCTGGTTTAGACGGTTTCTCAACTTCCTGTCTTTCCCCCTGTATTCTATCTCCTCCATTCTGTAAAGCTCACTTATGGGACAGGACCCGATGATCTTCTAAGGTTTGAGGGTTATCTGCTACAGGAAAAAGTCCTAATAATGTACAGTGGCTTGTGCATCTATGGACTTCATCCTCCATGGAGGATGGGCCGGAGGACTGGGGTTATATCCCCACCCTCTGCTACAGCTGCCTTAAACTATAACCATCTTGTTACTGTCATGTCCTAACATATGCTCTGCCAAGAAATCCTAACAGCCCTCTTTGTTCCTGGACAATGTGTTGCTTTTCAAAATAGTTACCACGCCCACTGGAACAACAGGATCCATTTTGCCCACCCTTAGCTGGCACAGAACTTTGTAATAACATCAAATGTATTACTTATACAACTATTCAAGAGATAAACAACAAATTACACAAGTAAATATGCCAATGTAGGTTAAATCAGTGAGAGGGTCTCTGAACTACCAGGACCCACAGTGAAATAGCAAAACTGTAATAAGGTAGAAATGTACAGAAGATCTGAGCGCATAATCTGTAGGAATGTGTTGACACTCTGGTCTGTATGACCTTTAAAAAGATTGTAGAGCCTTAAGAATATCAAGGACTGGGATGGAGAGATGGCTCAGATGTTAAGAGCACTGGCTGCTCTTCCAGAGGTCCTGAGTTCAATTCCCAGCAACCACATGGTGGCTCACAACCATCTGTAATGAGATTTGGTGCCCTCTTCTGGTGTGCAGGGATACATGCAGGCAGAACACTGTGTACATAATAAGTAGATAAATAAATCTTTTTTAAAAAAGAATATCAAGGACTAGCGACTTGTACTCGATAGTATACTCACATACATATGTGGGAAGGACATGTTTATTCCTGTTGGGAGTCAAAAAAGCACAGGGTCAGTCTAGCCTGCACTAGGCCCTGAGTTCCATCTCTAGAACAACAAGTAACGAAACCAGCCATGGGCACGGGAGCAGTAACTGATCTAGAGGAAACTGAAACTCAAGTTAGCAATGGAAAAAGTAAAGGCCAAACTCTGTGGCTCCTCGGGAGTGCCCTTAGAGGATCCCCAGACTGACCGGAGCACGAGATGCAGCTGCAGGGCGATGTGGGCAGGGCTGAGGATGGGAAATGTCTTCAAATCCTCCTGACGCCGTGGACCACCCAGACCCTCCCAGCTTCTGAACACGCTGAGCTTCGGAAGCCAAGCCCCTCAGCTGACAACAGGAAATCTCCGTCTTTGAGTGGCAAGGCCTTGCCCGGTGTCTTGTCTTGACACTGACCACCCAGAGCGCCCGCAGCCGTTAAGTCAGTGGCAGGAGAGAAAACACCGACCTGCAGCATTCTTTCTGAGGAGTGTAAGAGAAGAACGTGTGATGTATGTGTAAACACACGTATGTGTAAACACACGTGGAGCCCCTGCTGCAGGAGTGAAGATTCATGGGGCAGAAGACAAGGAAACACTTAGGTGGGTGGGCCTCCTTGCCTCGGTGTGGGGTGGCCGAGGGGTGGGGTGGCCTCGGGGTGGGGTGGCGGGCTGAAGAGTCCCAGGAAGGAGGAAGTGCGCCATCATAGAACTTGAAGGGATTCACTCCCATCCATCTCTTGTTTCCTTTCTGGTAACAGTTGGGGTTGAGTTTAGCAAGTAAAATGATACAGGCCGTGGAAAATGGCTGTGCTGAGAAGACCTGTGATAAATTTAGGGCAATTAAAACAGTGCCAGGTGGATGGAGCTTCTTCCAAAAATGCAAGTTGAGCTTTTTCCAAGAGACTCACTATTTGACCCCAGGCTGGCTTTGAACTCGGCATCCTCTTGCTTCAGCTTCCTGAGTACTCATTTACAGACACGTGACTCAACGCCTGACTTACGTGATTGGTTTTATATTAGAAAGTTAGGGGTAGTCCACCACATTATAATCTAAAAGTTAACAATAGTATGACCATCTTAACTAATACAGTAAAAACATTCAACAAAATCCAGGGTCTTTCGTTAGAAAAGTGAATTAACGTGGAGTGGAAGAGAGGCTTCCTCGACTGTAAAGCTGAGAACTAGCTCACAGCTGACACAGGCCGTGCTGGAGGCTGAGAGCTTTCTGTCCGGGGTCAGGAATGTGCTAAGACATTCATTCTTAACATTCCTGTTCAGAATTGTGTTGGGAGTTCTGACCAGTATAATTAGGTAAGGGAAAGAAGCAAAACTATATTTATAGACCCCAAATCATCTCTGTAGAAAATATAAATGGAGACATATATCCTTGTTATGGATTAGAAGACTCAATATTACTAAGGTGTGAACTTTCTCAAAATGACTCTGCAGGTCTGCAGCATAACCCCAATCAAAATTCCAGCAGGCTGTTTTCTAGAAATATGGCATGGTTCTTCCAAAGATGAATGGAAATATCAGAGCCTTAGAATATTGAAAAACAAATTTAAAAAATCCAAAAGTTATTTACTTTTATTTATGAGTGAGTGTTTGTATGTATGTGCACCATGTGCCTGCAGTGCTAGCAAAGGCCAGAAGGGGGCACTGGTTCCTATGGAACTGGAGTTACAGATGGTTGTGAGCTCTCATGTGAGTGTTGGGAACTGAATCTCTACAAGGGCATTGCCTGGGCATCTGATGTTTGAGAAAGATCCAAGGGCAGTGCAGCTCAGACTGTTGTTGAAGAAACCTCTCTAGGATGCTTGGCTATCCCTTACCTTATACTGTGTTTTCAGAAAGTCAGTTCAGATAGCATGTGACAGGTGCAGAACTGCCAGCCAAGGGAAGGTCTTCATCTTTTTGGCTTTGGTGAAGTGGTTTTTTTGTTTGTTTTAATTCAATACTAAAATAAAAATTAAAAATGAATATACAAACTGGAATTCATAAAAAGGCAAAACTTTTCCCCAGAAGACACTCTTAAGATGCCCCAAACATACACATGCTTCCATATACAAATACACACAGATTGGAACGACACTCTTACAATGCCTGAACGCACACGTGTCCATATATGTGTATGCACAGATTGAGAAGACACCCTTATGATGCTCTGAACGCACATGTGCTTTTATACACAAATATGCACAGACTGAAAAGACAAGTCCCATGCTGCAAGATCTTTGCCAAGCATGTATCTAAGTAAGGATTTGTCTATCCAGAATATATATTTTTTTAAACTCTCAAAAATCAAGAATAAAAGAGGAAATCTATTTAAAACACCAGAACAGGATTTTCACAGTCAAACGAAGATCTATGAATAAAATAACCAGTCTCTGAACAGCATTCCTTACTAAGAACGTGACAAGTATTGTTAACTTTGTTGTTGCTGTAATGCAATGCCAGGCGGCAGCTGAAGAGAAAGGTTTGTTCTGATTTTGGTTTTGGTAGTTTGGGTTCAATGATGGTGGGTGTGAGGGGGCAGTCCCCATCATGGCAGCCAGGAAGCAGAGTGGATCGGAAACAGGAAAGGCAGGATAAAGCCCTCACCAGGCCCTGTGACCTGCTTCCTCCAACCAAGCCTCGCGTTCTACAGTTCTGCCCCCTCCCCACCCAACAGTCCACTCAGATTTTGAATCCAGCCCCGACTTAAACTGCTCATTGGCTCAGAGCCCTCACAGTCTAATTGCTCTGGAAATGCCTCAGAGGTCTGCTTTACTAGTCTCTCCCCAGTAAACAAGAAGGTAACTGGTACAGCCCCACATGTTAATTAGGATGGCTAGCATTGTAAACATGACCACAGCAAGTGTTAATGAAATGCAGAGGACCCGAAAGACTCACTGCCAGGAGGGGTGTAAAATGAGCAGCTTTATCAAACAGTTCATGTATATTTACCACATACACTAGCCATTCCACTTAAAGGTATTTACCCACCTTAAAAGGAAGTCTGTGTCTTTATGAAGACTCCCAGCAGCCTGATTTGTAATAGCAAAAAGCTGGGAACAGCACCCTGCCCTCCACCAGTGAACGGTACCCGACAGGGAGGAGCTGGGGTCCTGCACTCAGGTGACTGAAGAACTGCTGAATGAAGGAAGCAGGCGAGAAAGGGTGTGGACTGCTCATCCAGTTGTAATCCTCAAGGCAGCCAGCCAGGATGGCAGGAGACGGGGAGGGAGGAGAGCTCTCGACAAGTTCTCAGTATCAAAAGGGTGAAGTCCAAAGACACTTACAAATTCTCTGTTTTATATATTTTTTATTTATGTCTATTTATTTATTTTGTGTATGAGTGCTCTATCTGCATGTATGCCTATATGCCAGAAGAAGGCATCAGATACCATTATAGATGGTTGTGAGCCACCATGTAGTTGCTGGGAATTGAACTCAGGACCTCTGGAAGAGCAGCCAGTGCTCTTAACGGCTGAGCCATCTCTCCAGCCCCTCAAATTCTATATTTTAAGTAGTTGTGCTAATTCTACAAAGTAGTTCATTAAAAAAGGAAAACTGGGGCCTGAAAGAGACGGCTCAGTGGCTAAGAGCACTGGCTGCTCTTCCACAGGACCCATGTTTGATTTCCAGCTCCCAAATCCATTTGTAACTTGAGTCCCAGGGGATCCGATCCTCTCTTCTGGCTTCCAAGGGCACTGCATACACATGGTGTCAGACATACATGCAGGCAAAACAAACACACACAAAACCAAGGAAAACATTTTTTAAAAATGGAAAACTGAATTTTCTGTCAGGGTGAATTCTGGTGCAGCTAGAAGTTAAACAGAGTAAGGTGGGGATAGTGATGGCTGTTAGCAGGGTGATGCTGGAGTGGAGGGTCTTCAGGGGATGGTGATGCTGTTAGGGTGATGCTGGAGTGGAGGGTCTTCAGGGGATAGTGATGGCTGTTAGGGTGATGCTGGAGTGGAGGGTCTTCAGGGGATGGTGATGCTGTTAGGGTGATGCTGGAGTGGAGGGTCTTCAGGGGATGGTGATGGCTGTTAGGGTGATGCTGGAGTGGAGGGTCTTCAGGGGATAGTGATGGCTGTTAGGGTGATGCTGGAGTGGAGGGTCTTCAGGGGATGGTGATGCTGTTAGGGTGATGCTGGAGTGGAGGGTCTTCAGGGGATGGTGATGGCTGTTAGGATGATGCTGGAGTGGAGGGTCTTCAGGGGATGGTGATGGCTGTTAGGATGATGCTGGAGTGGAGGGTCTTCAGGGGATGGTGATGGCTGTTAGGATGATGCTGGAGTGGAGGGTCTTCAGGGGATGGTGATGGCTGTTAGCAGGGTGATGCTGGAGTGGAGGGTCTTCAGGGGATGGCGATGGTTTGGTGTCAGTCTGCTTGTGGCTGTGGTCGTGATGACATTCTCCCCTTTTCTTTTAAAGGAGTGACAGTTCCTTCAGGTTCTTTGTGTTCTTCTTTGTGTACATCTGTCAGTTTGCTGTACATGTGCTCCAGGCTGCAGGATTTCATAACTGGGGAAACTGGTAAGTTATTTACTATTATTAAGTTGTTAATTTAAAATCTGTGTAACAAATTTTGCATATCCTAGTGAGTTAAACACAGAATAAATCAGATTGGTAAAAGCAAACACAGAAAAACAAAAGTGCTTTAAAAAACCACCTTAAAACACTCTAAAACATAACTTTGGAAAAGCTATTCTCTTCAAAGATTAGGCTCCCATTTTAAAAATCAGCACACTAGGTATCTATTTTAATAAAACATGTGTACAATGGACACTGGAAGGAGTTGTGTAAAGGAGACCAAAGAGATCAGAGAGAGGACCCAGTCAGTGTCTGGAGGGAAGAGCTTCAAGAATCTGAAGGAAAAGGGTCCAGGTTAAGTGTAAAGCATTGTTGTGTACACACACACACACACACACACACACACACACACACACACGCGCGCGCGCGCGCGCGCGCGCGTTTGGAAATGTGTGAGAGTGAGTGTATGTATAGGCACACATGCCTTTCAACAGTAAAATCATTCTCACCATGGGGGGATGCTCATTTAGTTGGCTAGAAGGTAACTGAGGCCTGTTATTTTCTTTCTCCATGGAGGGCACATCCCCAGTGAGAGGGTGGGTGGAAGAGGAGGTGTCTTTAACAGACTTGCCTCAGGAGAGTCTTTCTTCATAGTGAGCTGCCTTCCTTCCGGCTTCTGCATGCACAAGCATGCATGGCATTGCTGTTTGCCATGTGTCCTTAACTGAAATTGCAGTGAGCAGAGGACTAGAGTGGGTGAGGACTTGAGTTTAGTGCCCTGCCTCTAACTGGGGGTGACTGGCTGACAGACTGCTCCTGGCAGATTCCATTAGTTCCTGGAAAAGCTATTTTCATTATTATTTTAGATAGTGCTTAGTCTGGCATGTGAAGGAGAGGAAATGCTTTAAATGTTTTTAAAATGCACTGCTGTAATGGAAATGGAGTGTGTGTGTGTGTGTGTGTGTGTGTGTGTGTGTGTGTGTGTATAATTCTTTAGAAGTTAGTCATTTCACCAGCTTCTTAATATAAACATAGGGAGCAATGTAAAGTCGAACTTAGCAGTCTGTCCCTAGGTACCACAGAGTCTGATGATGGGGACAAATACTCTTTTCAGCTGTACCTTGTATACTTTGGGTATTTTTAATCATAATTAAAATGAAGGTAATTGTAGATTGACATGTTGTAAGACTACAGGGAATTCCCAGGCATCCTTCACCCAGTGTCCCCAAGAGTATAAAATACAGTAAACTATAAAAACAAGGACCTTGATGTTGTTGACAGAGCATCTCCATGACTGAAAGATGCATGTTGCTGTTTGCATGGCCACACTTGTGCTCCCCTGTCCCCACTCCTTCACCCTTGGCAACCCTAAGCTACCTGTCCCTTCTGTTACTGTGACAGTGTAAGATGCTTGTGTAAATGGAATCACATAGTCTACAAATACAGGCTTTCCCTTCAGCTCCATGTAGCCCTAATTTCTTTTTATTATTATTCTTTTTTGCATTTTAATTTTTATTTCTGTGTATGAGTGTTTGCCTGAGTCTGTGTCTGTGTCTGTGTACCATGTGCATGTGGAGGCCAGAAGAGGGCATCAGACCCTTGAGACTGGAGTTAACAAGGTTGAGAACTCCCATGTAGGTGCGGGAATTGAAGCCAGGTCCTGTGGAAGAACAACCAGTGCTCTTGATCACTGAGCATCTTTCCAGAACTATCTTTTTATTCTCGAATGGATGTAACACAGTTTGCCTAACCACTTACCAGTTGAAGGATGCCTGAATTGTTTTTGTTTGGGAGCTATTAGAAATAAAATGACCATGAGCATTGGGGCCAGGTTTTCATGGGTACATAGTTTTCACCCCTATGATTAACACTATATTTATAATTTGTTAATTCATTTAGAAATCATATATTAAGCTTTTTGTTTTTTTGTTTTGTTTTTGTTTTTTTGAGACAGGGTTTATTTGTAGTTTTGGAGCCTGTCCTAGAACTAGCTCTGTAGACCAGGCTGGCCTCGAACTCACAGAGATCTGCCTGGCTCTGCCTCCCGAGTGCTGGGATTAAAGGCGTGCGCCACTGCCGCCTGCATATTAAGCTTTTTAAAGAAAGTGACAAACTTTCTGGATTGGATGTTCTATTTTATATTCCCTCCAGCAATTGTGAGTGATTTAGCCTCCACATCCTTGTAAGCAGTACAGTGGGTATGACCACTGTCTTTTATCTTAGCCACTTTGATAGGGGTGCGTGTGTGTGTGTGTGTGTGTGTGTGTGTGTGTGTGTGTGTGTGTGTGGTTTGAATTTACTTTTACCTAATGACCAATATGTTGACATCTTTTTATTGCTTATTTACCTAATTGATCTATCCCCTTGTTCAAATGTCTCACATGGTTTGCCTATTTTCTAAATGACTTGTTGGGTTGTACTTTTTTGTTGTTTTGGTTTTTGATGTGACTGAATGTATTTTCTCATCAATGTGAGAAAATGCCCAAAAGCACTTTAAGGGAGGGAACATTTCTTTGAGGTCATAGGTCGTGGTTTCAGGGAATTTCAGTCCATCTGGCAGGGAAGGCAGAGCATGGAGTCCTCGGTCTGTCAGTCCCAGAGCATAGAGCACAGAGCATGGTTCCCGTGGATGGCTGACAAGGAGGTGGGGGATGGGTCGGAGGCAGCCAGGAGTAATGAACCTCCAGCCCCTGGGACCTGGGACCTACTTCCTCCTACTAGATCCCTGCTCCTAAGATGTCTGCGACCTTCCAAAACTGTCACCTGCTGGGCCTCAGTGCTCAAACATGTGACATTGGAGCCTTAATGCTGAACTGTAAGATTTCAGTCTGTATTCTAAAAATGAATCACTTGTTGGATATGTGGTCTGCATATATTTTCTTCCTTAATTGAAAATGAGCATTTAAAAAAAATATAAAATAAAGAGCCCACACTTTTAATACCGATAGTATTTAAAAATACAATAATCTGGTGAACTCTTGGGCTCGGGGTGGGGTTTGCTGGCAGATTCAGACTGATGTTCTCAGCTGTGTGATCTGGGCACTAAGGCTCTAAGTTAGTCCCTTACCTGTGGAATAAGCAGTGTCCTATGGGAGGCTGAGAAAATGATCCTGTCTAAAGAACGTTCACATCGCCTGGCTTCGGAAGTGCTGACTTGCGTTCCCTGTTGTTGTTTTTGAGAGGTGCATTAACTTACTGGCCTAATCACATTTCTGCTGTTCCGCAGTGGTTGGATCTCATCCCTTACTGGTCTCAATAAGAACATTCCAGTTGGAATCATGATGATCATCATTGCAGCGCTCTTCACAGTATCCGCAGTAATTTCACTCGTCATGTTTAAAAAAGTAAGTGGACATGGTACAGCGACCCGGTGTCAGGTCCCGTCAGCCTGTGCTGCTGTTAGGCCACTGGGACCCTAGCTCATTTCTGGGGTTCTGCATGCTTGCTGTCCAAGGATTAGGATTTATGGTTATATATAGACACATTAAAAATTGTATCCTATTTTAAGATTCACATAAAAAGTGAAAACATCCCTGATTTGAAAATCTAGACCTCAATGTGCTCAACAATAAGAAACTCTTTGAGCATGGACTTGGTACCATACGAGGAAAATTCCTACCTGACCCCACAGAGAGATTATAGATTATAGTTTGGAAGGCAAACACATTAAAATGTTGTAAAACTACACAGAGGTATATGTATACAGTATGTGTAAAGAATGAACTTTATGTTTAGACTTGAGTCCCATCTGAGGGCATCTCATGACATGCGTGCAATATTCAGAAATCAGAATGTCTTTGGTGCCAAGTGGGTCGGAGGAAGCTCCTGAGCGTGTACTTTTAAATATAGTCAGTGAAAGCTTCAATGTGAATTAAAGCCTGAAAGTCAGTTTTGAAATCGGACCTTTGAGTGCTTTTTCAGTATGAAGCTTATTAGCTTGAGAATGAATACAAGTGAAATTATTGCACCAGGTACATATTTTTGTCCATATTTAAAGACACTAAACTATTTAAGCATTAGATATCTCTCACCATTTTCTTTATACTGCCTGGTAGTTTCAGAACATGTACAAGTAATACATGTAGAAATCACTTTGGGCCAGTTGGTGGTGGTGGTGTGCGCCTTTAATCCCAGCACTGGGGAGGCCGAGGCAGGAAGGTCTCTGTGAGTGTGAGGCCAGCCTGGTTTAGAGGTAGTTCCAGAACAGCCAAGGCTACACAGAGAAACCCTGTCTTGAAAAAAACAGAAGAAAAAAAAAAGGGAAGAAGGAAATGGCTACTTTGGCCACTCTATTGAAGAGTGCACTTGAAGTCCGATTCCTGCTCGCTGTGTCCCGTCTGGGCCCATGTCCTTACCTCTGCTCCTCCTGTCCCGTTCCTGGAAGCTTTGAACTTTCTGCACCAAGCATAGGGGCAGCTGAAACTCTGTGAAGCCCTGACTCCCCAGCCTGTTTTATGTCTAGTCACACACTCTGACCCCCCAGGCCTCGGGGAGCAGGTTCTTCCGAGGCTCCGCCCCCCCCCCCCCCCCCGTTTCTCCTGTCGGCTCCTGTCCTGAGCTGTCTGCAGCTTGCTTAGGCATTTCACCTTCTGGCATCATTTCCATCTTCTACACCTCGATGGCTGAGAGTCTTGGACTAGCAGAGAGGATGTTTCGTACAAACCCAGACATCTTCGCAGTTTACTGGGGTGCATGATGTAGTATACAGTTTCTGTCAACGAAGCTTTTGTAAAAACTCTCAGAGCACACGCGGGCCTGAGGTGGGGAAGGAGATCTCGCATTCCCTTTACACGGCCGGCACTGTCACTGCTGTTGCATGACTTCTGAAGGCGACTTGGCTTAGGTTGCTCTCAGTGGCCTTTTTAGATTATGGATGTGGGTTTTTGCTGTTGTTTGTTTGTTTTTTCTGTCTTTTTCTTCCATTCCTAACCTCTGACAACCAGAAAATTTTTACAGTTCACTCACTCCTCCCTGACATTGGCACATTTGGAATGTTCTGTGCATTAATCTAAGGACAGCAGCCGCCGCCACCACCACCACCACCACCACCACCGCTGCCGCAAACCTGCCTTTTGCAGCATGCTGGTGTGGACTGGGGCTGAGGAGTGGGTCGTGGTGTGAAGAAGGGCTTGCACTCTCTTCCGACTGCTCTGCCATTTCCTGTCTGTTTGCTGTGCTATGTGATTTCATCTTTCTGCCGCTTGAAGACCCAGTCAGGCCTTTTCAAGCCTTTGCTCAGACCATCCCGACCATTTCACAGTCGTGCTTGTTACCCATGTGTCTGGGGGCAGTTCTCTGTTTTCTTGTGGAACTTGGGGTTTTTATTGTTCTCTGTAGGATCTCAGGGGCCTGGGGTATGTGCCAGGATACAGGCCTCATGGTTCACATGGTGCCTGGTTTGGTAAGTGTCCTCAAACAAGAGGGCCCGGGACCTGGCTTTGCACCATGCAGCTCATATTGAAACGAACACCTTGCCATACTGCTGTGGCCCCAGACAGGGTTCTCTAACCGCCTGGTTCACTGTCTGCCTGTGCCCAGGGACCTGTGTTCCTTCATTTGTAGCCTCACACCGGCAGTAACAGGTACAGTTACTGTAGGATGAGCATGTAAATTCTTCCTGAAGGGAACAAGAGGTAGGAGTAACCACTTTCACAGGGTTGGCGTGAGGATAAAGTAATGTAAATCGCAAGAGCCCCCGACAGTTACCATAGCTTGGATTGTTTAATCTTGACCCTTTAATACTGAGTCTGATTTGGGGTCTGCTCTTTCGGTTCAGCCCATCAGAGAACAGACCAGAAGGAGGGCACTGCTGGCAGGGACTGGCGTATCTGGTTGTGAGGGCTGCTGAGGCGAGTCCACATGTGGAGGGCAAACTCTTAGAAGGGGTTTGAGTTTGCTTTTCCAGTCCCACCCTAAGCACCATGATCAAAGCAACTCGGGGAAGGACGGGGCTCCTTTCAGCGTGGACTTCCAGGTCACAGCCCACCACTGAGGGAAGAAACCATAGAGCAGCAGTTCTCAACCTGTGGGTCGAGACCCCTTTGGGGCCACATATCAGAAACCTTGCAGATCAGATATTTACATTATGATTCGTAACAGTAGCAAAATCACAGGTTTGGAGTAGCAATGATATAATTTTATGGTGGGGTCAGCACTACATGAAGAGCTGTATGAAAGGGTGGCAGCATTAGGAAGGCTGAGAACCACTGCCACAGAGGAATGCTGCTTTCTGGTTCATTCAGCTAGCTTTCTCAGTTAACCCGGAGCCACCTGCCTATGGATAGTGCTGCCCACAGTGGGCTGGGCCTTCTTTATATCAATCATCACTCAACAGTCTGATCCAGGTTGTGTTAAGTTGACAGTAAAATCTCACTAGCACTGAGAGAGGAAGCCTGGAGCTGCAGAAGGAAGCCGTAGCCCTGTGCCACAGGCCAGACCTCCTTCCTTAGAGGAGCCTTGCCTGCTTAAAAAAGAAAAAAAAAAGTGTGGAGGATTGCCTATAGAGACCAGTGGAGGGCATCAGACCCCTGGTGCTGTCCGACATGGGTGCTGGGAACCCAAATCTGCTTCTTCGAAAGACAACAAGCACTCTGAACTGCCATCTCTCCAGCCCTACTTACTGCCTTTCTTAGGTCTAGTCAGATACAGATTATCTAGAATGCTCTGTACTTATATTAACAAACAGTGGGTTCTCATCTACAAAATGCCTTCATTTGGTTCAATAATTGGGAACTATGGCCTAGCCACCATTAATACCTTTATTGTTTCAGATCTATAAGAACTCTTGATCCTTCTGTGTTCCCCACCAAGTGCTGGCACTATAGGTGTGCATGGCCACACTCAGTTTTTACCCAGGGCTTCGTCCTTTCTAGGTAACACCTACTATTGGGTATGTTGTCTAAAACTGGAAATACAGCAAGTTTAGAGTCTTGTAGAGGCTTCGAGGTAGTCTGTGCACTTCTTTCCTGTAAAACCAGTGGTCAAATACGTAACAGTGCCAAGCACTATGCCAGGCATGAGCCCCTTGGTTCACCTTGTGGTTGGGAGAATGTGTACCACAATCCAGGCATTTCAGGGCTGTCACAGAAGGAAGTACAGGGACCTAGGGAATGCATAACCAAGATTTGGGAGTCTAGGTTCATTTTTCTTTTAGTGTTTGGCTTTGAAAATTAAGTTCTTGCTATATAATCTAAGTTAGCCTCAATTCCTGGGTTTTAGCTGTCCCCTCCCTCCCAGCCTTGGGGTAGCTGGGAATACAGACAGGTGCCAGCATGCCAAGATAAAGCCTTAGCTGAGATACAGTGATGACTGCCCCTCATTACCGTTGTCTTCATAAGGGAATAAGAAAAGTGGGGGAGCATAGAGGATAAGCAGGGTCCAGTTGTGAGGATACAATGTTACAAGTTCAAGGGTTTGGAAAGGGCTAGCATGGGCTGGGGAGCAGTTGGAGCATAGGGTGAAGCCGAGAAAATACTCAGTGGAGGGTAGAGATGAACTTGAATACCTCTGTATCCTTAGATCCTGCAGGGCCTTGAAAACTAGACCTTGTTAAGAAGTTTTAATCTTCTCCAAACAGTGGTGGATCACAAAAGAAGGCACAAAGAAATTGGGTTGGTGTGACAGGTTTTGGCAGAGTTATCTTGAAGTAGATACAGGATTTGTGGACTAGAGTGGAGGACTTAAAAATAAGACAGGAAGCCAAGAGAGATGGTAGCCTGAGTTAATCATTATGAGAAGGCTAGCCTCATTCTATTTGGACTCTACTCAAGGGTATGTTTTAGAGGATGGGCCACTTAGGAAGCACAGGTTTGGGGCTGGTGAGATGGCTCAGTGGGCAGAGGTACTTACTGTTGAGCTCAGCCACTTGTAACTGACCCAGTGGAGGGAGACCTGCAAGTTGCCCTCTGACCTCAAGTGCTGATGGCATACACCCCCACATACACAAAATAAAATAAAAAGAGCAGGTGTGGAGGTCAAAGTGATCTCAGGTTTTGTGGGGTGTTTGAAGTCCTAGTATGAATACATGTGGTAGACTTCCAGACAGACAAGGAGAAAGAAGTAAGCACAGAAATTCAAGCTGGGTTTTCAGATTGGGAAGGTTTGGCTTCCCAAGGAGAATGAAGCCTGAAAGAGCCTATAGAAGCACAGAGCCAGAAGAGGGCCGAGGGCAGAACACTCCAGCCCTCTCCAACATGGGAAGAGAGTAGGAGGCGGGGCCTGGAGGAAGCTCTCATCCACGGGGCTGTCTCAGACAGTCCTGTGCAGGCTCTGAACTGCACTCAGGAGTTCCTTCCCTTCTGTTTTGACTATTTTCTATGAAAGGGGTAGTTGCATAATGGAGCTTATATTCACATGCCAAGCATTCAAAATAAATATATTTATTTCCCAAATAAGATAAAAGTATTTGTCAGCATCATGTGCATACTCTGATATCTTAGTTAATTTTTCAGCTCATTTTAAAGTTACTAGTCGACTCTTCGATGTGTTCACCGTCAGTCGGTGCTCTGTCATTCTTACCTATGAAGTGAGGAGCTCAGATGAATGATTTTCTGTATGATGTCCTGAAGTGTAATAAATGGCGGTATAAACTAAATTATAATTTGAACCAATCAGCAGTCCTTATATCTTCTCTGACTCTGATATAAACTGAGACTTGAGAACAACTGATTCTTCAACACTGACTTAAAAACTAATAACAAATTATCAAAAATAAACAACCAGAAAACAAACAAAAACCCTTGTTGGAGTATGCAGCCCTAGTTTATCACCACTAGGGGTCAGGCTCTTCATGATGGTGCGTGCCCTGGGGAAGGCCTGTGTATGTGATTCCCGCCTAGACTAGTGGCTTGGCCAGGCTTTTCCTCCCTTCACCCCCCACTAGATACGCTGTCAGTATTTGTTTGGATGAAAATGAATGCACTGTTGAGAACTCGTTATTAGTCTGAAACCTTACACAGTTAGAGTTGGTCATTGTTGGTTTGGGGATGCTCATTGTGCTTTCGTTTCTGCTGTGCCGGTGTTTCTTAGTCCAGATTTGGGATGTTGAAAGAATTTCTATCTCCTGAGCTGCTTTATGGGCAGAAACCCTTAGCTTCCACAGATAGGCCAGATTTCTATCAATGTTTGCGTGTGTGTGTGTGTGTGTGTGTGTGTGTGTGTGTGTGTTTCCTCCTCCTCCTCTTTCTCGTTTTCTTCCTCCTCCTCCTCCTCCTCCTCCTCCTCCTCCTTTTTCTTCTTTTCTTCCTCCTCCTCCTTCTTCTTTTGGTATTTTTGAGACAGAGTTTCTCTGTGTAGTCCTGGCTGTCCTAGGACTCACTCTATAGACCAGGCTGGCCCCGAACTCAGGGATCCGCCTGCCTTTGCCTCTGGAGTGCAGGGATCAAAGGTGTGCACCACCACCGCCTGGCCCTATCAACTGTTTGTAAATGTTCTGTTTCCACAGTGAACTATTAGAAAGCTCTGGCTAGTGTTCTGAAGGAGTCTGACAGCAAGCTACGAAGGGCAGAAAGCCGTCAGAACCTCCAGACACTGCCCTTCCTTAGCTTCCGAATTAGTTGGAATTACTTAATGTTGAAACAACAAATAGAACACGATTTGTATTCTTCTGGGAACCTGTTTCCATCGTCTTTTCTATGGAATTTGGGAACTTGTTCATAGATATTCATGTCCACATAAATATGCTAGTTACTAAGGACTTTTTGCATTTCAAGAGAGTTTTTGACGTTATTTCACTTTAAAAACCAAGTTTATGTAAAAAAAAAAAATAAGCTTTATCTAAGTGCTGTAATTTTTAAAACGTACTGCAATGTCTTATCTTCAGATGTTCTTTTCAATTGTGGGGAGTGTGGAGTTGGGAGCATGTGATTCAGAATAGTGATGCCTGAGTCCCACTAAGCCGCTAGCTTGGCGTTTTAGAGCAAATGCTTGTGAAGATACTCTTGTCTGTAAAGGGTAGTCTACTATAGCTGCAGTTCGTCCCAGTCTGTTCATCTCTCCTGCTCTGTTATTTCATGGTTTTTCTTTTTTTCTCCCATTTGCCCTCTGCCCTCCATCTGCTCTTGACACTGTGCGAGACGGTGAGGTTAACTTCCGCTGGCAGGCAGCGCGCATGGATCCCTGCTCACCTCTCGCGTTGGTGTCTGCCTCTGCAGGTCCATGGACTGTACCGTACAACAGGTGCCAGCTTTGAGAAGGCCCAGCAAGAGTTTGCAACGGGCGTGATGTCCAACAAGACTGTCCAGACTGCGGCTGCAAACGCAGCTTCCACAGCGGCAACCAGTGCGGCGCAGAATGCCTTCAAGGGTAACCAGATGTAGAGAGCCTCGCAGCAGCACACCGTACCTTGGACTGTATTTTCCCTCCGGTTACTGTATTCTACAGATATTTTTATGTTGGAAACACACAGTACACACAGCATGGGTAGTTCCTGTTCACATGTGCATGGTCCAAAACCAGAGAAACTTCCTCGTCTTATTACTTTGCCTAATAGTTTCTTAATATTTCCACGCCCCTCACAGAAGAAAACTATTATCTGCTAAATAAATATTCTCCATATTTTTGGGGGATGGTGTTCCTCAGATTATTTCAGTGATGACACACTGAAATGAGTATGTGACTTAAGATTTAAAAAACACTCGATACTAACCACAGTAGTTCTTCCAAGTGTCAGTAGAGCTAAGGATTATACGTTGGAAATGAGACCACGTTTGTTTCTTTTCTTTTCTTTTTTTTTTTTTCTCTATTAATATTGCAGGAATAAGGCCAGCAAAGACTTGAGTGTTTTTAAATGGGCTTGCTTTCTATGAGGTTCGGTCACCAGTGAAGAGCCTGTGTGCTTTGTTGTAGATAATGTATATTTTATCTTCTTTTACTTTATTTTTAGACTAGTTAATATTTTGATAACAATCTCGTATCTTGCATGGGTACCATGTCTCTTAAGTGAAATGAATTAGTATTTTGGGTTCTGTACTGCTTATAGTGGTAGGAGCTGGGGCTCTTTATAGAATCAGAAATCATTTTCTGTAATAGTTTCTTTTAAGTAAAAAAATTTACTGGCGTATAAAGACTTTAATATAATGTGCAGTGCATTATCCAAAAGAGAAGGTAGTGAATTGATGCAATAGGATGTAGTGATAATTCCTTTCTGCCCTCTTCATTTTCAGTATTCATATAGTAAAATTTTACTGTATGGAAACTTGGGTATATTCTTCTGGCTAATCTTTTAATTCATCTGGGATTGTATTTGGCAGCTTTGTGTGTGTGTGTGTGTGTGTGTGTGTGTGTGTGTGTGTGTGTGTGTGTGTGAGAGAGAGAGAGAGAGAGAGAGAGAGAGAGAGAGAGAGAGAGAGAGAAGAGATGAAATCTTGGCACAGGTATTAAAGGCTAGCTTAACCCTTGAATAAAAAGAACATACAGTATTTAAGGGATTTCTCTTTTAGCTTCTCACTTTTAGTTGCATTAAAAATAAAAGACCCTAGCACTTCTAATACACTTGGTTTTTAATGTCCCTGTCGTTTACTTTTTGAGACAAACTAAATACATTTAAAACATTGCACCAAGCAAGAAAGTACAAGTACAGTTAAATGTGTTCATTATTAATATAATCATATTGACATTGTTATTATACAGCACAGGCCGATGTGGGTTCAGACTTTTAATCATTTTTAACAATGATTAAATGTCTCAAGAACATTTGTAAGTCACACTCTTATTTTGAAAGTCTTACTAGTTTTAGACTACAGAATAATAGGTTGTGATTTATCCAAGTTGATTTTAAGTAAGGATGGTCACCAAGACAGGATATCTTTTAAAAATGGGCTTACATGGTTGAGACACTTTATTCTTTCCCCAAATCTGGAGTCAGGGAGTTTCGTGCTAGGCTGGGGCATGGTTCTTGGGCTTTATGAAGAAGGTCTGTGGGATACTGGGAATTCACTGACTACTGAAGATAGTTATTTTCTTTAGAAGGAAGTCGGATTCCGAATATGAATTTGAAGTTGTTTTTATGAACACTTCTGATTAGTGTTATCTCCCTTCATTCTTACCCAGCTCAGCTGGAGTTGAGAGCCTGAGGTCTCAGACCTGGAGGAGCTTGTTTTTATCAAGTATGGATTTTATAAGCACTGAAATCACTAAGACTATGAAAGTGCACATATATACATGTACTTATATTCCAAATTCATGCTTATTTGTCTTTGAAGTACAAATAAAGGATACATCAGAGATTTAAAAAATACTTTCCTTCAAAAATGGGAACATTCCCTCTCCATGCTGTGGAGGTCCCCAGAGGTGGCGTTATTAAGTGGCAAAGAACAGTTGTAGCACATTATGTTTTTGTGTATGAAGAGGAAAATGCTGCTGTTCAATCCAGTTGTTTGGGTTAATACAGATTTGAAAGAGATTATGTTGTTTGGAAACACAAAGGCGCATCAAAAGATGGCAGCGCCTGGGCTAGGCCAAGTGTGGAAAGCATCTTGGACCTCTTGGTTTACTGTTCTCTCACCAGCCACCCAGCAGCGCAGTTTCCTTTGGTGAGAGATGGTTAGTGCTTCCTGTTGAATCCCAATGTCACCTGGCGCCACAGCCATGAAGTGACTTCATGTGGAACAGGCATCCATGTCACTTTTCAGTTTTTGATTTTAAATGGTGACTATTTTATTTAAAACTAGGGTCTGAACACTGGAAAATCATTGCTTGGTGATTTGTGATTTGGGGCTCGGTTTCTTTCTCTAGGGATGTTTGTATATTTCGTTGGTGTGTAATGCTGCGCTGCCGTCATGGCAAATGTCACGGTTCTGTGTAAATGCCCTCCGTGTGTCCCTCTCATGTTGCATGTTTTCAGTGGTTTGGAAGTTTTGTATATTTATTGTATTAATGCAGAGTGTCATAAAATAAAATAATGTTTACTGGATGTTTGTTTGCATAATTTTAAACACTGTATTAGCAGTTGAGAGGCAGAAATTATACTTACAGCTTTAATATAGATATTTTACATTTGTTTCTTTTAAAGTGATTTATTTTATTTTTATCACGTGCATTGGTGTTCTGCCTGCATGCATGTCTGTGTGAGGGTTTTGGATCCTTGGAACTGGAGTTACTGAGGAGGAAGAAGAGGAATTGTCTTAAGTCTAAGGCAAACCCTGTGTGAACTGCCGTGTGGGTGCTGGGAATTGAACCTGGGTCCTCTGGAAGAGGAGCTGCTCACAACTGCTGAGCCAGCTGTCAAGCCCCCTCACATTAGATTTTTAAAAACAATCTTTGTAACATTTTATTATGTACAACACAGTATAAAAGATTTTAAGCCCTCAGCAATACACATTGGCAATTTCTCCATTGCATTAGACCTCTATAGGTTGTTGAATGTGAGCTTTACTACATTAAATATGATGACTATTTTGAGGTAGGCAAGATCACCTAGAAGTCCATTAGCTTTGGCCTAGGATTGTCTTCATGGGTTCAGATGGGTGCCTCTGTACCAGGACTGTATGGGTCTGCTAAACCCTGTGCTCCGTTCCCTGGCCACGCTTACTGCTGCTCTGTGACGGATGGGCCTTCTATTTTGTGTACTGGATTTCTCACCTGGAAACTAAAGATGATGTAAAGTTTAACCTAAAGTCATGTTCACAGCGAATCTTATTTTGAGAAATACACGTTGAATTAAAATAAGAAACGCTATTTTCCATTTTTCATTTTAAAAAGTAAGTTTGGATTTTCACAGTTTACTAGAAACACAGTGTGGAGGTGGTTTATACTGCATGGGAATTTCAGGTGTTGTTAGTGTTAATATTCTGACCTTGGCGCCGCCCTGCTCCTTATATAAAAGCCTCATTTTGGGGAAAGGCCCCACCCCTTCCTCTCCCTCTTCTGCTTTTCTCCCATCAGGTGTGGGCCCTCAACCCCCCTCTTCCTCTCTTCCTCTCTCTTCTCACTTCTTCCTCTCTATTATAATAAACCATTTCCGCGCCGATGCAGCATCTGGGTCATGAATGATTGTCTACTGCAGCCCCACGCCTGCCAGCATGGTACCCTGCACACGCGGGATACCCTCGGGGTCCCCCATGCAATATATCATAACAGTCCCTGCAAATCCATTATGGGGACTGCTCTGTACTCACTGTGTCCTGTTCTAAAACACTGATATTAATGTCCAATCCTGTCTTCTTAGTCACATCTGTGCTTATGTCACAGTGTCCCACGTTTGGGACCTACTTTTTCTGTGTTCCCTTCCATTTTCCCTGAAGGAAAAATCCTTAAAGAGACCTGCAGTCCCAAGTGATTCCATGAGCCCTTTGGAGATGAGTGGGTGTTGAATTTAAACCGACTAAGGTTGGCTCCAGTTAGTCAGACCTTACCTTGGTAGCTTTTTTAAACATCATATTATAAATTATAGTAGAATATTATGGTTTAAAATACTGGAGCTGCTTTAAAATGTTTCTTGTTCATTTTTAGGTTAGCATATACATGTTTTTATTTTTTAAAATATTCTTTATTAGACTAGTAAACTGTACTTCCACGATTAGTAAAAATGAAAATAGTTCTATAAGAAGTTTGGGTACACTTTATAAAACAATATGAATGTTGCATTGGAGGATTTTGAAAACCTTATTTCAGACTTTTCCACAGTTTCTAGGGAACTAGGCCTTCTGTGAAAGCATTCCATGCCGGGCATCACCACAAATCTTGCCAAGTGCTGGGATAGGCACATATCACCAATTTGAAGGTTCTTGGAAAATAGGGGATGGCTCTTCTCTAATTTCTCCCCCTTCCGTGGACTTTGTATTTACCATTAGCTCTGAGGTGTGGGTAGGACAAAGCCTTGGTCCAGCCTGCAGTCTCCACTAGAGTGGTTGATATTTTCAGATGGGAGTGTGGGAGCACAGGGGCCACGCAGAGAGCTACAGCTTGTGTTTCTCCAAGTGTGCTTTTCTTTTAGCTATTTCTGGGCTGCCATGACTTCCTGGTGTAGTGAAAGATTCCTCCTGCTAAAACCTGTGTCATCCCTCCACCCAGGGGAGTCAGAAAAGAATTCATTTTCTTTTAATACCAGTAATACATATTCCTATAAGGTCATTCTGAGGATTACCCTCTACATTAACACAGCTCGTGTTCTCTCTCTCTCTCTCTCTCTCTCTCTCTCTCTCTCTCTCATGTCCTACCATGCAGGTTTTATTTTTTTGAGCCCTACTTATTTGAATATAATCCTAGGATTCCTCCTTAATTGTTATTATTTTTTTTTTTGTGGGCTGTGACACAAAATGACGGTCGAAGTCATTGTTATTGCCATGCGTTGGATCCAGGTGTCTGGGTCCCAGAGAATAGCAACTAGAACCACTGCCCCTGTTCCATCACAGTACTTTTGTCTGCAGTAGCCCAGCCTCCTTCACAGAGACGCACACATATCCTTAAAGTCATTTCCCTAGTGCGAGAGCCATACATGCATCCTGGCTATAGAACGTGTGGAAAATGGAAAACCTGATAAATGGGGAGACAGATGAGCCCTCACTTCCATCACCTAGGGATGCTCTGCTAGCGGTTTATTTGTGCTTTCTTCCATTCTTTCTCTCTCTGTGTGTATTTCGTATATTTTAAGCAGTAGAATGAATACACATTCTCAAAATTCTATTTTCCCCTCATTTAGTATTACCACATACTGACCCAATAATTACAACAGTAACATTTAAAGTTTATTACACACTTCAGTGTAAGTTACAGACAATATAAGCAAAAGAAGGTAATGAAAATGTCTCAGTTTTATTCATATAGATAGCCCTTTTTAAAGGTCTGGTATGTATTTTTTCTATTAAACTTTCGGAAAATAAGTCTCTTCCGGAAACCAGGCAGTTGCGATTGCTCTGCACATCCTGTAGCTGGGCCTTGCACAAGCCTTCATGGCTGCTTCTCTCGCTGTGGCAAGCCCCTCTCCTTTGGGCCCCCCCAGACTGCATTGGTGCTGAATGCTGTCAAGTAGGGTGTGTGCACACTGGGTGAGTCCACCTCATCACGTCTTTATTCCTGATGTGGATGTATTGGAACTGAATGTATGGGGGCCATGCTGTGCCGTGGAGAAGGAACCAGCAACCAGCAGAGCTGATGTGAGTGAGATCAAGCACTCGGCGGCTGGTGTGTAGACTGGGGGCAGACCTCCAGAGCTTTCATTTCAGTTAAGAGGCCTCTCCGCTTGTCTTGGCTCATGCCATTCGCCATATTCTTACTTCCATTTCCCCTGACCTACCCTGGATTATTCTCCTTTCGCTCTGAACCAAAGAATCTTAACTCACATGATGGTTTGTTGCCTTTTTTCAGTGAATATATATATATATATTATAGTGACTTCGACCATCATTTTGAGTCACAGCCCACAAAAAATAATAACAATTAAGGAGGAATCCTAGGGGATACACACATACATACACACACACACACACACACACACACACACACACACAATAAATGCCTTTTTATATTTCTGAATATATGTAACTATCATCAAATCTTATTAGATTTGAATCAGTCTTAGATTCTGATTTTCAGGGTTTTTTTTATTAGAAATCATTTGTCAACAAATATGTTGTTGCTAAATCTTGGGGCTCAAGTTTTTGTTCTTAGGAAAAATTGCTGAGTTGAAAGTTGTGTGTGTTTTTTAAAAAAATGATGTTAATTGTCAAATGGCTCTCCAGAAAGAATTTATCAATTTATACTTCCATCAGTTGGAGTCCTAGCCAACACTAAGTTTTCCTTTTCCAAAGATCTTTTATTCCCATAGGATTGGGTAAGTAACCAAGAGGTCTGTTGTTTAAGCATTCTGGTTTCCCAGGCCTGTGGACTTGCTCACCCAATTGGTTGTTGTTTCTCTATATAAGAATAACAGTATATTCTGCATCCACAGAGGACCCTCCCACTGCTGGAAGCTGTAAGATAAAGCTGATTAGCTGAGTGCTCTATTATTACAAGATGCAAAGAAACAGTGGCCTCGCTGAACAGTGGTGGTGCACACATTTAATCCCATTATCCCTGCACTCGGAAGGCAGCACACAGCAGAGGCAGGTGGATCTCTGAGTTTGAGGCCAGCCTGGTCTACAGAGCAAGTTCCATGACAACCAGGCTCTACAGAGAAAGGAAGGAAGGAAGGAAGAAAGGAAGGAAGGAAGGAAGGAAGGAACGAAGGAACGAAGGAACGAAGGAAGGAACGAACATTGGCTTCAATCTTATTCTATAGTAATAGTAAAATGTGATCATTTTTGACAACAGGTTATACTGCCCTTCACACAGTGTGACTACTAAAATCCCAGCACTGAAGAAGCAGAGGCAGGAGGATCTCTGTGAGTTCAAGGCCAGCCTGGTCTACATATCAAGTTCCAGAACATCAAAGGCTACACAGAGACCCTGTTCAAAAAAAGGTAAACAAAACAAACTTCAAGTATTTGTTTGGAAAGACAGGAGTCTCTTGGTTTTCTTACTGTATTAAGGACTTAGAAGAGATTACACTAAGTGCTTTCTGTAAATTCCTTAATCCTTGCCCCAAACCTATGATGTAATTGCTGACTGTTACCATTTCTGTAGAGGATTAGGAAATTACCACAAGGCAACTGTGAGTAAAGATGTGAATGTCTAAGGAAGGGCGGACTCCAGGTCCTCTGACTTCTGACTGGCCAGGATTGCTTCTCTCCAGGCTGAGTTCCCTCTCGCCCTTCCACATCTCTGGTAATTTGTGTCCATCTTTAGAAACAGTGGACGTTAGGAAAAGGATCATTACCCAAGACAAAAACATGACACCGTTTCTTGACATCCCTTGACCAAGCTCCTACTTCAGTGAGCAGGCAAATTCCTGCTTCCTGTTCTTAGCAATGTGGTGGAGTAAGTGGTCTTTGGCATTTGTGTTTGGAGAAAGTGGAGGACAAATCTGTACACATTAGGTTACTTATACTTATGCGATGCTAAGGGTTTCTTTCCTTGGCCATGAGATGACCTGTGACTTAGGCCTTCCATCACTAAGGTAGGATGAAAGTCCAAGCCCGCTGTTAGTTTTACCACTGCTGTGGATCTGAGGAGTTGCTGACGTATTTTCAGGATTGAGCTGGGTTATGATTAGTAAATTAAAATATAAGATGTCATCTTCAAATGTGAAGATTGGCTGGATTCCTGAGAGGGAGGAGGGAGCAGATGCGACCCTTGTGGAGGTACGGCTGATGTTCGCCACAGCGAGGCAGTGCGCTCAGCTACCCTTTCCCTCATCAGGAAGGAAGTGTATGTAGCACAGACGTTTGGTGTGGGTTTGCCACTTCCTAGCTTAACTTCACTAAAGTTACATCAATGGCAGGAACTTATCTATAGAAAGGCTCTGACGACCCACACGAAGTGCCGAGCACAGAATGTGCTCACTAATCAAAGCTAGCTCTCCTTTTTCCATGTGCCTTGGATTCCCAATCTCCCTCTCTGGGTCTGTTCCTGGCTACATACAAGTGGCCGCAAGTGACAGCCTTTGTCCCTGACTCTTCTGGCCTCTCCGTCTTGGGCACATCATGCCCCACCCAGCGTCCACACTAAATGCCTGCAGGTATCCAGACTCCTCTCCATCCCCTGCTGTCCACTCTTCCCTGTGATGCCCGGAACTCATCCCAATGCCTTTCTCCTAACTGCTGTAACCCGGCCCTACTTTTCTGTAAGAAAGGAGTAAACTGGAGGTTTCTTCCAAATACCGGCCCTGAATTCAGGGACTGCCTGCCGGTAGATGTCGGCTCTTTTTAGGAAGTTTGACTATCAAATCCAAGAAGCTGCCTGCCAATGGCCGCATGTCTGCTACTTGATTGACTCTCCTTTCCGCATGGTTTGAATTTTCCTACTTCCTCTATTTGTGCTTTTATCTGTATCCTTTGTACACACTGAGCAAAGTTAGCAACTCATGTCTTGAAGAGATTCTGGAGAAGTCTTTAGGCTGAGGTAGAAGCTGAAGGAAGAAGACGGTAGGGGCAGAGGGGACAGCCTCACCAAATGACTGAACTGCTGAGGCGGGTCCTGTGCTTGCTTTCTGGAGCGGTCCTGTTTGCTGCTGGCTCTTCATTCATGCTGAGGTATCTGAAACTGTCCACACACAGGAAGGCCCGGGGTAAAGAAGACTTTAGGGGCTCTACCAAAGGAAGTTGACCATGTTGTCCAGGACATGGAGCGGCAGCACTTCCCTGTAAAAACTAAAGACTGGCCTTGGTGAGAAGGCTCCCTGGGTAGAGTTCTATATAAGCAGCGGGGACCTCTGTTTGAATCCTCATGTGAAAACCGGGCACAACTGCTTCTCACCTGCATTAACTGGGTGGAGACAGGCAGATCCTGGAGCTCCCAGCCAGCCAGCCAGCCTACCCAAAACCTAAATAAAGATAGTGCTAGAAAGAGATACCCAGTGCCCTTCACTGGCCTCGGCATGTGATCTCTCTCTCTCTCTCTCTCTCTCTCTCTCTCTCTCTCTCTCTCTCACACTCACACACACACACACACACATACACACACACACAGACTGAGGACGGCAAGCACATGAGACTACGCCCTGGCCTCTGCTCAAACTGAAGTCCTGGTGTTTTTTCTGCAGGTTGACTTTTGAGTACAATATAGTAATGCCTAAAAAGGCACCAGAAAAGCTCCTTTTGTCTTAAAAGCATTTCCTCCAGTGGTTGGGGCCGTCCTAACTTTTAACTGATTTCAGTTGGAAACCTGGTGGTCATTTCTGCTCAGCAACCAAAGCATCCGCCAAACAGCAGCTAGGTAGGGGACAGCCGCTCCGGCTCATCCTGACAGTGCTCCCGGGAAGGTGCAGCATTGAACAAGTTTATGGAAATGGTGTTTAGCATCATTGACTTTATAGATCAAAAGCCAGGTGTTCTGACTTCTTGGTCAGGGGTCCCTGTAGGGACGTGGGTGAAGGCTCCATAGGACTGGCTTTTCTTTTGAGTTTTTTTTTTTTTTTTTTGAGAGGAGAGGACATACCCTTTGGTTAGCAAATGCTCTAAAGCACTTTCCTGTCTTGCAGCTTTGAAGTTAAGATGCCTATAATTGTGTTAGTACTTCTCCAAGTAAGAAATTAAACGCAACCCATGATGGGGATAAGTTAAGAATCGGCAGTAGAAAATGCCTGGATATTTTTCCTGATGTCAGTGTTACGATAAGGTAGTCTTTAAATTTTGTCTGATTGGTATTTTTTTTAATCAAATTATGTGCACTGTATTGAAGCCAACATAGTCAAACTTGAAAGAATTGAGTTTGCAAAATCTGATTTAATTCAGATCTCAAGCAGAAAATCTTATGTACAGAATGCTAATCAATGCTAGACAAACAATGTATTAGTTTACAGTATAACAGGACGACCACACACAGGAAGGCTCCAATTGAGTCGTCGGCTCTAAGTACATCTTCGTATTTGGCTCAAGTGGTTATTGAACATCAAATGGCGCCGAGTTCCTTCACTGCACCGAAGGACTCCCTCGGCTATCGAAGGAGTCTCCCCACGGTCTCAGAAGTCCCCTCACTCATCCCTTGAATTCCTTTGGCCTTGGGAGTCTTCGCTCCCGAAACACAAATGCAGGCCCGGGGTTCCCGGCAGCCACATGTTATTGCACAGAATGGTCTGTCCTAAGCCAGACTCTTACGGCTAAGAAAGCGGGAGACTAGCCCTTATTATAGTGGCCTAGCATTAACACAGTCTACCAAAGCTCACAAAGAATAGCTCTTCAGTCGACACCAGCTGCTAGTTATCAGGCTAAGAGAAAAGGCAACATGGCAGCTTCACATTTCACATGAAAGACTAGCATTGACTGGGCCTGGCTTGCTGGACCGAGTCTGCCATAAATATAGTGATCACTTCCATTTAGACCCAGGAAAGCTGACTTTATACCAGTCTTTTCTTCACAATAAGGCTTGTGTAGCATTAAAATTGTTGCCATGAAGGCAAATATGTCTAACTCTCCTTTGCAAAACAGAAACATCCCTGTTTTGAAGTGTGTCCAGTTTCCCCAAACAAAACATACATACACCTTTGTTATTGCACATCTTTCAAACTTGTGTATGTGTGATATATATTTAAATATGCTACACATAAAGACTATGGCACTTTACAGAATACATGTTTAACAAAGACCATTGATTACACCACAGATGCTCCAGAACTCTACAGAAACCTTCCACAGTTAATGTAATATTGTTGAATTACCACACAGGTTTAAAGAATCCACAGACTCCAAGTATTTCTGCTTTAGCGTTCCTTGAGAAGCTGGTACAAATGCAGGCAAATAAGACTTTTCCTGCAGTAGTGATGGTTCTAGTGAAATGGGTACAGGCCAACAAGGGTCTGACGAGCCATAAGTCAAGTCTCATTCTCCACTAGCATGATTGTGGGTGGCCCCTTCATTCCCTGTACAAGTCTGTAGATTGGTTTGAAGGTCTCAAATGTTGAACTCCCTCCCCTTCGCTCTCTCTGTTCCATTAAGGCAACACTTAGGTAGTTTTCAATAGTGTGGCATTTCATTTGTGACCCTTTTTTTTTGGGGGGGGGTCTTCTCTAATGTTTAAATTAGTAAAAAAAAACACTGTTAAGTAATCTGGCAGAGAGGTCACATTTTCATTTTTGACTGTTAGCAGGCTGACATAGTCCACTTCACCTTACCCAAAGAACAGGGTCCCTAGCTTAGGACTAGTTTGTGAAGAACGGGCTAAGATTGTATGTAAAAAATACTTAAAAATTAATCTGGTTCAAGGAAAACTAAAGTATTCTTGTCAGTTTTCCTATGAGTAAAACTATGTTTCATGCCAAGTATTGCCCCGGTTGGAAACACGGTTACTGTGCAGGCAGAAGTACATGGTTAGGACATGGTAAATACACAGTGAAGGACGAGAGCCTTTTCCACATGCTGGATGGCCCATGCGCTTAGTGATCTGTTCCTGTTTCCTGAGTCTTCCTAAGGTTGCTTAGGGGCCTCCCCTTCTCTCTTCTAAAGAAGCCACAGGATCTCTACCTTGTTTAGTTTGAATACTAGTTCAAAACTGAATTTAAGATCTGATTCAACACCCTTCTTCCCTAACCTTTCTCTTCATGGGAGATAAGAGAAGATGGTTTCTGGTATAGGCCAAAGGGCAAATAAACTATAATTAAACCCCAGTGGGCCTAGCCTGTCTCCATGTAAGGCAGTTACTCTGAACCAAGGCTTGGTTCTAAACTGACATCGCTTTAAGTGTTTCCCGGGGCAGGCTTGTAAACTCTGAATCAGGGTGTGTACCTGGTTGGACTTAGCAAATACTTGCCAGTAGAAGGTGCTTAAATATTTACCTTTTAAGACAAAGCCCTTAGTGGAACATAGCTCTAAAACCAAGTGGGTCCTGCACTCCATGTACACTGCTACAGGTAGGGTCCCTATCTGCAAGGCTTATTATATACTGCCAGACGCTGGTATTTCTGGCTGCTTTGGTTATATGGATAATTTATGGAAACTGGGTTCAAAGCCCTGAGTCCTTTTTAGTAGTGGTATTTGGTGGGTTTTGCTTGGGCAGGTGTGCTGAGCTTGGTCCTGCGCCTGTGTTTGCATTTTTTAGTCTGTGCCACCCTGGGGATGGGATTTGATGTAAGTCGGCTGTGGCAGTGATTTGGCGTCACCCAGTCACCCAGGATCAACACCAAAAGCTTTAGAAGCTGCCATGACGAGCTCCTGCCTCTCTGTGAAGAATACCAATAGGACTGGGCACCAGCCGACTTGACAGCAGTCATCCAACAGAAAGTCACCCTGCCAAGGCTGGGCTTCTGGCAGCCCCTCCCTGTGAACATCTGTGTGCTGCTACAGCTGGTCTGGAGGCTGCCATCCCGGAAGGAGGAAACACCGAGGTTTCCCTGGGCGGCCAGGCACAACCCCAACCCCAGGAGCAAACTAACTACAAGGAGACAGCTTAGGCACTAGGCTGGCTGCAGGGAGCAGGAAAGCATCTGCCCGACTGCCAGGGGATGATTGTCTGTCTTCACTCAGATCCTGAGGAGGGTTCCATTGATGTCGCTTGCCCTGGAACTCAAGCAGGCGTAGTTCCACAGCGGGATTCTACACTGTCCCCGATGAGCCCTTTGGTCTGCCAAGCAATACCGGGTATCTTGGCATACAACCTGTCATCAGTAACTCTGTAATCTTCCTTTCAGCTGAAACAACCTGAAGTAGGAAGAAAACCACGACCCCACCTGCTGCCCACATTCTGAGATGTTCACAGACACATAGCTGGGGGCCAGAAACTGGCCTCAAAGCACCCTGAGGCTGGCTGGCCTCTCCTCCGATGCCGGGGAGATTGTCACCTGCCTTGCTGGGTGAGAACACCATCCTTCATTGAGCCCTGGGGCTACGGAGTGTGTCAGAACTCCACAGTCAGGGGCTAAAGCATGTCCTTGTCTGCTCTTGGCATGTGCACTGTAGCCTGCGGGTCCCAGAACTCTGCTTGGTGGGCGGTGCTCCTCACGGGTCCCACGAAGGCCTGGGGCTGTGGAATGTGGCTCTGGTAGGTCAAGACTGGCTCTTCACTGTGTCACGAGTCATAAAGAAAGGTAGCAGCGGTCTTGTCTTCCGGACTAAAGGAGGCAGATCAGGTTCTTCCCCTCTTCGATTTCTTCCTGTACTTTGTCACTGGAGGTGGCAATCTCCGCCTGTGCCGAGAAGACGGCGCAGATGAACGTGAGGACCGTGCCCCCTGTGGCCGTGTAAAAGGCCCAACCCAGGGAGCAGTCTCCAGGTTTGTAGGGAGATGCATGCCGTCCACAGTCTATGGCTTTCTGGCAGCCCCAGCCCGCAGGGTAGAGTATCAGGCCAAGGATAAGGAACAGACCTGAGGGACAGAAGAGAAAAACACATGAAGCCCCTCGGTGCCCGGAGAGCCTTCAGTACCTGCTCCACATGCCCACAGTCACTCCGCAATAGAGTGGTTGTGTCATCTGTATGTAAGCCTGACTCCGAATACCCAATGCCATCGTGGAGCTTGGGAGGAGAGAGCTTGCCTAGAAATGTTTCAGCCAGTTTGTACACGTAGGAATGTGACTCTACCAATGATTTCTAGAAAAGTGAATTTCTTTGCATAAGGGGCTGCTTACTAAAGCCAAACGTAGCTTTATAAACAACACATTAGGGTCTGGAGAGATGGCTCAGCAGTTAAGAGTACTTGGTGCTCTTGCAGAGGACCTGGGTTTAGCTACCAGCACCCCCACGGTGGCTCACAACTGTCCTTAATGCCAGTTCCACAGGACAGGACACCCTCTTCTGACCTCCACAGGTACCAGGCATGCGATGTGGTGCACATACACACAAGCAAAACACCATAATAAATACCTAAAAATAAGGCTTTATTAGAACAGAGCCATGCTTATTTTTTTACAGACTTCCCACGACTGTGTCGGTGATGAAAAAACAGAATGGGGTTGCTTTAGAACATGTGCCCGCCAAAACACAAAATATTTACTATCTGGCTTCGGTCAGAGTTTGCCAACCACTGGTGTAAAGTAATTCACCCAGAACCTTGTGGCCTCCACTTGGTTATAGACAAAAGACAGGAGCCTTCATGGAGACTATATCCTAAACTACACCCATTAAAAGTGTTGTTTGAACTGCATGCCAAGGGGAGAGGTATGTCCAAGCCTATTTGGAAATAAGTCTGATTTGAAGTGAACCCTGCCTTGCGTAGAGACCAACATGCTTGGGCTCCACCTGGCCAGAACCCTTCTGTCCCTCACTGCTGCGTGGTCATGGGTCACTGTGTTTCTGCCTGGTCTAACCTAGGCTAGGACTGGAGAGGCAGCTTTAGGTACAAGATTTTCACTTGTAGGTGTCATCTGTGTGCTGGTGCCCACTGGCCTCACCCCAGGCCTGGTCACTCCCAAGTACAAGCTGCTCACGAAGAAGGGGATCTGAAGTCACCAAGGACAGCGGGGCCTTTGATTTTACTTAGTAGAACTCCCTATACAACGTTTATCAGCATCTTTCATTTCAGCTGACAGCCCCGTGCTGGAAGGGAAGGCTGGCTTATTCTATGCCCAGGCCAGAGCTCCAGTGCTGTAGCGGAGGAGATGCAGTCAGTACCAGGGAGAGAGTTCTTTGGAAGGAAGATGTGGACATGCCATGGCACTAGTCCACTGTGGATGGAAGGCTGAGTGGGGACGGGCAGTCATGAGCAGGGTCTGGATTCAATTCCAAAGCTCACAAGCGGATACAGAAAAGCTCATTTGTTGGGAGCCCTGACTTTGGAATAAGGTAAGGTTTGAGTCAGGATCTGTCCTCTATGAGCTGGACTCCAGGCCTTGACCTGATTCTTCATCATAGAGTGTACTAATCTTCAACCCAGAAGGTGGGTATAATTTTTAAAGTCTGTAAACAGTACTTTCTTAATTAAACAAAACGGAAAAACCTTTAGGCCAAATTGAAAGAAAATAAAAAAACAGTTGCCAGTGAAATTGAAGGGTCACTAGGAGACTGGAAAAATCTAGAAGAAAATGGATAAAGAGGATATAAGCAAAGAAATCTCTAGTGAGCAGTGAGACTAATAGTCTCCCAACAGAGAAGAGCCAGCGCTGTATGAATTTACTGCTGAATTCTACTAGATGTTTACAGATGAACTAACCCTTTAACTATTAACTATTAACTATTATAGGATATTTTTCTCTATGAAGAATGCCTTTGGAATCTGGATGGAATTCAAGCATTTATCAGTTCTGAGAATGTTCTGGTGAGGGCTTAGGGTGTTAGCATAGGATTGTATCTTTGCAAACGGACAACATTAATTCCTTTTTCTATCTGCACCTTCCCTGATTCTACTGCCTTATTGCTCTGAGACTCAAGCACAATAGTGAATAAAACTGTAGCAGACCTTTGTCTCTATCCCCAACTCTGGAGGTAATTTCCCCATTTACTATGCTTGCTATTTGCTAAATCCGAACTAGTAGGATTCTTCAAACTGTTCTGTAAATTACAAAGGGAACGATGATTACCAATTTCATTTTTAAAAGCTAGGATCACTTTGATTCCCAAACCAGATATGAGAACATGCACATAAATGAAACCATAGACCAAACTCTTTGATGGACACAGATGTAAAAGTTCTCAACACATCTGCAGATCCAAGGCATCAAGACCATGGTCATTTTGGTTTAATCCGGGGCTGCGTGGATAGCTCAACAAATGTCAACAATATATAAATAAGATACAGGTACAAACATCTATACCATCTCAAGTGATACAGAAAAGACCTCTGAAGGATTTTAACATCCCTTCATGCTAAACTTCTTGAACAGACACACTTCAAATAGGCTACTCATGACAAGCTTCTAGCAAGCGTAGTAAATGGGGAAATTACCTCCAAAGTTGGGGATAGAGACAAAGGTCTGCTACAGTTTTATTCACTATGCTTGAGTCTCAGAGCAATAAGGCAGTAGAATCAGGGAAGGTGCAGATAGAAAAAGAGGAATCACAGCTGCCCCTGTTTGCAAAGACACAATCCTATGCTAACACCCTAAGTCCTCACCAGAAAATTCTCAGAACTGATAAGTGCTTGAATTCCATCCAGATTCCAAAGGCATTCTTCACAGAGTTAGAAAAAAATAATCCTATAATTCAAATGAATGCACAAATGACTCCAACTAGCCAGAGCACTCAAGAAGGAGCGAGGTGGGAGGCACCACAGCACCCCATTTCTAGTTACTGCAGGGCACTGAGAGAGGCACCACAGCACCCCATTTCCAGTTATTCTGCAGGGCTGGACTAACACTAACAGCATGCAGAGACCAGGGTAGAGGATGCAGAGACAAACCCACACTACAGCTACTCAGTTTCAACAAAGCTGTCAAAAACACAGAGAAAAGTTGTTCTCGTCCACAAATGTGTGGACACTGGACACCCACACGTGGAAGAATGAAAAGTCCATCTCTGTCTCTCATCTCACCTCATACAAAAGTTACTTCAAAGGGGATCAGAAACCTTAATGTAAGGCATGAGACCAGAAGGGGAACACTTCAAGATACAGGCGCAAGTCTAGACTTTTCTGAGAACTCCAACAGCAAGAACTGATCGATAGGATTACTTGCAGTTAAAAAGCTTTTCCACAGCAAAGGACAGCTTGCAGATGGGAGACCATTTCCTCCTGGTATTCAGTGGACGGACAGAAGATCGATCCCAGATCATAATGTAAGGCGCTCAAAAGATTAAATACCAAATAATGTGTCAATAAATGAGCAAATGAATTTTCAAAAAAGGGGCTGGAGAGTTGGCATGGGTAAAGGTGCTTGCTGAGCATGAGGACTCAAGTGTGGGGGCCAGCACCCACGTGAGAAGCCAGGTGTGGCTGCTCCTGCGCCCTTGTAACTCCAGCACTGTCCGGGACAGACAGGAGGACCACTGGGGCTTGCTGGCTGCCAGCCTAGGTCCAGGTTCAGTGAGACACCCTGAACTAGAGCGTGATAGAGTAGGGCCCCCAATGTCCTCGCAGACCTTTGCACATGCATGCGCATGCGCACCACACACAAAAGGTTCAGTGCAATCCAAAACTACACTTTGAGGTTCTATCTCAACTCAGAGTGGCTGTCTAAGAAAGAGAATGCTGGTTAGAGCTGGGGAGATCCTCTGGTGGGAGTGTAAAGTACTGAAGACATGAAATCGGCATGCAAGTTTTGCAAAAGAACCAGAAACAACTACATATGACCCAGTGATACCATCCGGGTGTCACTATTCACTACACTATTCACTGTAGCCAGGTTGGATGGCATCAGATGAATGGATACAAAAAGTGATATGTATATAAAGAATTAAATGCATCATCATATGCAGGAAAACGGCTTGAACTAAAGATTATATAAAGTGAAATAAGCCACATTCAGAAATACAAATATCCCATGTTTCCCCACCTGGAATCTAGATTAAAACTGGACATACCCACAGATGACATGAACGTATAAGCGGGGGACAGTTTGGGAAAAGGAGGTGGGGCACAGTGGCACGCACCTTTAATTCCAGCACTCAGGAGGCCAAGGTAGGTGGTTCCATGAGTTCCAAGCCAGCCAGGGCTACATAATGGAACAGAGGTGAACAAGGTGGTGTGGGGATGTGACCAAAGTATGATACACGTATGAAGTGTTATAACGAAGCCGTTATTTTAGAAAAAAAAAAAAAAGTCTGCATTAAACACAGGGAACAAGACCAACAGCTGGATGCCAGGGTAAAGCCATCAGCTCTCCAACTACAAACACACGCACAGCTGGAGGACAGTCACCTTTCATAAAAGGGTCACCTCCAACTGGTGTATTTAAAAAGTTATAATAATGTGGGGAGAAAAAAAGATTCTGGCTCAGAGATAAAGTTTAGACCTTTGAAAGGATAGTCTCCATTCAAATAGAGCTTTGCTTGGTGGAGACCTAACATCACTTTCCTAGTTCTTAAATGCTTCCAAAGCGACTAACCCCAGTTAATCCCGAAGAAACTCGCTGTTTACTTAAGGAAGCCTCCCACAAGACACCGAGATCATCTTGACAGTTTCCTCCCTCCAGGTCCTAAGTGGCCACCCTGAGAAGCCACACAGCTGCTGAACCTTTTATGGTCCCAGCAGGTATGCTCTGGCAGGCTCCAGGTGCAGGCTGCTCTTCCCCACAGAAGGCTGAAGTGTTCCGATTAACCATCAATTGCACATTGCATTTGGCACCCTGTTCTAGGCTCAGACTCCTGGAAAGCATACACAATGTATCAATGTGGCTGATGGGATCCTATTAGGAATATAGTTTTAAAAGATAGCTTTCCGGGCTGGAGAGATGGCTCAGAGGCTAAGAGCACTGGCTGTTCTTCCAGAGGTCTTAGGTTTGATTCCCAGCAACCACATGGTGGTTCACAACCATCTATAATGAGATCTGTTGCCCTCTTCTGATGTGCAGGCATACATGCAGACAGAACACTGTATACACAGTAAATAAATTATTTTTAAAGATATCTTTCCTTTAATAGCATCAAAGCCCCCTTTTGCAGCCTGCCAAGCCCAGCCAGGAAATGTGTCTTTCCGTTCCTAGTGCAGGTGCGGTCCCTTTCACTATAGACCATTTGAGAGCCTTGTGGTTGCTACTGACTTAATTTACCAATAAAGGTGACAGGAAACCTTATCACAGAAGGGTGTCAGGCTCGAATCTATCAAAGCCTCAACTAGGATATAGGATCAAAGAAGAGTCTACACGGGAGGGTGATTTAAAGTGGGCTGGGTATATCCACCGGAAGCACTTGAAGTGTGCAGCGGCAGCAGCGACCACCTCTTCCCCCGAGCCTGGCTCAGAGAGGCCTGGTGCCTGGCTGGGTTGTGGCAAGCCCAGAGTGGGGCTCCTCAGCATGCCAGTGGAAGGGACCACTCTGCCCTGGCTCAGCAGAATCATCAGTAACACGGCCAGGGCTATGAAAAAGAGGAATTAGGTCTGCTTGAGGGACAATTGTCCTTCAGGTAACTCCTAACATACACTCATTCATACATTCTGTCTCTCTCTCTGTCTCTCTGTCTGTCTCTCTTTGTCTCTGTCTCTCTCTCTCTCTCTCTCTCTCTCTCTCTCACTCTCACACACACACACACACACACACACTTTTAAAACCCCAATTGTCAGCTGTGTGTGGTAGTGCACACCTTTAATCCTAACACTTGCTTGCAGAGGCAGGTGGCTCTCTGTGATTTTGAGGCCAGTTTGAGCCTGGTCCACAGAGTGAGTTCCAGGACAGCCAGGACTGTTACACAGAGAAACCCTGTCTCAAAAAAAAAAAAAAAAAAGCCCCCCCACCCCCAAAAAAAAAACAACAAAAAAAAACACCAACCCAATTGTCCTTTCTCTGGGTTTCTGTAAGGCCCTTTATACCAAGAAATTCCAGAAAGTTGGTGCTTCTGGTAGTGGCCCTGTCACATGAATGCCACACTTGGCTGTTCCCCACAAGAGCAAGTGTGGTGAGCATAGCCCTGGGTTCCCACTGTCCTCAGGATGAGAGCAGCTGCTGTGGCAATGGTCCCTGGGCCCTCGCAAGTGTCACTCAGTCACAGCATGTTTGGAGCCCTTGTGAGGGGCAATGGAGGATGTCCACTTGCTTTCTTCTGCCTAGAACCTTAACACGGTACCTGGTTGGGCTGTGGCAAGGCCAGGAAGAAGTGGCAGAGAGAACGTAACCAGCAGCTGAAGACCGTGGCCAGCATGGAAAGCTCTCACCTGCTGGGGATCTGTGCTGTGGCTAGACCTAACAGGACAAGTGTCCTAGAAGGTTCCATTTTCATGATAACTAAAGGAAATCTTCATCCTGTCTCCTTTCTTGCTAACAGCCTCCCAGTCCACTGGACAAGAGGGTAAGAAGATGGTGGCATCTGCTGACCACTGGTCACCACAGTGCATGACTCAGTCTTCGTGCTGGGAGGCAATAAAAGTGGAGAGGAAGTGGTGGCTAGTTCCTTGAACAACTACTCAGATGCCACACCTCAGGCTGGAGGCAGAGTCCTAACCACCTCACTGGTGGCTGTCCTGATGGGACACCGCAGTGTGACCCCATCCTCCACTATACCCTCAGCTGTCTGTCTTAGTCACATCTTCTTGGCAGTTTTACTGGGTTTAAACTCAATTAGAGTGTGGGCCCCATGAAAGTACCACCTGTGCCTTAACACTGCCCAAGGTACAGAAGGTGCTAAAATCAAATGAAACACACAAGAAGTGTAAAGCCACAGTCCTGCATCCTCATCAACACTGGCTGAGAGAGGACCAGCTGCAGAGTCACGTCTTAGGAAATTTCTTTACGTCTGCCTGGAACTGAGCACGGGCTGTCGAGTGTAAATTTCAATCAAACCCCTGGGGTGGGAGGGAAATGGCTTTCAGCCTTTCCCATACTTGACTGTGGAAAGACTGGACACTGCTGCACCAAGTCTGAAGACAACCACTCAGGCCTGGTGAGTATGGAGTGCAAGGCACAGGGGACCAGAGTATGGAGCGCAGCGGAGGAAGGCGAGGCTTGGTGGCGATCTTACAGCCTCTCCTTCACCTCTTTGACACCTCCCTTCCAACCAGTCACATAATGCCACACTGCCTCACCAGTGGCAGGTCATGGAGCCAGGCCCAGCCTTCTCTTTGGGGATCACCCACTGCTTTACACAGGGGCAATCCCCCCATCCCCCACCCCCGCCGCCCAACAGTGAACACTGCAGTCCTGCCCTCTGGAATGTCTGTCTGTGCAAGCTGGATCTCCACGTGACATTCCCTGCTCCTCAGGTGGCCTCCACACGGAACACCACAAACTGTCTAGAGACCTGTTTGCAGAGTAAATTTTCTAAGAACAGGAGCATCACAGTGAGACAGAACACTGACCACTTCCTCTAAGTCACAATCCAGAGACCTACTGTGGAGCTATGGGGCACCCGAAAGTCCCCGGAGAAGGGTGGACAAAGGGATGCCAGTGATTGCACACTGTGGGCTTGTCGTGTGTGTGTGTGTGTGTGTGTGTGTGTGTGTGTGTGTGTGTGTGTGTGTAGAGAGAGAGAGAGAGAGAGAGAGAACGCATATGCCTGTGTGTGTGTAGCAGGTATCACTGCATTTCACAGTCTTTCAGCACCTCCGGGCCAGAGACCGTCAAGAACTGGATCAGACCATGTAGGCTGCCATTTCCCAAACAAGGAACTTGTGCCAACTGCACTCAACATCTGCCTAGAAATGTCCCCATGATCTTACTCCAAATGTCACTACTTCCGGTTAGGACGACTTCTCTACTCTCCGCTGCCCTGTGGACCTTTCTTTTCAGCCCTTTCTCACAGTTATTTTCAATTATCCAACTGCTACATACCAAGTTACCAACTGTAAGTCATTACTCTCAGCTCTGGAGAGAGCGCAGTCTCTGGTGTAGGCCTCTGAGCTGCTTGAGTATATAAAGGAATCTTCTGGAACCGTCCATGTCCATGTCTTGCACACAAGTGACACATACTCTTAAATGTTTGTTAACTGACTCAATGTCTTAATAAGACATCATAATTGGGTTCCCATCATAAATAAACCTGCTGAGTGTATCATGGTTAACACTGAGTAACCGTGGTCAAAAGTTCATGGTATTTCAGACTCTGAAACAGTCTTCAGCTGGAACACCGCAGACCATCTAATACCATCAAACAACCATTCCCTGACCAGTGTCTCTGAAGAAACAGAGGTGTGGTGGGGATCTACTCTGTGGCATTTTCCCTGTCTGGACTTGAGACCTAAAGAAAGCTTCAGGCCTGGTGTATGCTGACTCAGCTCAGACTACCACCACACAACAGCAGAGGCCTGTCACTCTGGGTTCCTCACCCCATGTGACCATCAAGCACGAATCAAGTCAACCAAGGAAGTGACTGACCTCTAGAAACCTGTTCCGTTCTGGGACACTGCTCAGAAGTTGTCCTAAGCCTGTGAGAGGTGTTCCCTTCAGCCACCAAATTCAGCAAGTGTGTCAGTACTAATTAAGGAGCCAACCAAGACAGGACTGGAATGCTCACCTGTAACTGAGTCCACACTAGAAGTTGCTCTGGCTTTTCTCTTCCAGGACGCTATACTTCCCTTCAGGCCTTCCCCAAATCCACATGCTGAATGCCATGTGGTCCTGTGACTCTAAGTACTGCCCATGCCTCCCGCCTCCAGGTCTCGGCTACAGCTCTGCACATCCTGCTGCAGGTGTGGACATTTGATAAGGAACGTGAGACTACTAACCGAACCTGAACTCTTGTGCCTCAACTTACCAACTTCACCTGCACAAACTCAAATTCAACTCTTAGGCCTGCTCAGCGCAGAAACCTTGGTGTCACTGACTCATCTTTGTCACTCATATATTCGTTTCCGGAATCTCTCAGGAACACCCGCTGACCTTACTTTAGCCTTGCTGATTGCCTGGAGGGCTTTCTCTGAATGACCTCTTGGTCGATTTTCTCTTCCTCTCCAAGGCATTAGCTAGCCTTATCTCCTCAGTGACTCCTACTTGATGACCTATCTGACCTAGGCAGTTTCTCCTTACTACTCCAGAATGCACCTGGCTTTTCCACCAAGCCTAGGCTGTTTTTCCCATTACAGCCATTAGCATCCTACACAATTTATTTACGTTGTTTATTTCCCGTCTCTACCAGCTTGAATACCAATCCCACATGGGTGAGAACTGTCTTGTGTCCCCGTGGCCTGAAACAATATGTGATGTGTAATATAGGCTTAGTGAGTATTTGCTTGCTGAATGGATGAATGAAAAGTAGAATGATAAGATTTCACTGTGATGTTACATGAAGCCATGTAACATGGAAAGTTCTTGCCAAGTTCTTGAAATAGTTGGAGGAAGACTTTTTCCGTTGATAACATGAACCCCGGAGGTGGGCAGTTTGGGCCAAAAGGAAGCCTGTGTCAGGACCAAAAAACCACTGGCTGGCCTCTTTCTTGTGCACTGAAGTCCTTTTTCCTGACTACAGGAAAAGGTTCTTTGTTGAGAGGCACACAGAAAAAGGCAGTTAGTTAAAAGGAATTGATTTTCAGTTATCCAGATGCCAGTCTCACGTTAACCACAAAACTCAGAAACTTTCTAGCTATGCCTGGCCTGGCTGCCTCAGGAGGGTCAGGGCACTCAGAGGGGGGCGGGGCAGGGGGAGCTGGGGGGCAAATGACAGGGCAGAAAGATGGGGCGATAAGAAGGGGCAGGGGAGGGGTCCCAAGGAATAGCACGAGCTTGGGGTCAGAAAGACTTCCCAGGGGGCCAGGCAAGAGCAAAAGATCACCTCTGCTCAGCAGCCTGAGGACAGTGCAATGCACAGGGGTGTGTGTGTGTGTGTGTGTGTGTGTGTGTGTGTGTGTACACAGCAGAGGAAGATCATGTTTAGTGATTTAGGGACCGTCTACTTCACTCACGCTGGTGTTAAGAGCACCCCTGTACCAGTTATCATTTACCTCTATGCTTCCCCTTTTTAATTTTTTTTTTCTCAAGTTATCTTGCATGTCAACGGCCAGGAGTCATTCAGCAGTCCCCAGGAGCTCTCGCTGTTAGGCGGGGCCATTTCCGAGGGTCAGTTCCGGGTGCACATTACAAAGACTGACAAAGGCCCACCATAACTGACCACAGCTGGCTCCCAAGCCACTGAGATTTGTCCTCCTGCAGACACAGGAGTGACCTGTACACATCTCACGGGCAGTGCCTTTGGAATATTCTTCATTAAGATCGCCCGCCACCAGGCCCAGGCCCTGAGGAGGCTGTGTCTAGTCTGCCTTGGGAAGAAGAGGCAGACATGGCAGAATTTGAAAAGCAATCCAAGGGCAAAAGCTTGGAATAAAAGTTAGGAGCAAATGGGTGGCCAACTAATGGGAGGCCAATGTATTTATTTTGCTCAACTGAGGACCCTGGGAATAACACAAAAAATGGTAAAGGCTATAATCTGAAAATAAAGGATTATTCTTTTAAATGAATATATCTGGTTCTATGAATCCTCACTACACCGGCCTCGGCTTTGGGTTCTGCTGTGGACAGGTGGGGATCTTAGCAGAGTACACTGGTACCTGTTCCCAGGCAGCAACTGTGGGTCTAGAGTTCTTCAGGAATCCTCTGGGGGATGTGCTGAGGAACCTGTGTCAGGGGGTGCTTAAGGAGCCCGGGCAGTTACAGGGTAAGAAGGAAAGAGGCTGCTTTTGAGGTTTCTGCCCTCTCACTGTCTAGCTGCAAACCTCCTACAGTTGCATGCTTTTGAAAGCTTTTGAGAGTTTATGGATGAAGGCAGGCCAGGGCCTGGTTTTGATGTTCAGTAATAGCCTCACGAACCGAAGCAGGGGGTGGGAGGTCAGAGGTTACCAGTAAGGAAACGGGCTGTCAGCTGATGGCTGGCGGGCCTTTGTGGGACAGTACTGTCTGCCTGTCAAGTCGGTATATGATTAATAACAGGGGAGGGGGAGGAAAAGAGGAACTGGGTGATACTTCAGATGTTAATAATTAAAAACAATAACAAAAGGGCTTGTAAGTATTGCTTACCCTATCTCCCCAGAGGTGTCCAGGAGGCTAGCTCTTTCTACTAACAGAACTCCCATGGTAGAGTAATCGGCAAGGAAAATGGAGTGTCAGAGGAGGGACGGGAGAACACAGGAACCGACACCGAATTCTCTGGATGACAATCAGGGCACCACAGTAAGCCCCCGAGGAAGCTGCTGTTGTAATTATGAGAACTAATGGCTACTAATTAAGAGTTATCGGATGCCCTTGGAGTATGTGGAGATGTGAAGGAAGATGGGGGTCTCTCCACAGTCCATGCCTCCCTAGATCACTCCCAGCTGGGGAAATTCATCCCACACACCAGTTTACTTTGTATTCCCTCCCAGTGATGGGGAGTATTTCCCATTCAGAGAGAGAACCTGCTTGTCAACTGCGGGCAGGTAACTGGGAGAACTTTACAAAGTATTTAATCAATATTTTACTCATCAGTCATGAAAGTCAGCTCCTGTTTGACAATTCAAGATAAGCTTGCATGGTGCTGGAGAGATGGGTCAGTGGTTAGAGCACTTGCTGCTGTTGCCTGAGTTTGGTTCCCAGGACCCACAGGAGACAACTCACAACTGCCTAGAACTCCAGTTCCAGGGTGTCCGATGCCCTCTTCTAACCTCTGCACACATGTGGTCGACATATGCACACCTAGGCACATTCACAAACATATAAAAAGAAATAGCGTGTCGTTCTAAAAGATACTTTTTTTCCTCCTTAGTGCTAGAGATTGACCCCAGGGCTCCATGCACACTAAGCATGGACTCTCGGGAGCTATACCCATCCACCCCCATCCCTAAAAGACACTTAAAAAGATCCAAAACCCCTTATGTGATTGAGAGTGAGAACTTCCAGACAGTAAGTGAACTTGTGCCCACTAAGGTCTCCAGGCGCAGATGTTAAATCATTCCCACGACACACCAGATGTCACCTCTCAACACCGGGCCACTGGGATGGGCCTGCCAACACAGCCACTCTGCACTCTGACTTGAGTGTGTGGACACAGACAGGCACCGTTTTGTCTTTCTTTCCTCTGTTTTCCCAGTGCTGGGGACAGAACAAAGGGCCTCATACATACCAAACAAGCTTCACAACCACTGGGCTCTAGGGCCCTCCCTCGGTTTTCTTAGACATGATCTGACCATGCAGCCTACACTGGCCTCGAACTTGCCATTTTCCTGCCTGAGTACTAGGATTACAAGTATGTGCAGTGTTTTAATACTGGCTTTAAATTCTCAATATGTGTACTATGAGGAAGGGTGTGTGTGTGTGTGTGTGTGTGTGTGTGTGTGTGTGTGTGTGTATGCGCACGTGCGCTGGCCGTTTGCTAAAGCTACTTGGAAGAGCACTATTAAATGAAGAATTCATATTTGTGCTATAGCACAGAGATGTAGATTGTTTTTAAAGTGGTTTTACAGCTTAGGCGAGTACCACCATTGCCTTACGCTCTTAAAACAGAGTTCCCCAACTATTCAAGCAAATATTCAGAACCACGTTTAGGCCATTATTTGTTAATGTAGGTTGAACACAGATCATCAATGGCTCCAGGATAATTTATGTCTACAATGAAGTAGTTGCCATGGCAAACCATTTCCACATTTTACTTGCAGATCCAACACTGTATCTGACTTTTAAGAGAGTTTGCAATTTTCTTCAGGACCTTACAAAGGATCCTTTAAACACTACATCCTAGTCTCTGATCACCTCACATCAATGGCTGCTTGGTCTATTTGTGTTTACGACTGTGGGTTGGGTTCTTGGTTTCCTTTATATATGATGATATACGTTTATACATCTTTATGCTTCTTTAGAGTACAATTTATGAAATGGTAACCCTCTAATACATCTTGGAAGCAGAAATTCAAGAAACTTGTAGATCCCAGTCTAGAACTATGTGTACTTAGTATGTATCTAATGACATCTCCTTGGATTGATGTTTCATAACACATTCTCTACTTCCTATCAAGGGATTACTAAAGGCTGGTCAATCTGTAAATGTGTCCATTGGTGACATTCATTTTTATTTTTACTTCTTAAAAGTGTGTGTGTGTGTGTGTGTGTGTGTGTGTGTGTGTGTGTGTGTGTACGTGTACTGGTGCCTTTGGAGAGATGAGAGATGTTGAATTCCCCTTGGAGCTGGAGTCACAGGTGGTTGTAAGCCACCTAAAACAGGTTCTGGTTCTGGTAACAGAACTTGGGTCCTCTCAAAGAGCAGCACATGCTCTTAACTGCTGAGTCATCTCTGCAGGCCCAATCTGTGACATTCTTAAATTGATTCAAGCATGAAACTGACAATAGAGATGCTATCCACTTAGAGAAATCAAGAGCCCCCCATTGATGGCCGGAAGTCCTCAGTGCCTGGCTTTCACCAAGACGGAAAGCTGGCATGTACCCACAATTCTCCTCTCTTTGGTGAGATTTGGAATGGCTCATCAAGGTCAGTGTACCTTCTTGGGATAAGGAGGTGACTGCCTCAGGGGTAAAATTATGGCCAGGCTCTTTTGCTTTCCCAAGTCCCTGATTTCATTTCTCTCCTCTTCCTTAGTGAGTTCATCTTTCTGACCTTGAATGAATGCACAGGGAGAAAAGTATACATGGCGCCCGGGACTAAGCTGTGCTAGGGACTTCATCCCAATGCTGCTGTTATATTTCACCCTATGGAAGAAAAGCAGCGAAACCCATCCCAGACAGCAGTCACGGTGCACCTCACACCCACTCACTCATTCCTCCCAGAGCCTGGTTCCAGAAGGTCAATCCTGGCATACCCTTCACAGCGCTACGCACATTTGGATTCATGAAGGCAGGCTGCCTGGCTTGCAATGGTGGTGTTTTACATGCCCACACCTCCCTCTACACACGCTCATATTTATGAATACAAAGCCTGGGTGGCAGCTGGTGCTGTACCCGCCCGTCACCATTCACACTCAGATTCATGACAAAGGCGGTGTCACAGTTACCGAAGCCAAGCCTTCCTGGTCCCCTCACATTCTTTTACCCCCTTTTCATTTTCCCCAGTCTTCCCTTGCTCTTGACTATTCCATTCACCTTTAAGGAAGCAGAACCATACATACCAGGCCCTTCACACATATCAGGCCCTACATGACTGACACCCTCCACAGCAGACATGCAGAGGCAGAGGCTAGCCCATAGTAGTCTGTCTGGTCAGAATGGTGGGACAGGTCACTGAGGATGCCCTGCTAGGCTGAGATCACACAGACAGACAGACAGAGCTGGAGGGAACCAAGAGTATGAGAGCCGACAGAGAGGCTTGTGAGAAAGGACCAGAGGACAGCAGACAGACAGGCCCAGCAACCCCCATGGCAAATCTCAGTAGAATGGTCCCTGCCAACACAACCGAGCCAAGTCCTGAGCTCATTTGAATGGCTTCTGTCCCAAACCTGAGTCACTGGGGATTCCATGGACTTCAACGTTCACCCTCTATGCATTTCCAAAAACAAACTGCTTGATGCTGTCATGGAAAACCTGGATCTTTGCATTCTACGGTTTCAATATGGATTACATCCAGGTCACAACCTAAGGAAGACAGCTGGAAAAACCCAGGCCTGCTGGCTGGTTACTCAGCTTTTGTAATGAATCCCAGAGGACTCTGAACGCATGTGTGCTGCTGGCTCTGCCAAGTCCCGGCCATGCTCTCCTCTAGTGCAGGCTAGTCTGGAGTTTCTGAGCCACCTGCAGTCCACAAGTGTGGACACTGCCTCCCAGGAAGAGAGCCTAGGGAAGTGTACGTGTGGGAGAGAGGAAGACAAGGATCTGCACTCCTCTGTTCCTGGGAACTGTGGTCTAAGAAAGGGCTAAGGGTCCAAGACCTCAGGTCGGCTCTGCACCTGTGCCCTGCAACCTCCTCCCAGGCAGGCAATCAAGGAAGCAGAGCACAGCAGCATGCAGAAAATACAGGCCTTGAAGACAATAGGCCAATTCCAAAGGTTTGTAAAAGATGCCCTGTTCCTCAGAACACAGCAATTCTCAGAAACACAAAAAACATCCTAAAACTTGGCAAGAGAGCAGAAACATGTTCATAGCCACCACAGAGCTACCATGATTTCCTAAACACCAAACATCATGCTTGTCTTGCTAACATATTGTCTCCTTTAATTCTCAAACAGCTTTGAGCTGTGCACTATGATTACACCAGTTTCCAAGTGAGCAAACCTGGAGCTCAGAGAAGTGGGCTAAACTGGCCAGTGTTTCACAGTCCTAAGGTAAATCCTAACTCTAGTGATAGCCTGCGGCAACTACTGAACACCAGGTCTTCTGCGTGAAGGTAGGAAATGATCAGCTTCCTGGCTACCATTAGGTCAAGCCTTGAAACAAAGCCTGCATTTTCAGTTCTCTGGAGTTGTTGCTTTTAAAGTACCAGGTAGAAATTTCTACTGAGGTGGAATCTTCCACACGTAACTCTAAAGCCCAGACATCAGTATTTTAAAGGTATGCTTTGTTCTGAGAGAGGGTCTTGATATGTAGCCCAGGCTAGGCTTGAGCTTATGAGCCATCCTTCTGCCTCCCGTTCCCAAGTGCTCAGATTACAGACATGCCACCACATCCAGTTCACGGTTTCTATTTCTATATTTATTTTTTAAAATTAGGGAGACCTAGGGAATATGCTTACATCATCTCATAGTTTTATGTCCAGTCAGTCACTTCTTAAAGTGTCATTTTGCCACAGGTAAGTAGAAATTCTACCCCAGCACTGGCTTCCTTGATCTCCATTTGCTTCAATGTAGCCTGACCACAAGGGGGCGTAGTAGAGGAACGCCTCAGGGCAGCCATCCTCTGATGCTAATACAGAGAGAGAGAGGCTGGTGGAGGGAATGACAGCCAGTATCTTCCACACTAGTGTGGCTACTTTGGTAGCCAGATATTCCAGGACCAGGGCTGCCGCCTACACCGGGTTGAATTGCTTGGTGTGGACCTCCATCCTAGGAGGAGGAGCCCCTGAGCTCCTCTGGCAGACATGGGGACATGGGAAGAATAACTCATCCATAGCCATCTGTGGTGCACTGTTAGCCCGGCTACGGACAAAGAAGCTTGCCTTTTCTGTATTTCAGACCATCACCGTAAGCCTGTGCCCCCTAGAGAGCAGAGTGCTAGAGACAGGAAGGCCTTCTGCCGCTTGCCAACTTAAAACTGTGAGTAACCTCAGAATTTCTGAAATGTGCCCAAGTCACGGGGGTGGACAGAAAATTCAGATTTCTTTAGAAAGCTCAGACTTTTGGAACTGCCATCTCTAGCAGGCTGGCCCATGAGGTGTTCTTTCTTAACTCTTCTCAACCACTCCATGCGGGGAGAGAGGTCATAAAAATTCACTGGTGTGAAAACACACTGAACTCTGCAAAAGATGTTTCTTTGCCAATTGGGAGAAGCAGCAGACGAGGGCATAAAAAGATGTGTTGGGCTAACTCATCCTCAGGGAGGGAGTGTACTGGAATGACCCTTGTGAAAAACCACACGTGAAGCTGTATGTCATGGCCCACGCCTATAATGCCAGCACCTAGAAACTGAGGCAGGAGGATTGCCTGTGTTCAAGGAAGTTTTTGAAACAGAAACAGAAACACAAAATAAGCTGCATGGGAATAGTCTTCAAGACCAAAAAAAAAAAAAAAAAGGTAAAGGATGCCTCTACTTTGCATCCCAAACTACAAAAGACATGTGTTGGGGCCCAGATGTCTCACCCCATGCTGTAAATAGCCACTTTTTCCCTTTCCTTTCTTTTCCTTCTCTCCCTCCCTCCTTCTTCTCTCTCCCCTTCCTTCCTTCCTTCCTTCTTTCCTTCCTTCCTTCCTTCCTTCCTCCCTCCCTCCCTTCCTCCCTTTTTTCCAGAGCACAGATATTTCTGTGAGCTTCTCAGGGGACAAGCTCTCCCAGGGACGACACATCATGAATCTCTCAGCATGGAGGGTCTCTCAGACCTGGTTGGAATGTCAACCCTTCCTTTCTGGCTAACCAGGGCTCTTCAAGAGGATGAGTGAATCCTGGGTACAGGCTATGTGTTTAGAATGACTTTTTAAAACCCTTTGGGAATACTTCAGGAATGTTTTAAGTCAGATACCTGAGGCACTATGTCCGAGGAGAAGAAGCTAAAAAGAGAAAGGACCCAAGCCCTCGGCCTTTAATGTTTCTGGGAGGTGAGACAGAAAGAACAGACTTCAGATTTCAGACATGAGTCTAAAGGCAGAGAGCTCCTCAGAATTACACCCCAAGATTAAAACAAACACACACTAAGGTGACTTCATGGTCTAGTCTCCCCACTTTGCACGGAGAGGTGGTACTCTGCCCAAAAGTGGATCTCTTAGCTAGTAGCAAAGATAGACCATTGAAACTTGATCTAGCAGATTCTGAGTGTCTACACACATCTGCCTGGGCCATTCCTGGCACAGCAGATCCTGTCAGGTAAGTAAGTGCCTGAAGATGGCCAGGTCAGGCTGAGGAGAAGATTCTGTCATCTCTCAGCCCATTACCTCAGCCTTAATCACAACCTGCAGTGCTTCCCCACGATCTGAAGAACAGATAATGCTATCTTATCAGCTGTTTGGAAAAGGCCCTGTCATTTGATCTGCTTATTTGGAAGCAGCCTTGCTGAACTCAAGAGTTTGCTGGGAGGCTGAGTGGAGGTAGTTCACATAGGGTTTGCTGGTTCTCCACCTCTCTGGCTCCAGGGCTCAGCTGGTCTCCACTGCTGGCCTGGCTTGTGGGGTGCTAAGAGGGAAACACCTGTGCTCTTCAACAAGGCTGAGGTAACTCCTGCTCCCTGCCACCAAGGCTGAAATGCAGTACCCGGTTGGTTTAAAATGGTAGTGCTCCCCTGTTTGGTCTACATTTGGGGGTTGCTTTCTAACTCAACTGCACAGAGGCAGTTCCTCCTGCCTGGGCTAATGGCTGCTGCCTTGGTCAACCCTTTGGAGAAACCAGGGCCCACAGACCTTACAGCCTTCCCTCCTGGACCATTGTCAAGAACTCAGACTTTCCACCCATTTCCAACAAGCTCATTAGTGAGAAATGCCCAGAAAAATGGAAGTTAGTTTGCATCTTCTGATCTGACTGCACAGAACATTGTGTCAGGCTCCAGGAGACAATTTAAGTGGAACCATCATTAAACCCAGAGCAGCTGATGCTAATCCCTTCCCCGCTGGAGTCTTCCAGGCCCAACGCTGAACTCACCGGGGTGAGAGGATAAAACCTCTCTGCCTCTAAGTAGACAGGGGAACCAAAGCAATGACTTTCTGTGTTAGCAGCAGCTGAGACTAAAGCTGATCAAACCCCTCCTCACACATGCCACTCCCCAACCCGGCACAGTTTTAATTAAGTGGGAAAAGCGAAAAGTAGGAACAGTCACTCAAATAAAACCCAACAATTCAGATCTGGAAGAAACAAGCTGGGAGAAGTGGGCATGCAATGCCAGATTGCAAGCCTGGGGCTTACAGCTGAAAGAGTGACCCCAAGGTAAAGGGACTCCCGCCAGCCCTCTTCAGCGGAGGCGGGCAACGGGAGCAGGGAGTCCCCAGCTCAGGCTCCTCCCCTCACCCCAGCACTCACCTGCGATTCCCTGCAGGAACCCACAGACGTTGAAAATGCTTTTCTTCATGATGCTTTGCACGCACATGGTGAAGAGGGACACCAAGGCCACCACGCAGAGAATGAAGATCCCCACGGCCAGGAAAATAGCAGTAGCCTGCCAGAAGCCGCTGGCGATGTCCCCGAAGCTCTTGGCGTAGGTCCCGCACAGTGTGTCCCGAGGGACTTGCTGCATGCCCCGCGTGCGCATGCAGAGGATGCCCAGGTAGTGGGGCTCCGAGTCGGTGCCTACCGGCTCGGCGCCGCGGGTCTTGCCTTTCCCGATCAGCCAGTCTGCGCTCATGAAGGCGACGAGCTCGGCAAAGGCCACTACGATACTCAGGAGGGTCCAGAGCATCGAGCGGCAGGTGACAATGACATGACACATATTGATGATCACGGTGGGAAAGCGAGGCAGGAGTCCACGGGGTCAATCCAGACAGACAGCGGTGAGATGCGCGGGGGTCCGGGAAGGAAGTCGCAGCAAGGGTCTCTTAGTCCCGCGGTCCAAGGAGGCAGAAGGAGTGAGGTCCCGGTCCCGGGCTGGCGGCATTCATGCGGAGTGGGAAGTCCTGGCGGCCAGCGGCCTCACCTACGTCCAGAGAGAAGGAGGGTGAGCGGCCGGCCAGGCCCCGCCCCGTCCTGCGCCGCCTCCACCCGGGACGCCCGCCACCTTCCCGCCCACCTTCCCGCGCTCAGCGCTCAGCTCCCAGCCCAGGGCACTTTCTGGATGCCATTGTTTCTCGTTCTTTGTGGCAACACTGAGTGCCGGGCCGTGGGGAATCCTATCTGGCTCCCACCAACCTTCTGCTCGGGCACTCGCAACCCGCAACCCGGGACACGGCCCCGGCAGCCAAGCATCACAGATGGATGCAGGCAGGACCGGCGGCAGGGAACTTTGTCGATGTCCTGGCAGCCCCTTGTAGAGTTTGTGGGGCAGTGACCAGGGCTGTGCTATCACATACCCCTAGTTCTCTAAACCACCACCAGGTTTGGGTTTTTGGTGGGGTTTTTTGTTTGTTCGTTTTTGGTTTTTGCTTTTTGTGTTTTTTTTCTTTTTGTTTTGTTTTGGTTTTTTTGGCTATGTGATGGCAGAGAGTAACGACCTTCAACAACAACCTGCAAATCAGATCACCAGCGGAAGTATTCAGTTCCTAGCTGAGTAAGAATGTAAAGGGAAATGTTCCCAGGAGAAAGAACAGACAAGACATTGCTACCCGAGCTGATTTCCCATCCACTCCTCACATTGTTTTACAGAAGTTAATTTATGCTAGTTAAAACTTTTTTAAAAAGCCTTAAAGAGGTCATGATGTGAGAAAAGTCATTCAAAATGGTGACTGATGGCCATTAACTGGGCATCATTACAACTGGGTCCACTTGTTGACAACATAAAGTTGTCCATGAAGAATGCATCTCTTGAACTGGCCTGAGTTCCCATTCACCCCAGGTCTTAGACTCAACATGCTCATTGTTTCTGATATCACAGAGAGCTCATTCTTGCTCCTGAGGACACATGACTTCATTACCAGAGGACTTTTGCCCCAGTGACTCAACCTTCCTTCAGAGATTGAACGCTCCCTCATTCAGGGGTTGGCACTGCTGGTCTGCAGCCCCAGTTCTCTGTCCCCTCTCCAAGGTCAGGCAGGATCACACAGCTCCAATCTGACTTCTGGGTGTATGGCCCTCTCTGAATGATTGCATCTCATTAACCGAGGTCATGTCAACGCCATGAGAACTACAAAGAGCCCCCTTGAAACACTGGGCTTGGGGGAGGCAGGCGATTGTGGGAGAGGAAGGGAAATGGGGAAATAACAAAGTCCACTGTCAAAGCTTAAAATGGCGGTTGGTATGCCACACACCAGCACTCTGCTTGCTGGCTGACACTCCAGTGAGCAGAGACTGTACTTAACTTATATACTTCCTGTTTCATAGGATGAGTCACAATAGTTATATGGGATGATATTCCTAAGACACTGTCTGCATAATACTAAGGATATATGTGTGTAAACTGCCAGGCTGTGCTGTGCTTGGTTAAGGGAGAGGTAGTGTGTTTTGCTAAAACCTTTTTGGAATTCCTCAGATCTGGGCTCTATACTGCCTGGCCATGTGGATAAGTAACTTCCCAGTGTGTCTTCATCTACAAACTGTACTGGCTGCTTTTGTGTATCAACTTGACACAAGCTAGAGGCATCAGAGGAAGGAGCCTCAGCTGAGGAAATGCCTCCATGAGATCCAGCTGTAAGGCATTTTCTCATTTAGTAATAATCAATGGGGGAGGGTCCGGCCCATTGTGGGTGGTGCCATCCCTGCGCTGTGGTACTGGATTCTATAAGAAAGCAGGCTGAGGGGTTGGGGATTTAGCTCAGTGGTAGAGCACTTGCCTAGCAACATAAGGCCCTGAGTTCGGTCCTCAGCTCTGGCAAAAAAAAAAAAAAAAAAAAAAAAAAGCAAGCAGGCTGAGCAAGCCAGGGGAAGCACGTTAGTAAGCATCTCCCCTCCATGGCCTCTGCATCAGCTCCTGCCTCTGGGATCCTGCCCTGTTTGAGTTCCTGTCCTGACTTCCTTCAGTGATAAACAGCAATGCTGAAGTGTAAGCCAAATAAACCCTTTGCTCCCCAACTTGCTTTTTGGTCATGGTGTTTCGTCACAGCAATAGAAACAAACCCCTGACTAAAACAATAACCTACATGGAAACTGCAAGGCTTCCTCTCCCTCATGAGACAGTTTTAAGAGGTGAACAGGAGCCTGTGAAAGCACCAACTCCACCCCCCACCCCCAGCCCAGCAGCTTTTCTCCAAGGCCACAGGTCTGATAAGAGCTGACCCAGCAGAGGTGCTCTATAGGCCAGACGTCATGATAGAGAGACTGATCACAGGCCATTTAGAGATGACGGAGCTGTCACTCATGTCAGAGCCTGCCTGGGGATGATCTCACTTGGTGCTTCTGCCCTGTCTAAGCCAGACTTCCCAATTCAACTGGAGAGAGAAGACTAGCGTGAAACACAAACAGGTGTCGCTCCCAAGCACTTCTTACCAAATAAATACTGCAGAACTGAAAAGCCTTCGGAGAAACAAGGGAGTCTCGCGGGAGATTGTTTATAATGAAAACGATCATGCTGAATGAGAATTGGAAAAGGAGCCAGGAGGACTCCCTGGAGGCCCTGGGAGGCTGCACCTGTCCAGCCTGTTAAGTAGAGAGCCCTCTGGACAAACACACACACCCGCTGATTGGAAAACCAACTTGCTATTACGTCCAGCCCATCCTCGACCTTGTCCCTCTTCTATTTAAAATGGCTTTTCAGAATATATTTGTTCCCTGGCTGAACTGCAGGGCTCTCTCGTGAGCTCTCAGAGGGCTTGTACCTCAGTGGTAATGCCAAGGGTCAGCTGTGCTGCCCCACAAGCTGTGCTCTGGGTCAGGAGTGCGATGAGGCTGTGATCTCTGAAGAGAAATACTGTAAAACTTCAGGCCTGAAGGCTTAGGACAATGGTCCATGCCAAGTTCAAGGCAGGATTATTTATGGATCCACATGCTTCAGCTTAGAAAAGAAAGCACTTTCTCCATCTGTACCCAAAGAACACTTCCTCTCCCCGCCTCCCCCAACAAGGTCCCAGGCTCATAACAGGACGGCTGAGATGAGGCTGCCTTTCTTGTTTTGAACCATGAGGTGAGAGTGGGCTCCCAGCAAGTTCCCTAACTGCTGCTAACAGTGAACTGCCATGATATTCTAGGCTGACTAACAAGGCGGCTTCCCTAGCTCCAAGCAAGAGTCAGGATAGCTGGGCAAGGGACAATCTGGGAACGCAGCAGGGGTCTTGAGTAGGTTGTGTTCTGTGAAATGTCCCCATTTGGCTAACTGCACGGAAAGGCAGCCACCTGCTGAGACAGCCTCCCTGTCAAAGGGGAAATAGATCTTCACTATAGATCTTTGTTAACCACAGGGCCCAGGCTCACTACTCCTCAGCAGGGACACTTTCTGCTATTAACTGCCATTTCTGTTCCCACACTTCCTCATAAACCACCTGGGAAAGAAGCCACTAAATAATACATCTCCTGTCTAGGAACCCAACCTCACTGTCACAGGCACAATAACCTGAGGTGGGACCTCTTACAGAAAATAATGTTACAAAGTTGTCATGAAGACCCCCAACAAAAGTCTCTGGGGGGCACAAGAGGAGAATGACTGACTTGGAAAGTGACAATAATCTCATCATCCAAACAGAGATCTGGGAAGGACTTACAGTCGCAGGGCGTTACATCCTGTATATAGTCTTCGCCAAGCTCTAACTGTACAAGAAAGAGGTGCAGAGCTCAGGGGTGTGCACTTTAGAATATGAGGTCTCCATCTTTTCCAAGTTCCTATCATCAGGAGAACAAAGTACACACAAAACCAGATCCAGGTGGTGCCCGCTGGCCCGCTTTCTTCAATTACCAGAACACATACCCTGGAACAAAGTTCACCTCCACCCAGAAGGCGGCTGGAAGCCGGGATGTCAATCAATGCTGCATTAGCCTATACCCTTGGCTTGGCAGAGAGGCAGGCAGGAGAATGAGGTGAGGGCAGGGCACTTACCCACCTTGCATCTGCTCTCCAATTTTATGATGATAATGTTGAACACAGACATACATGGGCAAGAATAGGCAAGGAGCATCTGTGTACCCAACACCAAGATTCAACATTTGCTGTTAACATCCCCACTTATTGTTTTCCTGATCTAAAGCACACACACAAGGGTTTGTTTGTTGTTGTTTTTTTGAGCCATTTGCAAATGAGATATCCCAATATTACATCCCTAAATGCTTTAGTATGCACCTCCTAATAGGGCTATTTCCCAACTAGTGACAAGACAATTAATCCACCCAAGAAAAAGTCCCCTTATATCTAGTGCCTCGTCTATACTTTGCCAAGCCTGCTCCATTTTTACAGTCCTTTCCTCCCTTAAAGCCATGACTCAATCAACGCTCATAAATTGCATTTGGCTAGTTTCTATACAGGGACTGTCTTTCCTCCATGACTCCCTACCCACTCCCACTTTCCCCCTGAAGACACTTGGGCTGTTACTGAGTACCCAACAACCTGGGTTTGACTCCTCCTTCATGTCACGTACCCTTGTTTTCCATTGTCTGCTTCACAGAAATGGGACGTTTGCCCTCAGGAGTTCAGCTTAAGCACTTGCAGTGAGCATTCTTTGGAGGTGACGCCCTCCGATCCCCGTTTTGCCTCTCTGGGAGAGAAGTACTAGCACCAGATCTCAGAACCAGAACCACTTTATGCCTATCCATGTGCCGCATGCACTCAGACACACACGTACGCACGGTGCCCAGGGTTCTCTCTAGGCCAATATGGAACCTGAATCTGTATTAGAGATGGGAGGCTGGCTCCTCGGGTTTGAGGTGCCCCTGGTGGACCCTGATGTCACAGTTCTAAGACAGCACTCTGAAGGGAATGCCGCTTCTCAGAAATGAGTTTTGTTTCTCCTTGTAACACAATCATGTTTTATATATAACCTATACAAATTTAATTTAGGACCTGCAGACCTAAGAAGGGGGATAAACCCCAAATGGCCCCTCCCTGGGGAATGAGCTTGAATTGAGAAGACACAAGTCACATAGAGAAAAGCTTTCTTGCAACCAGGAAGGTCATAAATGAACAGGGGGGAGGGGGAGCTCAGGCCATCCAGAGACTTTTGGGAAGGGACAAACTTGGTGTCCTCTGACATTGACATTCTGCCCACCACTCCTGCCCCTCAGCAAGCAATGCCATACTGGGACCATGTGACTGGGGTGGTCCAGTGCTTTTCAAAGGATCATACACAGGCTTGAGACCAACTCAGCTCTGTCAATGAAAAGCTGGGGTCTCAGACAGGCTGTTAGTATTTAGCCTCTGCAAGTTCCCACAGCCCCAAAACAGAAGAGTACCCTGCTCCCCACAGGCACAGTAAGGAGGAATAAGATGTGGGCATCCCAATGATGACCAGCACACCATCCAACCCACAGTGCCGGCTATTACTCACTCAACCATGAGATCAGCCCAATGCTGGGGGCACAGGGAGTACTCGAAAATATTAGCTGGGGGTGGGGGAGGGATTTTGTGTCTATTAGTAAGATGTGTTTCCTTTTGTTCTATGTCCTACTGAGATTCCAGGGTCCCTCGGGCTCCAGTTTTGTGACTCAGCCCAAGGATAAGAGAAAGGACTCCAGAAAGTGGCAAGTCAGTGGGCCAAAGAGAAGAGGCCCCAGGTCAGAGCTCTGGACAAGATCTGGGGCCAGAGCTCTGGACAAGATGACTGACCCAGTCTCAGCTGATGAACCTACTTAGGGCAGACTCTGTAAGGATGTTCCCAACTCCAGCTTTCGTCTCTGAGGGACTGAAGATGTATGGTCAGGGTGGTCCTTCAGGAGCCTCACAGAAAAAGATATACCATGCCATGCAGGTTGCCAAGCACAAAGCCTAAGTAGTTCACATTGGAAATACCAAAGATGCTTTTCTGTAAGTGTGGAAGAATAAAGTACTAAATTAAAAATATAAGCCCCAATTAATAAATTTACTACAGTAATCTGGGGGCACATCTAACCAGGTGCCTCTGAGAAGATTGTATTTGTTTCTTGGTCCATCTCTGTATTTTTGCTATCTCCCCTAGACACAGGAAGCCCACAAGGACTGGGCAAATTGGCCTTCATCTCCAGGTCTTCTGCAAACATAGGACAGTTGGATGAAGCCAACTGCATGTGATTTTGTTTCTGAAAGTGACAGAGATCCTCCAGTGCCACTTCCTGAAGGATGGCTCAGTCCCCATCTCCTAGAGGGGAACAGGAGCCTAAGCTCCTGAGGCAAAGTGCAGGAAGCTTGCATCTCTAACCAGCTCCCACCAGATCCTGTCAGAGTTAGTGAAGGCTGACCACCGAAAAGACAAGCGGGTGTGTGACCCAGTGTGATCAGGACACAGCCAGTGGCCAGCCACCTGTCCTCTGCCTAGCTCTCAAGCTCCCAAGCTAAGGGGAACAAGGGATTCTGTCAGCCAAGCAGCTGTTCTCCAGCAAATCCTGGGGTAGCAAGCGAACTCCCTGACAGTTTAGGACTTTTTCCTCAGAGCACAAACATGGCCTTCAGATCCAAGGTCAATGCTGGAGTGAAATGCAAAGCACCTTGCATAAGGCTGCTGTTGTCTAGGATTTTAAAATAGCCTATCAGAGGAGGTGTTTCAAACTTTTGTTCTGATGACCCCCTAAAACATACTGGTTACAGAAAAACAGGCATCCTGACTTCCTTGGAGGGTCAAACGCATCAGCAAGTGCATTTTCTTGGAGCTGAATGTGCTCAGCACCTATCTGCTTTGGCCAACAAACTTCTTCAGTCCCTGGGACAGCATCTCCTCCTCCCATCTCTGACCCTCTGGGAAGACACGGGAGCTGGAGTCTCATTTCACCTGAAGATTGTGCCCCACCCACGCACGGATGCGTGCCCATGTCGGGAGGCACTATTGCCTGTCACATCTTTGGGAAGAGAGGTATACACACTACTCACTTCTCATGACTCAAAGATGCCATTGGCTGTCATACAAAGATAGCAAGGACAATAAAGAATTGTCCTGTGATGTCAGAGGTTTGGATCTAGAGGACCCTTGCTCTGGCGGCTTCTCACAGTTTCAAATGTATAGGCGCAACTTAAAATAGATTTCTGCCATCCACTTCCAGTGGTATCATCTCCTGTCCCACAATCTGGACAGACACGACATGTATTACAATCGATGCCGTTTTAGCTAGTCTGCATGTTTGAGAAACAGGATGACAGGAGGGTAGAAACTGTCTTGCCAGAAAGGACTGTCCAGGGACAGGGCTCTGCACCCTGCCTCTGCTTCCCCTGGGAAATGCACTGAAGTTAGCTTTTGTTTTCAGTAACCATGACCCTAAGCCAAGCATGGCTCACATGTTTATAATCCCAGAAACTGGGAGGCTGGAGCATACACACACACACACACCTAAACTTTGCCTCTGAGCCCTGCAAGTGTGGCCACAGGCCTTTACACACACACACACACACACACACACACACACACACACACACACACCCCTAAACTTTGCCTGTGGCGCCTTTATCAAACTATCTTTGCCTCTTGGGGTGGGCCACTTGGTACATGCATGGACACCTCCACGTGTCAGGACGGACCAGTAGGCGATGGCTACGTGATTTTCCTGCATCCTGGCCTGGGCCTCTGTGAACCCAGCTCAGTTCTCCTCTGTACAAGAGGCTTTCACTGCCTGCAATACTTCTCGTGGTTTCGGCCGTCTAGAAGTCACTCTCTCCAGAAGTTCCAAACAGCCTCATTCTCTTGGGTACAGAGCACCCGGGAGCTCTCTTGACCTTTGTTTTTTTTTTTTAAAACTCACCAGCCCTGGCTAACCCCAGACCTTTCTAGAAGCCCAGACTCAAGCCCTCTCACGTGCAGCCTGCTTCTCTAACTCCTCTTTCAGGATGGCACACTGTCCCTTAGGCAGGATGGCCCCAGAAAGCAGGGCCTCTCACCTAGCCTATTTTCTGAATGATTCTTTCTTGAAGATCACTTGCATATTTTGAACTTTCCTTTTTACGGATGTCCATTTAAACTCTTAAGAAGGTGGGTCTTCCTCAGGGAGTTCCCAGCTGTGTCTGTCCAGGGCACACACGACTGAGCAAGCCAACCTTGCAGGCAAGTAGCCTGAGCTAGAGGCACCATGGCCGCCCTTGTCCTCCATGGGTCCAAAGCTACTTTGGGTTTGTTAATGAAGTCAAAAGTGAATTCCAAGGATTGCCTTTTTTTATGCCACTGCTTTGTATCACTTTAAACCACAGGTATTTTTCTACTGTATAATGCATTCTGTATCAGGCCAAAGTCTTAATGTGACCTCAGGTGTCATTCCTGGATTGATAGGAAAGAAACAGCAAAAAGGTCCCATGGGCAGGAAAAACAAGAACTTGGAAAGCAACTCTGAGGCGCAGCAGAGGGCATGCTCCATGTACCCCTGTTCAAGCTGCTGCGCTCCAGAATAAATGACCCCAAAAGAACAGTCTAAGGGGACAGCTGGGCAGCTCTGTGCCCAGGGAACACTGACATCATCTGCAGAGCAACTGCAGGCTTTGTGGCCTCTTCTGTGCACAGGCAGAAAGAAATACCACTTGTTCAGACACAATGCCAGCAGCCGGGTCCCTCCCAGATACTCCACAAGCCCCAAACAAGATAAACAGAGAGGATTATGCCATCTGTTGTTTCTGAGACTCTCAATACAACCCCATCAAACACCAGAAAATCTAAGGATCAGCTATAACAAGAGGCACTCCCTGTCTGGAAGCTTCTCAAACAGTTCCCATAGAAGGTGACACTGTTTTTTCATGCATCCTTGTCTCCCGAGGATGGTATTTTTCCACCCTATTGACTGAGTACAGGGTTTGCTTTGGCCTTCTAACGGTGACAAGTGGCACATATCAGTCCTAATCTATAGTTTACAGTCTCTCCCTGCCCTCGGCTATGGTATCAGAGGCTCCTCTATCTGCTGTGTCCCCAGCAACACCAATCAAGTGAACAGCAATGGTAACAAAGGCCAACCTCAGCTGTCACCAATGCTGACATTTTTAGAGTCACTGCAAAGGCCACCTCCTTGACAGGCTGCTTTTCCTTTCACTCCCCATTCTTCCAAGATATCAGTGGATCAGTGACGGCCACCTCCTGCTCTTGCAGTCAGGGATACCACTAAGAAGTTTGCTTCTAGTGCCCTAGTCTGGGTGCTGTGTGCTCTGTCTGAAGGGCAAGGGTTCCTCTCCCCTGTCCCCCACCACACACACACACACACACACACCCCAAGAGAACAGCTCCAAAGACAACTCAGGGACCATTTGGTACCACGTGTCAGCACAGAACAAGACTGGATGTCCCAGAGGCCAGCCTCTAACATAAAGCAGGCTGTGTCTTTCTAAGGATCGGAGACACCTAGGTCAACAGCTAACAGAGGGAGATGAGAAGCCACCAAGGGAGTTGTAAAGACAATGTAGACTGTAGAAAGGGGAGCCAACCACACAGCAGCATTCAGAGACTGAATGTTGAGCCCTAGGTAGAGGTTAACTACGGCTACACTCCCTGCGTCTCCACCTCCATCATAAAATCCTAATAATCCCTGTGAGAGCACGGTTATTTCAGAGGTCAGGGGAAGAATGTGCCTGGAAATGGCGGGTTCCGTCAGACAACTTTCATCAACTCCAAAGGTTACTACACCGCAAACAATTGCCTCCTTATACACAGTCCTTTGTTTGCTTACGGCAGTAATTGATATCACTTTATTAGCTCAAAATTGCTAATAGGAAGAAATGTTAATTTGGAAGTATACACAGATAGTTAAAATATAGCAAAAATGAAAATTCCTTCCTTCTGTCTTCCCTGCCTGATACTGGACAAAAGCAAGCTGAAGTAGTTAATATGCAGCTCGGCATGAGGGCCCAGGTCCCTGGTGGCCATGAAAAAGGGGACCGGGTATGAAAGAAATAGGCAGAAATCTCTTTCTAAAGTGGTAAAGGGGGCCGGGCAGTGATGGCCCATGTCTTTAATCCCAGTACTCCTGAGGCAGAAGCAGATGGTTCTGAGTTTGAGGTTAGCCTGATCTACAGAGCAAGTTCCAGGACAGCCAAGGATACACAGAGAAACCCTGTCTCAAAAAAACCAAAGGAGGAAAGGAAAAAGAAGAAAGAAAGAAAGTGGTAAAGCGGGTAGACTATCAGCATGACCCACAGAGAGGACCTACAACTTTCTAGCTCATGTCAGAAGTTTCCTGGGAGGCAGCCTACAACACAGCAGAGGCCTTGACCTGGACCCCATTGAGCAAACACTCCAAGCATATTCCAAAGCCACCAATCTTACTCAGGTTCACTTACAAACTCTTTGTAGAGTGGCACATTTCTAATCACCTGCTTGCTCAAAGACAGTATCAACAAACTGGACCTAACGAAGTAAGATAACCACCCATATTAGTAAGGCCCAGAGCCTAACTGGGATTTACCCAGGGACAACGCTAGTGGCTATCTACTTTTTCTTTAAAACCCTTTGATTCTCTGTCTGAAGTCATTTCTGTTTCTCAGTAGCAAGTAGTAGAATGTGGGGGAAAAGGAATAACACAGTGCAAAGGGCTGAAGCCTAGTCTCAGCTTGGTACCCACTTCTGAGTGTGTTGTTGAAATAAACGCTCTGTCTTTTATTTCTCATTCACATGGATACTGGCTTTGTACCTCCAAAGACACAAGGCTCCAGCCTCAGATTGCAGAGGCCTGCCTCACATGTCCGTACTGCTAAGAGCCAGCAAGCTTTGTGAAGCTTTTGAAAATAGCCCAAGTCTAATGTGCTGAACACAAATGCAATAAAGAACACCACACACAAAAGTGTTCACAAAAGGCTCTTATTTATGTATTACAAACCTCCTCTCTCCTAATTCATCTCTGTTAGAAAAAAAAAATCAATAAAAAATTCAGTGATCCTGTACAATGATATATATCAACATAAATGTCATATTAGAATCCACTAGATATCGTCACTAGGATGTTGGCCATGCATATACAAATATTCGTGATGTACAACAGATGTGTAAATCTCATCCACGCCAAGCTTATTAAACAAGATGTGTTTCAATGACTGCATAACTAGTGGCCAGTCTATCCAGCATTCTTCACTAATGATAACACCAAATCCAAAACCATCAACAAAGAAAGTTTAAGTTGTCTTTACTAACTAAAAAAGGATCCACCAGAGAGTTAGGATTCAAGTTATATTTTAAAAACAGGTCTCAACTGCAACTTTGAAAGGATACCCACTTTTTGAGCAAACACTAAGCATGGCTTCAGAAGCTTCAGGAAACTTGCTTACCCAGAGCGATCCTCAAGCTCACGCAGCGTCCTTGGCCTTAAACACTGGCTGGCTTAATGGCTCAGGAATGCACCACTGGAAAGAGGCGGCCCAGTTCCCACCTTCCCCAGGACAGCCCAGGTGAAATCACTGCAAGGCCAGTTCAAAAGGTCACAGTGCACACACCCCTCTCAGTTCCTCCCTTTGGAAACCTGAAATCCATGTACTTGTTCACATGACCCAGTATCCTCTTTCTGGGAACAGGGGCTTCTTATCACAGCTACCATGCCTCCACCCAGTATCTATAAGGCCATTTCTGTGGTCATGCCAAGGCATCCTCCTGTGGGCCCATTGGTCTGTAGGTACCTAGTTTCATATCCAAATACTGATTTCCTGTGTCAACAAAGTCATATGACTGGGAAGGTATGGTGTGGAGCCAACCCTGTTTCAACTCTATAATCCAGGCCCTATCATTAACTAGTTTTGTGTTTCAGTGAACTTTATTTACCTTGATAAGAATTATTTCCTCATCCCCAAGGAAATGAGGATGAAGGAAGTACCCAGCTCACTTCAATGTAAACACTGGGCAGACTGAGGCAGGGATAACTGTGGGTATCACCCCACAGTAGGAGTCAGCATTACATACTGGTCAACATTTATTTTTCAGTGACTTATATCAATGAGGCAAAAATCATCTTCTCTCATGAGCAGCTCACAGAAATCTATCTCATGGCAAAGTAACTGTGGCCGAAGACTAGGTGGGAATCCAGGGAAACTCATCCAGTCTTAGGCTCCTGACTAACTGGCATGTGACTTTGTACCACTCTCTTAACGACCCTGGCTTTAGTCTCTCAGGTACAAAGTGAAGGTGCCATCCCTCCCACTTTTAACTTATGTCAAGCACATGATTACCTCCGACCACCTTCTCCCAGGATACAGTCCCTCCTGGAGCAAAAGGCTCATAAAGATCCACTGCTCTGAAGACAGGAGTCATCAGGCTGGGGAGGGTTCATGCAGGTTATAAGGCATGAATGTAATGTAAATGGCAGAGGCATGACAGTATAAGCAGCAAAGGTCACATCTGAACACTGGAGCTGAGTAGACAAGGTGCAGGATGCTACACAGAAACTGTCCAAGGGCCATGGCCAAAGGACGTAGACAAGACCAGCTCCCCTTTCTGATTGTTTTTTGGGGTGAGAGACCTAATTCTAACTCTCACTCTTGAGAATACAGTAAAACAGACCCAACAGCCCAGGCTTTGGGCTAACAGCTAAAGGCAAGGCCCCCTTTGCACGTAAGCATCAAAGACAAGACCTGCAGCTCCTCGGTTCTGAAAAGCCTTGGTCCTAAAAGGTTCCTTCCTTCTTGATGCACTTTTGCATCTTCCAGAAAGCAAAATGCATGGAATTATGAAGACAGCTAAATGCCACAGAGCAGGACAGAACATAAAAGTTTCACCTATTTTTGTTTTAAAGTGTGGCCAGGCATTGGTGACACATGCTTTTGATTCCAGCACTCGAGAGGCAGAAGCAGGCAGATCTCTGTGAGCTCAAGGCCAGCCTGGTCTACAGAGCAAGATCCAGGACAGCTAGGACTGTTGAACAGAGAAACCCTGTCTCAAAAAACAAACAAACAAACAATAAAAAAGTGTATTGGTCTCATCTTATGTCACAAAAGATAAGGAATAATGGATAAATGCATATTAAGACATTCCAGACAATAGATCAACAATAAGGGGGACTCCTTTTTAAATCCTTTGGTTTCCAGCAAGAGTCAAGTTGTTGTTGTTGTTGTTTTTTAATCTCACAGCATTACCATATGAAACTGTCCTGTAAAATTAATGCTTGCTATTTATTCCAGTTCCTTGGTAAATTATTAAAATCAAGCAGTGCAATTCTCTCATTGGTCATAAATATCCCAAGGTTCATTTACATCTATCCAGCAGAATACACCTCTAATTATTTTTATTAATAATCTAATGAAACATCTTAGTTATAATCAGCCATATGATTCAAATGCCACTTAAAAACCCAACATTCTGGGGGGTGAGGCTACCCAGCTGACTTTAATGTAATTTTTCACCTTTATTTGGCATTATCAGTGAGATCGTGGGTAGGCTTTAAATTTTTGCTTTTAAAATTTTGGTCAAAGGCAATATTTTACAATTTGGTAAAGTTGATTGTCAACATGATGATCCTGGACAGCAAAGGCCAGAGGATACAGGCTCTGGCAAGACCAAGTATTTGTGGTCAGCTACGTAGGAGGGCCATGTGCTGGAGCTGGGAAAATCAAACTCTGTTCCCATCCTGTTTAGTTTCATGTCGCCTAACCTCCTGGCCTCTGTCCCAACCTGCCCTTTGGTTTGGGTGGCACTTATAATAGCAAGAGCCAACCAACCATATTAGGTTTCATGATGTCATGGGATGGCGGGATGAGAATGGGGGCCTTGCTGAATTGCTATGTGCAGGGAGCAATAACTGGTCCTACTTCTACCTGAAGAATCGAGGTGCTCAGATTCCTCCAGACAGTGCAGGTAATGGACGTCTGAGGCAAGGAATAAAACCACACTATCACTGCGAAAGAACTCTCCACGTCCACCATATCTGACCATTTCCTCTCCTCACTAACTCCTACTCTTCCTGAGAATCCTGCTCATCAAGCATCTCCTCAAACAAAATCATTGGAAAGGAAGTCTCTTGGTGCAGTGATCCCAAAGAGAGAATTATATTACTGAGCCTTTGTTGACCTTTGTACAGTGAGTACCACAGCTTACTCTGAGCCACACCCCAAGGTTCTACGGAGGCGAGGCCTGGCACAAACCTTGGGCAACCTGAAATCCCTTACACACTGGGACTGTTCAAATCCAAAGAAAAGAGTGTGGGCAATGGGGCAGATGGGTGGGAGGAGACAGCTCTATCCTCCTACTGCACTACACCTGGGGAGCAGCCAGGAGGATTGGAATCAGGAATGCGCCAGGGCCTGAGCAGGCCCCTGCGAACTCTGGGTGGAATGGGTGAGAATCCCAAGGAGAACATGATGGAGTCTTGCTAGGAGCATACTTGATGGGAAGTCAAGAGATGGCTAATTGCAGCAGGGAGTTATATTCAGGAGGAAGGAGGGTGTTTTCCAGCTCCTACTGAGCAACCCTGAAGGCTAGGTAAACCCTTTCTAAAACAAGTTGGAAGGAATAGGTTATGCCCACATGGCTTATGCTCTAGGTAGAATAAATTGCACTCTGTGTGTGTGTGTGTGTGTGTGTGTGTGTGTGTGTGTGTGTGTGAGAGAGAGAGAGAGACAGAGAGAGAGAGAGAGAGAGAGAGAGAGAGAGAGAGAGAAAGGTATAGTCAGGGCATATTTGCTAGCTATTTAGCATGATGAGTTTTAAATGAAATTAAAACTGTGTGTTCCTAAAGCTCTTTTTACCTATTCACATTCACTTTTTCAACTCTTTAAAACATCCTATTTACTTACTTTTTATGTATGAGTGCTCTGCATGTATACCTGTATGCCAGATGAGGGAAACAGACCCTAATTATAGATGATTGTTTGCCAGCATATGGTTGCTGGGACTCAAACTCAGGACCTCTGGAAGAGCAGCCAGTACTCTTAACCATTGAGCCATCTCTCCAGCCCCACAAATTCACTTTTTAACTCATGGAATCACTTGTGAACTCTCTTCACTGTTTTTCAAGCAATCAGGGTAGCCTTTACACGAGTCCTGAGTTCTGATCCAAATCCTGTGAAGGAAAAAACTCCCAGGAAGCAGTGCAGGGGGTGGGGTGTCAGGCAGTCTGAAGAGAGAACACACCCTGTGGGCCATGGGGCCTGAATGTGGGTGGACTGGGAAGGTAGAGTGACCCCAGGACACACAGCAGAGTGACTGGAAGCTGGTACAGACTGAACCTGTAATCATCCAAAAAGGTTTACACCTGGTACAACAGAGACTCACTATACATGGCTCAGGCAAATGGCCCTACCAGGGAATGAATTTGTGACTGTAAAGTCCTTTTGTGGTCAGTCCCTTCCCACTGAACACTCAGCTCTCACCATAGGCACTCTATTCCTCCATCATAATTAAAGCAAAGTTCAAGTGGCCTCTCACCATCTCCAGAAACCACGTGGCCAGCTGTGTGTGTGAAGCGCAGACTGAGATCTCAGCTCTGGCCCTGGACAGTGTTTGGTAGACCACGTTCATATACCACACACAGGAGCCGCTAGAGTCTGGTCACGTGCCTGGTTCTGAGGCAAGGGTTAGACAGCAAAATGACAGCTCTCCATCCTCAAAGGGGTCCCAGGCATAGTGGGACCATAGATAAGGCAGCAGGGCTGGTTATAGACCAGAGCTGTCTATGCTCTGTGCTACCTGGGTAGGAGAAAGCAGACACCATGGACAGCAAATGGTGAGCACACACTCTGTTAGGAGCTGGGAAGCAAGACCTGTGGAGGAGGAGCAGGAGGAGGAGGAGGAGGAGAAAGGAGAAGGAGCCGCCATAGTGAAGGGGGCTGGATATGTGTTTAGGATTGTTGATGTTGTCTTATATTATGATGGGAGGGACTATAATACTTTCCTGTATAAAAGTGACTAGATCCGAGCTGGAGAGAAGGCTCAGTGGTTAAGAACGTGTGTTACTCTTGCTGAGGACCCAGGCTGGGTTCCCAGCTCCCACATAGTGGTTCACAACCATCTATAATCATAGTTCCAGGGTCTCTGACACCTTTTCCTGACCTCCATAGCACCAAGCATGCAAGAGATAGCCAGATGTCAGGGAGAGCCATAATCAAGAGGTAGCTCAAGGCTGTGGAACCAGATTCAGGATACCTACCAACAACAAGGAGTACCCTGGAGGGTCAAGAAGCTCCTACTGTGGTCCAGGGAAGGAAAGCTAAGTAATTTGGTCACTACCGCAGAGAGGGAGGCTCAAGAAACATTTGGGATGGGCAGTCAGACTTGAGATCTTCTTCCCACAGAAGTCGTTGAGCTAGGAGTCAAGGATCATGCCCAGATTTCGTATGTGACTACTTCTAAATAAGCAACATTTACATAGGTCATGGTTCATGTCAACAGGAACTTGAGAGTCTTATAGACATGTGTTAAACACTCAGGAAAGATGGGAACTATGGGAACGAGGAAAACCAAGGGATTGGAGCTCAGCCACAGTGATGGTGTGTTGTAAGATGACAGAGGGCTAGTGATGGACCCTCTGTAGCACCAGCTCAGGACAGGCAAGGGACCTGCCGGGGAGACCAAGGAGACCTAAGGGAAAGAATGAGGGGAGTGTGGTGTATTTTGGAAGGAGAAGGCAAAGTGGGGTAAGGGAGGGGTGTGCAGCAATGAGTAGCAGAGACCAGAGGCCACCCCGACATCTGTGTCCTATAAAACAAAAACACTTTACCCTAAGAAGGGTCAATGTGAATGATAAGCAAGAATCAAAGCCAGGCTCAAAGGGGCCTGGGAACGGCTTCAAAATGTCTTGTGCAGCATTTTAGCTTGACCCCTCAGTCTTTCACCTCCAAGTAGTGGACCAAAAAAAAAGTCCCAAGGAGTGCTTTATCTGAGGCGCCATTCCAGTAAACAGGCATCGCAAGGTCAAGATGAGGAGGAATGGGAACGGTACAATAGCACAGATACTGCCAGGGGCTCGGAGGGCTGCGGGGAAGGAAGCCAGCAGGAAAACGCACAGATGTCTCCATTTTCGCAGCCAGGAGTTCAGACAAACAGGAAGACCTTCAACTTCTCCAACTGGGAAAGCTCCGTTCTGCCCGATGAGCAGAGGGGCCGAGCACATGACTGGAGCACAGAGACAGAAGGTTGTGATTAAGGCTGCAAGAACCACTCCACACAAAACCTCCATCCAGCCTCCTCTGCAGAAAACCATAAGCCTGGCTCCCCAGGGGCTGGGTCCTGCTCCTCATTATGCTCCTCAGCCTCCAGGCCTCTCTCCAGGCTGTTCACTGGGGGGGGGGGGGGGGGGGGCACATGGTCTGTGGGACCATAAGAGTGACATCCACTCATGGGACCCAAACAAGGCCAAAGGAGCAAATTTCACAATTCTAAAATTTCCTGCTGACATCTAACAAGGAGTTATGCATATGCAGCCTCTCAGTAGGAACCAAAGAAAGCCCAGCTGGCACAATTACCCAAATGGCATGCCTTGTCCCAATAAACATATCACACCAGAGGTGGCAGGGCCGTTTGGATTCCTATGAATTTCAAGAATTAAAAGTCACATAAAATTTTTTCTAATTTTATAGTTACATGTCTTCCCCGATAAGTAGTTTAATGTATTTTTTATGACTATGCAAATACAGAGTATTTCTTGAAGCAATTAAGATGAAGACACTGTGTGGATGGTGCACCACTTGACTGTTAAACACAAATGCTCGGCTGTACTCTATACAACAGTGCCCCAACACTGCTACTTTAAACACAAGCAGCTGGATAATGCTTGGCTGTGGGGCTTGTCATCAAAGTGTCCAGTGTGCAGAACCTCGAGCTGCTGTCCACTCTATGCCAGTAGTGCCCTCCCAGATGTATAAAAAAGAAACAAAAGTCTTTAGCATTGCACTAAGCCCCTGGAAACCACATCCACTCCAGAAGGTTCCACTTGAGGACAGGAAAGATACAGAAGCTGGGGTGAGTGGAGAGTTCAACACTTGGCGATGCTTCCCACTAACACAGCAAAGCCAGTCAACTTTCCCATGCCCCCATCTCCCCGGCTGCAAAACAGGAATAACACTGCCAACTGCACATAATGATCTGAAGATACTCAGAAGGTACAGGCCAATGCTTTGTAGACAGCCTGGCACACAGTAGGCATTTAGTGCATGGTAGCAATGAAATGGATTAAAGAAGAGAGTCCTAGACCTGTGCCCCTAGGAGACAGAGTTGAGCAAACCTTTAGCCAGCCAACCACCAAGCAAACAGCTCACCTAGTTCCTGTCTCTAGGGCTGGTACCAAGGCTCATGTTTTAGACACATAGCACCCATTAATATTAAGCTTGATAGAAATCAAGTTCTTTTAATTCCTTGAAGGGGAAACAGGAGTAAAAGAAAATTAATAAGTGGAAAAACTAGCTATAGACCAAGGAAAAATATCCTGATGCAAAGGGAAAAAAAAAAGGTCAAATTGTATACTCTGTAAAGCGTTCTTACAGCTACTAGCTAAACTAACCAGTCTGGATCCAAAGAGCAGCTAGGACAACAGAAAATGGTGAGCATCTGAAGAGCTAGAGACTGCTACTCCAATAGCACGTTCTTGATATAGCCAAGAGGGGAAAATAAAACAGCCAACTATCAGAGGCGGAGGAGAATGGGGCTGTGGAGACTCTGGCCAACAGTCGTCCCCAGTTTCCTCCTGTCAACACAGCAGAATCTACAGAAGTGGCAGACAGCCAGGGTCCATCCACTGTCAAGAACCAGACCCAGGACACTTCCTCAGGACACCAGGATAACACCTTCCTCAGCCCTGCTTCATGTACAGGCTGGACACGGACAGAATCATCAGAACGGGTGCTGGAAGTATCAGTACCCAGACCTTGGGCTTGGAAAACACTCTGTGACTTCCCCAATGACTTCAGCTAGAGTCTGCAACTGTTTAAAAAACCAAAACACCACCTAGAATTTCTGTCTTAATGCAATACCCAAATGAATCTTTCCAAAAATTACCCAAATCTTTGTAAGACAAAGCATCTAAGTCAGTGGTTCTCAACCTGTGGGTCACGACCCCTTTGGGTCAAACAGCCCTTTCAAAGGAGTCGCTGATCAGATAGCCTGCATATCAGATATTTACATTATGATTCATGATGGTAGCAAAACCACAGTTAGGAAGTAGCAACGAAATAATAAGGCCACGTCGTGCTTTTGCAAAATCCCACTGGAGGCAAGTGACCTTTTGCTCCATTCACGCTCACGTGTTGCGGAATGTGGTCTTAAAAACCAAGGGATGGAAATAAGACAACCCAGCATTCTTTTCTCTAGGGGACCCCGACCCCAAATCAAGGACATCACTCTGACACTGACTTTCCAGGGTAATCTTCACAAGATGAAAACCTCCTCAACACAAGTTAGGAAAGCAAAATATCTGATGTAAAGGAACAGGTAAAAGTAAATGTAATCGGTTAACAGAGGTTAGAAATTTGAAAAGCAAGGCAACACATAGGTAGTTGACCAGAAAACCTCTTGAGCTATTCTGAGAAACTCCAGAAGGCTGGGTGTTGAGCTCACTTTGTCAGGATCAATTTGGGAAGCCCTTGGCGGCTTTGAGCACAGTGCACATCCCCAGCCCTCTGCCAAGTCAATGTCTGCACTGAGTTCACATTGGCATTCAGCGTGAGTAACCAACGGCTTCTCTCCCACCCTGGCTGGGAGGATTACCATGGGGCCAGGCATCTTGGAGACCAATACAAACAAATGGACTCTGTTACTCTGGTTTAACTCAATTCTGTCTGAAAATCAGGAAACGAGCCTGATGATGGTGCTTTGGGGAAGCTCTCCATGTGGCGCGCCCTCCCACCTCAGAAGTTCAAACGAAAAGCCCCAGAGAGCCTAGAGAGAAAGGAGGAGATGGCAACATGACTTTGGATAGCCTGGTCTACCCTCCCGCTGCTTGGGAAGAGTATTTCACCCAAAAGGGTCAGAAATGTCCTTGGACCTGGCTCTCCTGTGTTTGAACATGTGGGAGAGCATGTCCTCTGCCTGGAAATAAGCGTAATAGGCCAAATTCATCACCCTTCTGGGTGCCCTGCCAGGGATGATGGGTTTTAGCTATTACTTCATTCATACCAAAACAGTGAGAAAAGACTGTCAAATTTTCAAATTTTAATATTATAAGCTTCTAGCCTATCAGAAGGGAGATCCAACCACTAGAAATGATCCCCCTTCCGGTGCCTGCCCTGAGTCTTGTCTATTCAGATGCACTTTGTTCACTGAACTGCCTAGAGAACACCGCTGTACTCCTGAGCACAGGGATGGGCTCTGGAACGGTGGAGGTGGAGCACAGTGTCCAGGGCTATCCAGCTCCACTGTCCACTCCTCTGTCCTCTGCCATGACCATCCCCCTTCCTTCTTGACCCTGAAGCTGCCAGGGACTTTCCCTCTCATCAGTCCCAAAGTGGGCACTCCTCAGGGTAACTGTGTCCTCAGACACACAGAGAACAGCACAGAAATGTGTTAAGACCAGCACGTTTCCCGTGAGCAATTAACTACCAAACTGTACCTGCTGTGGGCTTCTCCTTCCAAGATGGTCTCCTTTGCCCCAGCTAAGCCCTGTGCCCACACTGCCCATCTACTCCCTCAGACTGTCCTAAATGCAAAATCCCTCACAGCTTCCAGATACCTGTTGTTATCATGTGTCAAAAAACGGAAGACTTGCCAGGCGGCGGTGGTACACACTTTACCCAGCACTTGGGAGGCAGAGGCAGGTGGATTTCTCTGAGTTCCAGGACAGCCTGGTCTACAAAGAGAGTTCAAGGACATCCAGGGCTGTTACCAGAGAAACCCTGTCTTGAAAAACCAAAAAGGAGAGACCTTAAGTGCTGGCCATATAAGTGAATCAATAAATACCGAACATTCTCTCCCAGCACCCAAGATACAGCATCCTTTTCAAAGACGCTGATGAATACTGGCAACCAAGATACTTCCATTTCTGCCAGTTTAATGTTAACCAATGATGACATACTTTTCAGAAACTCATTCTCTGACTGGAAGCAACCAGCCTCACTCTGACTGGCAGAGGCCCGCAGACAGGCAAGTGTCCCTGTTCTTCAAAAGTAAGCATTTACCAGTGTCAACACCTGGAATTCTGGGGCAGGTGTCTTCATAAAACTAAAAGGTGACCTCATCTGTATGGCGCAGCACTCCTGTGACAGACTGAGATAAAAGTGATGAAGTGCAGCGCTGCTCCCTGAAGCAGAAAACCACACGAGGCCTCTGGAGAGTTCTTCCATCTTGAAGGCAATGGGGGTTAGTGTAGCATGAAGCTAGGCCATGCAGAAAGACTGGCATGGAGCTGGCTGGGCAAAGCGCGCAGCTTTGGAAACAGGAGGTCCTGTGTGAAGACGCAGAAGGAAGGACTTGTGAAACAAACGGCTGGACTTTTGCAACGCTACAGTCTCAGGAGGGGAAATCATCTGACGGACTGAATCATGGCTTAGCAAAATGCAAGCGTTTACAAGACCGTCGAGGTGTGAGTCATCGCCACAAAATGCTGCTCTCTTTGGCTGTCTCTGCAAAACCCAACCTCATGAATGCGGCAGCTCTTCCAAAAGCGCTAGTCATTCATTTCAATATTAGCTCATTGAACAGTTTGATTTAAGACATTACAAAATTTAGACCAGACCTTGTGGGGGCATGCCTTTAATCCCAGCACCACGCTAGAGGCAGAAGCAGAGGCAGGCAAGTCTCAGTGAGTTCCAGGCAAAGCAGGACTACATAATGAGCCCCTGTCTCAAAAAAAAAAAAAAAAAAGCAAAAATTAAAATAAAAAAATAAGCAAATCTACAAAATTTACTGGGTGAAAGTAAGAAAACACAAGAGAGAACCACTTTTCCCAGAGCAGCCTAAGTCACAAGAGCCACCACACATGCTATTTTTAATATAATTATTCAAGCTGGGCATGGTGGCACTTGCCTTTAATCCCAGCACTCTGGAGGCAGAGCTGGGCGAATCTCTGTGAGTTTGAGGCCAGCCTGGGCTACAGAGTGAGATCCAGGACAGGCTCCAAAGCTATACAGAGAAACCCTGATTTGAAAAAAAAAAAAAATTATTCAAGGACAACCCAACATAAAACCAAATACCACTAGCACAATATTGCCAAGATTATAAACAATTTTAGCAATAAGTTAGAAACTATTTGAAATTTTAAAACATGTGCTTCTCTGAATTAAGTTATGAACCGAAGCCCCACATGCAGTCTCTAGTAATCATATCAGTGGCTATGTTTGGTGTCTACTGGCAGCTTTTATTCTGTTGTTGTTCTTCAACGTGTTATGTAAATGGCCATAACTTCTAAGAAAGTCTACAGGAAGTCAAAGATACCCATGAACGCTCATTCCAGGAGTCAGTCTGTATGTGTCACAGGGAGCTGAAGATCACCTCCCTGCCACATGGGATTTATTTATTCACTTCCTAATACGACTCTATTATGTAGTAAGATCATTTGCCCTGAGTTTTATGCAACTAATCAGGTGTTCTAAGTCAGTGGACCTCCCTAGACCTTTCATACTCCATGGCTACTGACTCTGAACCTACCGGGTCAGACTTTATTGTTACTTTTATAGCACGAACCTCAAACTGACCACAACACTTAAGCCACAGCAACTCACCCCTGGTCTCCGACAGCACTCTGCCTGCCTAGAATCCCGTATGCAAACACAGTTGTTTCCACAGCCTTGGTTCTGCTTTTGGTGGTTTCAGTTAACTGTGGTCAATCATGGCCTGAAAGCATTCAATGGAAAGTTCCAGAAATAACTCCCAAGCTTTAATTTGTGTGCCATTCTGAGTGGCATGATGGAATGTCATGTCAGCCTACTCTGTCTCTACCAGAAGAGGGGGACTTCCCTTTGTCTGGGGTATGTATAGTATATATGGTGCCTTCCTGACAGAGTATACAATGTAATGTTGAGAGAGAGAGACACATGATTTTCATTACGATGTCTTTCCAGTGTTCTATTTGACTGTTCATTATTGTTAACCTTTCCCTGGGCCTAATTTGTAAATTAAATACATACATGTCTGTACACAGAAGAAAAAAAAAAGAGCTCCATAGAAGTTCTGGTACTATCTGAGGTTTTGGACATTCACTTGGAGTCTGGGATGTATTCCTCATAGCTTGGGGGTGGGGGTGGGGGTGGTGTAAGAATGAGTATACTCTTGGAGAGCTATGACTGCCTCTGACCAGTCCTTAAGAATAATGTCCTATAGTTGCTGGCCTCCCCATGGTGTTCCCTCGGCCTTACGGTCACTCGTTTCATAACCAGCCATGAATAAGGTCTTGGTGACTCAAGGTGACAATTCCTTGGCACAGACTCCGACATTCCCATCCAATTCATTCTCCTCTTTTTGGCTAAGAGCGAGGTAACTTAGCTAAGACACAATGTAAGGGGGTACAAGATGGATTGATCGTGATAAATATCTCAATACAGTATTCCTAAAAATAAAATTTTAAATATCGACAATGAACGAAATATCAAAATTGTAAATGAAGACAGGACTCTCATTTTCAATGTTTGCTTTTATCTCAGCCTCCAACATGGCACTGTGAAAGGCACTGAACACTGGCCATTTCTGGCACCCTTTGAACTTGATACCTTTGTGTTAGTCTTGGTTTTGGGGGGAAGGAGCAATGGGCCCAGCTGAGCTCTCCATAGCTCTTCTGCAGGTGGGCAGTCAATGAGATTTCACTAGAAGAGTTGAGAAGGGGCTTCTGGGAAAGCTCTTAATTAGAACATGACTCAATGCTCACACTGGCCTTCTTTTTCCTCCGGGACCATAATGGCCCCAGGGCCTGTCTCATGATGATGGAGGACAGAGGAAATGCAAACCCCGTTCTAACCATGGTGGGTATTTTAGAGACACAAGGAGCCTGGTGACATCAAAGAACTAAGATCTTGGTCCAGATTCTGCAGGATTTCTTGTTAACTAAAAGCAATACACACTTAAATTGCTAAAAGCATGGCAGCTGGGCTTTAGTTAATAATTGATTAGTGCAGTTCTTCATGGATACATAAATATCAAAAAGCCCAAACACAATGATGAAGTCACCACTTTAAACAGGGCTGTCCTAGAGACGGCACATTCCAGTGCTTCTCTTCTTACAAATGGAAACCAAGTCAACGTATTACCACCAAGTCCATCTCATTTCCTTTCCAAAGAGGGACAGAGACAATTACTGGAAGGCCAGCAATTAGAAATGTCCTCTGGCCAGTGGCAAGGAGCACTAATGCCTGCTATGTACTGACAATATGGGTGCATCACTTCACGCCAAGGTACCAGACAGCCATTCTGGTGCAGGCCGGATGGTGTGTCAGCTGATCACAGGGGCTTGCATTTTATATCTCTGTCATTCACAGCTGTACCCATGAGCCAAGTTGACTGGACTCCTCTGCCTAGCACACTAGGGCCCACCGCTGGACTAGGGCAAGCACTTAAGTCTAGGTCAAGATAAAGTATCTAGATGTCATCTTTCCCATTCCTGATACTTTCCTGAAACAGAGGAATGGCCCTGTATTAGGATATTCTCCAGAGTGTTGAGCACTAAGCCTTCACTGTGGGATATGTTTGAACAAATGAAGCTTTGTTCTATGCCCTACAAGAATAATGCAAACCATATGAACAAAATGCCGCCTGGTGCATTTCCTTAGAAGACCTGTGACAGACACACGTGAGACCAAGCATAATCAACAAGCACCATAGGGTGTGCTCTGTGCTGCTGACCCTGAGGGAGCGGGAAATGGAGGCACAGTGTGTGAGCAGAAAGATGAGCACACTCAGAGCTTCTCAGGCCCTTACACAGAGGGGGCAGGGCCCTTTATGGTCCAGCCAATGTGAATGCTTGAACTAAGCCTCCTGAGCAAAGGGCAGAGCCCTCTTTTCAGCAGCATGAGAGCAGGCATCACCTGCATGTAGGTTAAGTAATAAACCGTGTGTCAAAACCCTACTCTGCAGCATCAGCTCTGGAAGGCAGGCGAGAACTCGGCTAACTGCTTATCAACACCTGAAAATGGTTTTTTCATTCCCAGAGAGCAAGCAGCCTTATTAAAAACTTTAAGCCTTGGGTCCATAGCTTCTTCCCAGACCTCCAATTTAAACCACTGCTTTAAAGAAAGAATAAATGAAGGCACTGAATTCATACAGCAATCTATCCCCAGGCCAGGTGGAGGTGGAGACAAGAAACGCTGTAGCTGGGAACCTCCATGGCCTTCTGGGAAATCAGGAGAGCAGGAATCATTCTGGGAATGAGAAGCTGGGGGCTGTGGTCAATCCAACTGAGGGATAAAGAACTGTGGTAGAGGGGACAATATATAAGGGCCCGGGCCCTCCAATGCATGAGTGGACTCTCTCTGGGAACCAGATGCCTGGCTCAAAAGCACTGGGATCCTTCACTGAGGCTGGCAGGTCAAAGGCTAAGAGGCTAGAACAGGCTAGTTTCTCCATGCCTGGGCTCAGCAGGAGCTCACTGGCTACAACCAGAAGTGGGAAGCATCCCTGAGAATAGCTATCTGTGGAGCGGGGAAGTCCAGACTAGGAATCCAGAAACCAGCTGTAGGTCCTGGATGAGACCACTTTCCTTCCCTGGGAGCTCAGGGAGTCCCACCACAAATAATGAGGCCATCCATCCGCAAGGGCACTGTTGAGGGGCCTAAGAGCTCTGACTCTTAAGCCATGACTATGACTGTGTTCTAGAGCCTCACCCATCTGTGGCATTGACTCACCCCACCACTTGGTGACTGCTTGGTGACTTCTTTTCCTGACCATCCTTTTGATTCAAAGCAAACCAGGAATGGAAAAGCCAAACTCCAGATGAGGTCCCATCATGCCCGTTCCTCATGTCACTAAAATGGATTCAGACATCTAGGGCAAGCCACAACCTAAGCTTTAGTTCCCAGGTGGCCACCCAAGGCCTAGGGCAGCCTTTGCCCAGGCTGTGTTTCGTCAGGAGTTTTCATGAGCAGTAAATGGTGCCATAAAATACTTCTACTGTCCACAAACCTGACACACAGGGGCAGGAGGGAGAGGGTGGGGTAAGACCCAAGGAGAAAACAGCATCAAATCCACAGCTGCCACCACAGCAGCGTCTCAGGTCCCCCAAAGAGGTTTTACTCTCTCCTATAAAACCATGACAACAAGCTTAAAATCTTCTGTGGCATCTCACTGAAAGTTGAACAAGTTTATTAGGCTATCAGAAGAAAAACTACAGACTCCTTGGGCGGAGAAGAAAAGCCCATCGTCATGTCCAGGAACAGTTACTGTTCTACTTCTATTGTTTGGATCTCACAAAAGGAAGTGAGGCTTCATCTGACCCCAAGGACACACCACAGGGTTCAGACACAGGAGTGACCCGGTAGGAAATGATAGCCTGCCAAAACATTATGGAGATAGTCCTACACCGAGGCATCCCATTCAGCATAAGGGCAGATGGGCCCTGACCTTCCATAGACCTCTCACCCACGACACTAACTGTTGGAGAAATAGATATGGTTGACACTTGGATCCTCATTTGAACCTCTCTTCCGGATCCACTTCCTGCATTCTCTTGTCTCTTGTTCACAGTGCTCCCCAGAGGGAAGAGGGCACTGTCCCTGGTGGTCACGTGACAGGGAAGGGTAAAGGAAAGCAAAGATGATTTCCCAACCACAGCCATACAAAATTTGCTCATCCAAGGCTGAGGAGAGGTGCCAGACCGAACGGTAAATCCATCATAGCAAGGACAGCTCTCACCTCCCCAGGCCCGCACACCTGCTTCTAACCCATGGCCTCCCCACTCGGCCGATGCCTCCCAGGCTCCATGCTTTGAAGTTGTGGAGGCTGTAGCCTTACTCCTGGGACAAGCCTTGGGCTTTGGTTGTCTCTGGAACTCTTGAGCGTCAACCAGACATACTGTTGATATTGCATGATCACAGGGCTATGTTACCTCAGGGGTGGGTCATCTGCAAGCTCCTGCATATTGCAAACAGTACATGTGCACATGACAGCAAGCACCAGATTCTGACATGGCATGATAAATATCTCTGGTATAATTAGAGTCACATGCTGGAACCTTCTGGTGTCAGAGTTGTAAAATCGGACTGGCTACCCATACCCTCGGAGGGACTTCAACATTTCTCCTCAGAGGTGCCAGAGCCCTTCCGGGATGTTGGAGATCTGTGAAAATAGAGCTGGCTGGGGTTCCCCTGTGAGATCACCCAGATAAGCTCAAGTTTGTCAGAAACCCTTTCAGGCTTTGAAAACAGGATGGCGACCAAAGCTGACAACATGGAGGGTGGAAAGAATCAAAGACTGCACGTGGGGGAAGAGCTCAGTGGGTGAGTGGGGAGGGTGCTGTGACACAGTGGCATCTGGCCAGAACACTGCACACAGCTGTTGCCATTACCGTTCACACACAGTCCTTTGCTGGAATGAAAAATTACCCCCCCACCACCACCAGAGAAGCATCTACAGTGCCCCAGAATAACTTGCCAACACTTCATCAGCACAAAATTAGGCTGCTCTGTCAACCAGGAGATCCAGAGCCCAAGAAGGACGCTGGCCTCCAAGGGAATGCTTTTTCAATTCCCCAAGTTTCAAACTATCTATATCCTCAAGAAAGCTTGAAAAATGATCAAAGGAAATTTTAATCTCATGGCTTCGACATCTTGTCTGGGCTAGTCTTTATCCTTATGGTTTTGGTGATGTCTACTCCATAATGTTACAAGAACCTCAACTACTGATCAGCCCAGGGCTGTGTTTTCTTTAGCTGGTCATCATATTTACAATGTTCAGATTCTGTCCAGTTCTGTAGGCCTTTTTACCAATGTGCAATGCTCAGAATCTCAGTCAGTACATGATAGTTTCATTACCACCATGCAACAAAAACACCCTCAGAGTGTTTCATAGAACAGAGAAGATTAATTCACAGATGCACTCCAGGCCCCGGACTAGCCCACAGCTATCACCTCGGAGCCGGGTTCCAGCTCAGACCCACTGAATCAGGATCTTGCACATTCACTGGCATGGACGGTCAAGTTTAAGGAGCCCTGCTCCTGGACTGTCTCACTCATCTCTTACATCACCCTCCCTTGGAGGCCAGGTAGCTTTCTCCAAAGAGTCCAGTTGCCACGCAATCTCAATCTGAGTGGCATTACACCCACCTGGCTGTGCCCGGCCTCCTCGGCCCCCTTCCTTGGCTTTCAAGGCCAGTTTAGTCCAGGAGGGTTTTAAATGGGCAAGCTTTTTTTTTTTTTTTGCTCCGCCCAAAATGTTTATTCATAAGGAAAACAACCTATTTTTAGGCATCAATTGCCAGCACATCCTGGCTCATGGGGTCCTTCTCCTCCCACTTGCCCAATTAGAAAGATCATATTGTTTCCTGGCATACAATTCCAAGGGCTTCTGAACACAAGCAGGGGACCAGGAGAAGGACTCCAAAAACAGCTCTTAGAGAATGGAAACAAGATGATTTCTGCTCAAAGCAATTTCCTCAGCACCCACCCTTTCCTCCCACCACAGACCCCATGCTGAAGGGATGCCAAAGCCTCGTGGAAGTAGCACCAATGTATGTGACACTTATTTTCACCCCCACAATACAGCAGGAGAAAGGGACAGCCACCCATTAACTCTATTATCCCACCCAAGTTGAAGGCTTAACAGAATGACCCCAATTTTCCAGATGATACGGAGACTTTATATCTATGCTTTTTTTTTTTTTTTTTAATGTGGAGGGGTATGAAACAATGGATATAAAGAAGTTTCTCACATGCTGCATTCTTGAATTCTGCCTGTTAAGGGGAGTTTACCTTGTCACCAAACCATACTTTAGGGATGGTAGCCTGAGTGGCCATTTCTTTTCTCACAGTAGAGGGCACTCATCCATCACCATACTTTCCCCACTGAGCCTCCCAGCTGCTCTAAGACTCCTCACTTAAGACCTACTGATTAGTCCCTGCAGGATACCAAATCCATCCTGAACCCCGCAATCAGGGTCCACATTTTCAAACTCCTGAGACAATTCATTCATTTGTGCACTAAGAAGTGGGCTGGTGGACCAGAGAGAGCGCAGTCTATACTCACTATGTGAGCAAGAGGACCAGCTTTGATGGCCAGAACCCAAGTGAAAAAACCCAGGTGTGGAGCATGCCTGTAATCTCATCACTGAAGAGGAGAGGCAGGGTGTACTCACATCACTGAGGAAGCAGGACAGTCGATCCCTGAGGCTTGCTGGATGACTGACCTATATCTGTGGACACCAGGACAGTACCTGAGGATGAATGGTAACTGAGGTTGTTATCCTTTGCCCTCTGCGTGCACACGAACGTGAGCCCACAGCACAGGATGTGGGAGTGCGCGTGTGAGCTCATGAGCACATACACATACCAAGTGGACTGCTGTCACTGATGTGGATCCACAAAGCTGTCCTGGGCTACTGTTTGGAGCTATCCAACCTTTACACACCAGTTTCTACTTATTCCAGAGACTCCAAGTTGGAGGCTCCTTATACAACTGACCCATTAAAACAGCTTACATTAGTAATAAACGTTCAAAAACAGAAGACAATATGAAAAATCCAGATTTCAGGCTGAAAGACAGCCTTTCCCACACAGAACCAAACCCTTATTTGCACATGACAATGGGCAGCTAAGAAGCGGTCACCTATTTGGAGAGGACACTGGCCCTCCCAGCAGCCACCCCTCTTGTCAGCCTTACATAGCCTGTGCTCCTCTGACTGCCTGAACATATGACTCCCCCACAGCAGACTACAGCTGCTCCCCAAAACCACTGGTACCTCCTTGCTCACACCACCATCACCCTCCTCTCTTAGCAGCCACACCTGTACTGGCTGTGGTTCCCGATTGAGGGGACATATCTGGGGAGAGGAAAACTTGTAGGAGAAGCCACCTATTCTCCATCAGCCCCAACCTGAGACTTACCCCAGCAAGCCAAGGCCTTCAGAGCAGGCGCTAGCCATCCCCATCCTACTTCAGATGTCTAGCCCTGTCATTAATGACAACGGGATGCCGTTAGACCTCTACCATGGTTTGAATGACCACACAGGGCTCTGCTCTCATACGTGGATTAATCCTCTTCTAAAAGGGCTCCAGGTGGAAGGGAGCTCTCTTCCACAGCCACCTTCTACCAAGTGAGGACACAATGGTAAGGTCCTGTCCTGGAAGCAGAGACACAGCCACAGGAGGTACCATTGTTGCCACCTAGATCTTGAACTTGCCAGTGTTCAGAGCTGTGGGAATATTTTTCTGTCCTTTATCTGTTATGTAGGTAGGCTAAAGCCTTTGTTCATTTGATGATGATGATGATGATGATGATGATGAGGAGGAGGAGGAGGAGGAGGAGGAGGAGGATTTACAATGGTAGGGATTGAATCCAGAGCCTTAGGCATGCTAGGTAACCATGTGACCACTGAGCTACATCACCAGTCCTAAGCTGTGTGTGTATATATAGATTTGGGGGTGGGGGTTTCGAGACAGGGTTTCTCTGTAGCTTTGGAGTCTGTCCTGGACTAGCTCTGTAGACCAGGCTGGCCTTGAACTCACAGAGATCCACCTGCCTCTGCCTCCCAAGTGCTGGGATTACAGGCGTGCGCCACCACCACCACCCCACCCCCACCACCTCCGGCGCTAAGGTATATTTTTATAGTAACAACATTAAAACAGAGAGAACTCCGTATCAGTTAACCTATTCCTTCACTGAGTTATAAGAAATCAAAGTAAAGGAGGGCTTGGCACCATGGACAGTTAGAATGTGCTCAATGAAGATGGAACTCATTGGGACAGTTGGTTTAGGGAATATATTCATTACTGAACCTACTTTTCTCTCACCTTTGGCTACTGCCCTCAGCCTCTCTGAAAAAGGTCTGCCATATGTTCATTATCTGCCGCAGAAAATAAAGTTCCTTTGCCTGTGGTGGGCTCTGGCCAGGTTGTGCACATCAGCAGCCAAGGATACAGACTAGAGCAGTAAGTTGTAAAACCCTCCAGCTGCTACATCCATGCTTGGTGCTCCCCCACCCCACCCCTCTGAGCTTCTTTAAGAACCTGCCAAACACTTCCTTGTTGTTATTTTTTAAGTTACAGTTTTCATCTGTCTCTCTTCATTGTTAGTGAGTACTTTTCATTCCGTGTTGGCCCACACAGGCCTCTCCCTTCTGTGATCTCACACAGCACTTGGTCAGGACCACACAGCTCAGCAGTGAATGAACTCTCGGGATTTCACACATACTGAGTGACTTTCCAGAAAAACTGTGAGCGGCCCAAAGATGGTTAGCACAGGTGATCTTTAAAATGCACAGATGAACATTACTCCTCACTTTATTTTAGGTAAAACAGACCCCCCCCCCCATTTTGGGCATTCATTTTATACCAGCAAATGCTAAGCAATGGGACAAACATAATCCACATTAATGCCCGATGCCCATGTGCTAAGAGTCACATTTTATGTTAACTAAACCACAACATGGAAAGTTTCCAGTCGTCTTTGGTAATGTTTGATCCACGCACAGTATTATAAATGAAAAGGGATGGAACCAGGTCACTGTTTTGTTTCCTTCCTTAAAAAGGAACTGACTGGTGATCCTGAGGCTGCAGAATTTTATCTGCCAACACTGCAAAAAGCCGACAGAAGGAAGATGACAAGCCTTTCCCAAATGGTTTCCGTGCAAGTTCCTCCTCTCGGTTCCAAATGTCCGTCACTGATTTCAACAGGCCTCCGCTGTCCTTTTCAAAATGCACAAGGCCAACAGCAGCATGTCATTTGGCATCTCTGGGCTCTGAGGTGTTTAGGAGAGCTCTTGTCGGGTTGGGGATTTAGCTCAGTGGTAGAGCACTTGCCTAACAAGCGCAAGGCCCTGGGTTCAATTCTCAGCCCCCCCCCCCCAAAAAAAAGGAGAGCTCTTGTCTGGAGTACCTCTTTAAGCATTCATTCACTGCCATCACTCTGAGCTTTCAAAAGCCCCCTACCACCCCGAGTTAGTGTACTGGTTCATGCCCCCAACCCCATCTTCATGGTTGTTGTCCCAATATGGAACAACTACTCCCAGCTACTGCTCCAGCACCATGTCTGGTCTGGCTGCCATGCTCCCCACCATGACGGTCAAGGACTCACCCTCTGAAACAGTAAGGCAGCCCCCAATGAAATGCTTTCTTTTGTAAGTTACCTTGGTCATGGTATCTTATCACAGCAATCAACTCCGCTCTATGGGTTGGACACAGCCTTATTAGAGGGGTTCTCAAGGGTGGGCAGTCCCACCAGACAGGCTCTCTCCCGCCTTTTATTCCATATTCTTAGCCATTCGCAACAAGAATCCTCCAACGTCTGTGATGGTCCTATGGCCTTGGGAAAGGCACATCGCCGACCCCTAGCAGCAGCAAACAGAGTTACAGAAATGTCTGGGCAGAGCCTGAGGTCTCCGTGAGGGGAAATAGCACCAATATTGGCATGAAGAACAAAGCAACAGAAAACTCTCAGCCTCCCACTTAGAGCAAGCTGGAAGCCTGACCCTTAACTAACTGCTTGATATATCACCCCTGAGTCTGCAATCTTGCCTCTCAGCCACCCCTGCACCCCAGCTTCACCTCAGCTCTGTGTATGTGCCTTTTCCCAGGACCTGCCTTGAAAACAGGCATTTGGCAGGGCCCCTGGGTGGGGAGGAGTGGGTACCCTGAGGCAGAATGCCTGGGGGTGGTGGGAGATAGCATTTCCCAACTATTCCTTGACTAACCAACCAGAACACACCCACCAGGGCCAGGGCCCAGTGAGCAAAGCCTCCTGTTTCCCCCTCACTCCTGACTTACCCTGGTGGCTCTGGGAGGCCAGAAAGCTCCCGTTTTAAATGTGAGAAGCCATGTCAGACATACTCTGCTGTGGCCTGTCCGCTCCGTCCGAGGCTCCCTGCCTCTGTAAGTGGCAAAGCTCTGGGAGGAAGCGGGGTCCCCTACATGTGCTTTTGCAGTGAGGTACCAGATAAATGAGTTACTAAAACAGGTTCCCAGCCCTCCAAGAGTGGGGGATTCAGGGACACACAAGAAAGGGAGAAATAGGAAATAAACACATAAATGACTGTTAAAAACCCATTAAAAAACAAAAAAACAAAACAGCTTTCATTGCCTGGGGATGGGGCTCAGTGGTGCAAGCTTGTCTTTCATGCACAAGGCCCTGGATTTGAGCCTAGTACCTCCCACCCCCCCAAAAAAGCTTGGACAACAGGACCCATGGGCATTGTCTTTCAGCTCCTGCCTGCCTAGGATGCATGGGGAAGAAACCAGACCACTGTGTTTAAGCTGTCCAAAGCACCTTTCTTTTAAAAATATATTCCTGAGTTGGAAAAATGGGGGAGACACTCTGCAATTCCCAGAATCCTGAAGTTTCAGAAAGATGTAATTCTGCCACTTTTCGATTGTTTTAAATGGCTATTGTCATTAAGCTTGTGTCCAATTACTCCCACGCTCTTCTGAAGTCAATTCCACACCACTGTGATGGCTCCGCCTCATCCTAAGGAGAGAAGGTAGCAGTTCCTAACAGGCCTCCCATCACCCCAGCCTGCTTTCTCCCACAGACGCCCCGGGAGGCTCAGGTTTCAGAATGGGAAATGTGCTGTGGCCATCAGGAACTGGGTCAGATACAGCCACTGCTCCTTACAGGTGCCCTGATCCCTCCCTCCAATCCACCAAAAAGGGCACTTGTGAGTTGATATCTGGGGCTCCCGGGGACCCCTAGATGGTTCCTCCTAGCCATGGCTGCTCTGTGTGCATCCTGACCATACCTACCTGATCCTTCCTTCTGCTCTCCAGCCAAGCTGAGATCCTGGCTGGGCCCATCCTTTGCTTAGCTCACACTGGTGCCTCTATCCTGGTATCCCCATGTCTACCCCCTAACTGTCCTTTTGAGATCAAGCTCACAGCCATGGAACTTTCCTTCTATACTACTGCTCTTCTGAGGAGGACCTGGTCTTTACCCAATCCACTTCAGTACCATGACTCCTTCCCAGTCTAGCGGACTTAAGAGCAGGCCTCTTCTCCCTCACTTCACAGGAGTACACATACCCCTCAAGGGCCAAGTCCTTTTGGACTCACCCTCATATTTCCATGCTGCCTACAAGCACCCAGGGACAGCTTCTTAAAGAATCTCCCTAGAGCTCTGTTCGGCTTGTGTGTGTGTGTGTGTGTGTGTGTGTGTGTGTGTGTGCGCGCGCGCGCGCGCGCGTGCAGTCCAGTGGGAGAGTCCTGCCCCCAGAACCAATCCTCAGACTCAAGAGCACAGCTTCCTGGGTGCGGGTACAGAGCTGGAATGCCCAAGGCAGCTGCCACCGGGGGCAGGAGTTCCAGGGGACAGCAAGGTCCAGGCAGAAACATAGAAAAGGCATTTTTCATGTAGTCAGGTCACATTCTGCTACAAAGAACTGGAGGACTCAAGGGTCACAGTGAGATATGGCCATGGTCATAAAGACAAACCGAGGGTAGCTTGGGGAGGAGCCAGGGGACTCAGAGCCTTTGTTTCATACCTAAAATGGAAGGGGCTCAGATGCTGGAGGCTGGTCTACTTCCAGTGGGCCAGGTGGGAGAATCGGGCAGATGCTCTCCCTCTCTGCTTCGTGGGAAGAATGTTGAGGAGAGCTGAGGACACTTTAGTGCCCAGACAGGATGAACAGGCCTGACCTGCCAGCTCAGTCTCCCTCCACAGCAGCCCCCCCCCGGGGGGGGGGGGAGTGGACTCCCTTATTTTGGATTCCAGGCTGTGGGAGCGCCACTGCTCTGGCAGCTATGGGCAATAAACTCACAAAGGCCGAGACTGTGTGGTCCTATCCACACACCATGTCCTTGTACTGCTATGAGTGTGGCTGAATGGGACTTCAGAGGAAAAGAGTCCATTTTGAATAGACAGCATCAGCCTTCCCATTCCTAGGCTTACACGGTAGGAAACAGGGGAAGGTATATAAAACGGATGAGTGCCGGGCGGTGGTGGCGCACGCCTTTAATCCCAGCACTCGGGAGGCAGAGGCAGGTGGATCTCTGTGAGTTCGAGGCCAGCCTGGCCTACAGAGCGAGATCCAGGAAAGGCGCAAAGCTACACAGAGAAACCCTGTCTCAAAAAACCAAAAGCAAACAAAACAAAAAAACAGATGAGCATTTTCACAGTGAAATGCAGCCCCACGGCACTTGTTGCAGCTGTTAGCAGGGGAGGCTTGTTGCATCTGCTGGGACCCTCAAGTGAGGGGTCCACATAGATGCAGCAAAGGTCCACAGCTCTGCTGATCTCAGCAGTCTTGAAGCAGCCCGTCAGCAGCTCTGACCACCTTAGCAGGAGAGTCAAGCCACAGACAAAGAGGCAACCCAGTAGGTTCTGGGCCATTTTCTTAAACACATGCATGCACGCATGCATGCATGCACGCAAACTAAAAACAAGCAACAAACTGAGCACCCCAGCAGGCTGTAGCTGTATGTCAGTCTGCGTCCCAGAAACTAGGTCAGTCACTTAGCCTTGCTTTCCCCTTGAAGAAAAAAAAAAAAATCCCTAACGAAAATATGGAATTCATCTGCATTGCAATCCCAAGTGGAGAGTGGATTCATTTCCTCTCTGTGTATGGCTGCTTCCTCCCACTCACTCTCGTTTCTCAGGGACAATGAGTGGAGACACCCCCCTGGTAGGAATTCCAACAGCCTCATGGAGACAGATGTCTTGGAAAGCTGCTTGTCCCGGTGATGCGGATAACATATGCTCTCTAGCCTCCCTGCCTCTGGGTCTGTGGCTGCCTGTGCCTGGAGTGTGTGCTTGTGAATGTGTGTCTATGTGCATGCACTTGGGGGGAGACAGGGAGCGAGAAGGGAGAGGGAGGTAGAGAGAGAACACTCATTCGCGTGCATGTGCGTGTGTGCGTGCGTGCGTGTGTGTGAATTCCCTTCTGTAAACCAACTTAAGTCCCCAGGCAGCAATTGTTTAGCAACCCTTCACAGTGACTCCTTAACCAACACATCATCCGCTACAGAATCAAGATGGGAGTTCCCGTGCATGAGTTTCTCTGTAAAACTCCAGTATTGTCAACCCTTTGATAAAAACATTACTTGCAGGAAGTGAGACAGGCCCCTGGAAAGGAACAAGACCTCTTTCAAGCTACCAGGGTACCATTCATAAGTGTCTGTCTGGCAGATAAGGTCCTCATGGCTTACGAGTAATTGATTACTCAACACTTCCCAAACACCCACATCGGTTCACATTTCCACGGGGCCTTCTTGCTCCCTGAGAGAAACTCCCCACACGACACACTTAAATCTTGCTGAAAATGGTGCCCAGGTGTGTGCGGGCAGATCACGGAAGTCACCTGGGTGTTCTGTGACAGTCTCTCTCAAACAGCCCCAACTTTTCCAAATGCACCTACAGAAACAAACCCGGGCCCTGCTCAACTTACTTCCTTCGAGACCTACTTTGCTCCAGTAGAGGCAACTGGCCAAGAGAATGCAAGAGTAGAGTGGGAGGGTCTGGAGTCAGTCAGGGTGGACTCTGAGATGCAGGTGTGTCTTAACTCATCAGTGTTTGTTGAGGTCCATGGGAGAGAACGCATCACAGACGCTAAGGCAGAAATGGGAGAAAAAAGCTGGCAGTGGTGGCGCACGCCTTTAATCCCAGCACTCGGGAGGCAGAGCCAGGAGGATCTCTGTGAGTTCGAGGCCAGCCTGGTCTATAGAGCCTGATCTAGGACAGGCACCAAAACTACACAGAGAAACCCTGTCTCAAAAAAATCAAAAAGCAAAACAGAAATGGAAAAAGAGACACCCGTGTTCTACAAACTCAAAGCCTACACACAGTTATATTCATCCCTTTTGACAATATCATCTGCTGTTGAGGCATCAGAAGTTGTTAACTTCTGTGCCAGGATAGGCTCTAGAGTGGCAGAGGGCCAGTGATGTCAGACATGCACACTCTCAGAGCTGCTCACTGGCTGCTTGTATACACTGTGAGGTTATGCTGCTGGCTCCCTTTCTCCAGCGGTTTTCTGTTAGGGAAGACCATTTACACAGTGTGAGATCTCAGCTTTATCTGAGCAATCTTTGCATGTATGGGATATGGCAAGAAGGACACTGTTTCAGTCTTACTATCCTTAGAGGCTAAAAACCATAAGGGAAAGAGGTGTGTGTGTGTGTGTGTGTGTGTGTGTGTGTGTGTGTGGGTGTGTGTGTGTGGTGTGTGTGTGTGTGTGTGTGTGTGAGAGAGAGAGAGAGAGAGAGAGAGAGAGAGAGAGAGAGAGAGAGAAAGATGACATTAGAACATGCAATCAGCATGATGAGCAGGCTTCTCTGTAGTAAGATATAGTCCTTTTGAATGTATGTCCAAGAGTCGTATAGCTGGATCTTCAGATTTCTGAGGAAACTCCACACTGATTTCCAGCAATGCAAGAGTGTCCCCCTTTCCCATGTCCTCACCAGAACCTGCTGCCCTTTATTTTATTAATTGTGGCCATTTGGGCTAGGGTACGATGAAATCTTAAAGCAATTTAAAGTTGTATTTCCCTGACGGCTAAGGCTGCTGAACATTTTCTTAAAGCATTTCTCAGCCATTTGAATTTCATCTTCTAAGAACGATCTGCCTATTGGGTTGTTCTCTCGATGTTCCATTTTGTTCTTTTTGTTTGTTTTTGTTTTTTGAATTCTTTGTATATTCTAAATAGAAACCATCTACCAGATGTCTACTTGGTAAACTGTTTTCCCATTCTGTAAGATGGGAGATATGGCTTACAATGTCATCATTATTGGCTTCTTGAGGAGCCATATTCCACTGATGGTCCCTTGTCAACACTGGGTAATGAATGGCATATGAACCAAGGTCAACAGAGTCTATCAAAAGCTCACAGAAGAAATCCAAATAGTTTTCAGGAAAAATGCATTTTCCTGGGGGAAGATCCACCCCTTACAATGCTGCTGGTGAGGCATCAACCCAGTAGAGCCTCCACACACATGAAGTGGTGCGGGGAGCAGACAGCCGAGGCAGCTGGGGAAAGTCAGTACTCCAGAAAACACAAGGCCAGGAAGCAGGCCCCTCCTCCCGGCTTAATTGCGGCTCAGCGGAAGCATGTCATGGGTTTAAGTGTGGGAATCTAAGAGGTAGAGGACGGACTTGTTCAGGGTGGTCTGAGGGAGACCAGCCAGGAGTGATGGGGCTGGAGCCAACTGACAAAAAATCCCAACCAATTGTGAGGAAAATATTTCCTTCTCAGAAAAGGCTGCTCTCTTTCCCCAGGGATGACTGGAAGACTCCCAGCCTGAGTCATTTGAAAACACATTTTACAGAGTGCTACAGGGGGCTCCCAGGGGGAAGGTCTGGTCACTGACAGAAGATGATTCAAGACCAAGTGAGCCTTTTCCAGTTCCAACTCCCATGATTCCCGGTTCTTCCTTGCTTCTTCCCAACTCACCCCCAGACAGCTTGGTCTGAGTACAACTGTCAGGGTCCTCTGGCTTGACTGCTTCCGGGCCTCGATATAACCGTTTATGGACCTCAGGTTGAGGAGACTCAGCCATAGCCTGACTTCCATGTTAGCCAGCTCTACCTGGCCTCAGGCACCAAGGAAAACAGCAGAGGTCATGCCCAAGGACCTGGTGCTGCTGGCCCAGACCCTGGTTAGCCAGGCTTGGCTACCCATCTATGCTCTTATCTCCATCTCACCAGGTGCCTACTAAAAACAGTCCCGTTCCCCCCCCCCCCCGTCCCCCCCCCCGCCCCCACATCTGCTAATCAGCTCTGCTCCTTTGGAGTCAGGGATAATGAAGCCTGCTCTTGCTCTTGGCGGGAACATTGGGAAAGGCTCATATCCGACAGCTGGACAGCGGATGGGGTAGATTCCAGTGGGTCAGATGTCCGCTGAAGTCCTATTATCAAGCTGTATGAATGAGCTGTAAATGACACTGGTCACCCTCACAGGTAGCTGTCACACAGGCCTTGGGAAGTCCCCTCCCACCTTTCCCAGGCAGTATGAGCTCAGCTATGCTGGGTCACTCACTCTGGATTTAAGCACCATTTTCTTGCATTGTTCATTACATGCCAAACATATTATGTTCTTGTTAACTATTCACTAGACTTAGGAAAACCCCTGTCTAGAAATTTAGTTTAAAACCAGAGAAGTCTAGAAAGGATCAGATTAGATTTTTGAAACATATTTTTTCCCTCTGTCTGGTTTCAGAGCTCTTAGTGAATGTTATTACTTATGTTAGGTATCCATTAACTGTTGGTATATGGCAAAGTACCTCTAGCCACAGTGGCTTCAGAGAGCAATGCTTTATCATGGTTCTCTTGGTTGGCTGCTGGTCTGACCTAGACTTGCTTGGGGCCTACCATCAGGCAGGTCCACTGTTCTAGAAGGCCCATGGAAGCTTCAATCCTGTACCCACAGGTAGTCTCTTAATATGTTCTCCTCATCCTCTTGGGTCTAGGCCAGCATCCTTGTCACATGGTCTCAGCTGTGCTTCAAGAGGGTAAAAGCAGAATTTGTCAACGACATGGAGACTGTGACTGTGGCATTCACACGGTACTTCTGTCACATCCATCCATGAGGTCAGAAGGCTAGTCCAGACTCCAGGGATGGGGACATAAGACTAGCTAGTTGGAGATGGGAAGAGCTGAAAAAGAATCTGTTAGCATTTTAAATCACCTTATGTCAGTATTCCCTGACTGTGTCCAAATGACATGAGTTGTGGGATGTGGCCATGGTCCCTCTGTGACCAAAGGGATCTCAGTTCAAAAACCAAGTCCTGTATCTGACCCTCAAAGAGACACTACACACATGCTGAAGTCCCTGTACAGTCCTAAAATAAAGATAAATCCATCCACTCTGTGCAATCACTAACAGACATACATATGGTGCAGAGAAAGACACTGTCCTAGAATCCCGTTTGGAAAGCTTGGTCAGAAATTTTAGACTTTTAGAACAGTTCTAGTTGAGCTAACTTTGTCATGCTCTTTTGTAAAACATTGTCAACATCACATGTGTGTGTTTAAAAGTACCTTCTACTGCAGGGAGGTGACCTTGATTCTGGCAAATCCTCAAGTAGAGTTCTCCACACAGATCGATCTCTCTCTCTCTCTCTCTCTCTCTCTCTCTCTCTCTCTCTCTCTCTCTCTCTCAGGTACTTAGGAAAAAAACTGTTGCTAAATTTGTATTCACAATGATTCCAGGCCTTTTCTCTTGGGTATAATATTTCTAAATACCGAGAGAAGTACTGATTCTTAAAGAGTGAATATTAAAATTCTCCATGGTTAACTTTCCTAAGTTTAAAAACCCAAGGACAATCATACAGCCAAGAGCAGAGCCTGAAACCAACGACAGTTTTCCTAAAAGGGATAACCAGCCACTAAAGGACCACTGTATTCCTTACCAGCCCGCTGGCTGCCAGCCTGTATTTCCCATACATTTCACCCCAAAATGAAAAGAAAATTCTTGTCCATCTTCAGAACCAGGTTTCTCAGTTGGTACACCCTTCAAGAACCACCATGCTGTTGGAAGAAATGATTACTATACCCGTCATGAGACCATGGTAGAGAGAGTTAAATCAAATCAAGCCTTGGGTTGTTGTCACAAGAGCACTGAGGGCCAGAACGGTGAAGGGCAGTCACCTCAAATTCAAGGGCCATGTCCCTGTGCTCGGAGGAGGCTGTACACGGCCAAAAAGCACACTGAATTATTGGGTGCCAAATCCAAGGCTGAGGAAGTATCGTGTTTACTTTGGCACTTACTCTTACATTCAAGAGAGTGACTGGGAATAGTACAGAGATGGACCTCATCACATCTGGCTGATGGAGCCGTTTATTAGAATTAACTATTCTCGTATTCATTCTGTAACTGACAGTGATTCATTCCAAGACACAATGGTCAGTGGCCACATTCCTCAAGGCATTTTTCACACTTACTTTTTTTTTGGTGTAAAACAGTCTTAAGACTTCACAATCTTGTGTTGTGAAATCATATCCTGAAAGCCGAACTGCAATTTCAAAAGCTGGGATAAAAGTGAATCTGAAGGGGAATGGGGAATTCCATGGCAAACAACACTCTGCCAACGAGAAAAGCGGAAGTCGGGAGTCCGGTGAGGGGAAGCACCGCTGAGTGCCCTGGTCCGGCCAGGACATAAACAAGGTGGCTGCTCTACAGTAGTCACTTGAGAGCCTTTGTGAGACTGGATGAACACAACATCTGTGCAGTGGTTTGTTTGCTCTGGTTCCTGGACAGAGTCCAGGGACTGGTGTGTGCTAAGCAAGCGCTTTGCCACTGGGCTACATCCCCAGACCTAATGGGTAGTTTTTAATCTAAGTAGCAAGAGTTCTGTCAGCCCAAGTGTTGGAGTGATGGGATGTGATCTACCATTCTTAAGGAGCCTAGAAAGGGATCTAGAGGTCCCTTTCAGCTCCTGCTCCTCATGATTTCTAGCAACGGCCCCACATCCTGGACACCACATATTGAGCCTCCAACCCTAAGGTATCTAGCTATTGTGTCAGGTACAAAAAGGTATAAAGAGACAAGGGAAAGGGGCTGAGCTGGGTAGTGAATTATGAGGGAACACTTAATGCTGGTGTATGGTTCTGTTCCCTTCCCCAATCCATACACTATGAGATTCAGAGATCCAACAGCACCAACATCAAGGGTGAGACACAGCTACAGCTGAGGAGTTAAGAAAAACCAGCAATTAAGCCTACGTGCTATTAAATGCAGGTGAATATGGGGCTCAGCCATTAAAAGTGTACAGTCTGCTGCTCTTGCGGAGGACTCCAGTTCCGTTCTTCGCACCTGTATTGGGGGACTCGAAACAGTCTGTAATTCCAGTTTCAGGGGATCTAACAGCCTCTTCAGGTTCCTGCACACATATGGTACTTGTAAAGTCATGCAGGCTCATATACATACACATAAATTTAATAAACAATAGGTCTTTCAATATAGCTGAATACCAACAAAATATTAAACAGCTGAGATTTGCTGTAGAGACAGAAATCACATGGGAAATGTACACTGTGATAGTTTCTATCTAATATTGGCCACCTTCATGAACATGCCTTCAGGAAGGCACCCACAGCCATACAGATCACTCACCAGCCACCAGGTACAAAACATATCACCACCAAAAGGTTTCACTGGTAACCCCAGTAGATGCTCTATGAGCCATCATCACCACGCACCTAAGTTGTCACAACAATGGCAGAACGTTTGTTGGAGACTTGCTTATCAGTCAACACAAACAGTTCAGCCACAAACATAGCACATATTTACGTGGACACGTGCACAGCAGAGAGTGAAAGCGGGACATGCATGGTGCTCAGGACAATCACGACCGACTTCAGCTGCCCCCCCCCCACATCCTATCAAAGTCCCTCCAAACCCTGCTTCCTTGTCACACTCCAAACTTCCACCCCCTGTGACCTGCCACCCATACGCATTTCTTACCTGACTTCTCCTAGTGGAAATATTCAAGACCCAATTTATACATCACGGGTCTGGAGTGTCTTAAAGAAGAATTCATCCATCTGTCATCTGTCCTCTGTCCTCAGTACAACTGGTTTACCACGGTGACATCTCGGCTTACCCACCCTTGGCTAGATCAGGAGCTCTTTAAGGACAAGGACACTCTACTGTCTGTTACCCCAGAATCACACCACAGGCTAAAATGACTAGGTATCTACAGCCACAATCTCATCCTCGTCCTCTAAATGACAGGAAGGAAAGTAACCAACAGGCTACTGGGAGACACCATCTACGTTAAGATGCATCTACAATGCCTGCACATGACTGTAATAGCAGGGCTAAACATACAGCACAGGAGATCCCTTTTAAGGTCCACTCACGGTCTCTGCTCCCTAGGAATTCCCCAAAGTCATCAAAAGTCTGTGTTTGAGACTTGGCTGGCCACACATTTCCGACAGATTTTTGTTTTCTTCCAGATCTGAGTGCTTGGAAAAATGCTGTAATTTCCTTGCGGGTCTTGTTATCTCTCTGAAGGCTGCTTAGGGCTGAGGAAACATGAACCCCCCCCCTCAGCCTTGTCACTGCAGTGTTCTCTACCTGTTAGGCTCAGCCTGTGTCCCCATGTGCTACAGAGTCATCTGGGAACATCATTTGGCCACCTGTGGTAGTTTGAATGTAACTGGCCCCCATAATCTCATAGGGAGTGGCCCTATGAGGAGGTGTGGCCTTGTTGGAGTGGGTGTGGCTTGGTTAGAGGAAGTGTGTCAAGGTGTGGGTGGGCTTTGAGGTTTCTTATGCTCAGGATACGGCCCAGTGAGTCAGTTGACTTCCTGTTGCCTGCAGGATGGAGCACTCTCAGCTCCAACACCACGCCTGCCTGCACACCACCATGCTCCCTGCCATGATGATAATGGACTGAACCTCTGAAAGTGCAAGTGAGCCACCCCAATTAAATATTTTCTTTTTAAGAGTTGCGATGGTCAGAGTGTCTCTTCACAGCAATAGAAATCCTAACTAAAACACTACCTCTTAGAAATTCTCCTAAGAATCCTTAGAGCATCCTTCCCATTTGGGGACCAGTAGACTTCAATTTAAAGAACTCAAGCCACTTGATACAGTGAGGAAGGCTGCCTACAAGAGAGATACCCTACCTTGAGGCACAGAAAACAGTCTCATTCATGAAAACTGCCACACCGTGTCCCCTTGGAGGCACCTTTCTGTGTCACCATTATAATGATCCTGGCAGCATTAGGAAAAGAAATGAACGATCTCAAACCTCTGGGAATGAGCCTGCTCTGTGTGTTCTAAAGCAGATTGGATTTCAGAGGCCGTTTCCAACTTTGTGGGATTAAATTTCCATTCATTCTTTCCAGCACCATATTGCCAATAAGCCCTTTAAGAAATAAAAAAAACCCTTTACCCCAGGGAGGGATATTTTACTATCTTAATAAAGTCTTCCAATCCTTAGGAGACAAGTCACCATATTTTCATTCTCAAAACTATTAATCTTATTCCCTCAAAGAATCTTATGAAAATATTTGTATTTCTTGTCTGAGATCCCTGGGAGGTAAACTGTAGAAAGAAAAAAAAACCTAGCTAATAAGGGATAATTCCAGTATGACCAAAACAATACACACTGGAATATGGAAATAATTAAGACTCAAAGAAAAAAATTGTTAAGCCCTCAAGGCAAAAGCCTTCTAACCAGAAAGCGCCGAGATGGCTCTCACTTCACTAATGTGCACCAGATTCACTTCAGGGTGTATTCGGTTTTAAACTAAGCAAGTTGCTTTAAAAAAAAAAAAAATCCAAGTTTCTATAAATGGTAAATTAGTAGTTAAGGATTTACTTCATATAAAGATTTCATAAATAGGGCCTGGGGCAGGATGACTCAGTCTATGAAGTACTTGCCACTCAACCTGGAGACCCCAGTATAATCTGATTCCACTGCTCACATAAAAAGCTGGGTGTGGCAGTTTGTACCTATAACTCCACCATTGAGGAAGCATAGATGGGGAACTCTTGAGACTTACCAGTCATTTGTCTATCCAAGTCAATGAGTTCCAGGATCAATGAGAGACCCTGTCTCAAAAAAAATTAAGGCAGGAAAAAAATCAAGGAAGAAAGATACCCAACATCAAACTACTATCCTCCTAGTGTGTGTGTGTGTGTGTGTGTGTGTGTGTGTGTGTATACCAAATTCACAGATTCCATTGAAATAGTACAACTTGCAAAGTTCCAGCTTCAGTATATTTGGAGAAATCCAATGTACCTGTTTGGTTAGAATACATTTAATTGGGAAAACATACTTTTGTTCATTTCTTCAGGAAAATGAAGCAAGGTGGAGGAATGGGGGTGCAGGTGGCAGAGGAGGTTAATTTGGGGGCACACTGCATTAGAAGAGGCAGTGGAAGATTCGGGGGGCGGGGAGACAGAACACACACAGTTGGCTTTATACGTCCAGAGTCCGGAAGAGAGATTTGGTATGGGAAGGGCCAGACTGCAGGTGGCAGCTCAAGCCACAGGGTGGGCTACATCGGAGAATGCCAGGGGACCACAGAGAGACGGGGCCAAAGGCCAAGGAGTCAAGGAGCCATCCAAGCGGACCGGAGAGAGAAATCGGGAGAAAGCCGGTAAGGGCTTTACAGTCTATGAACACGTCCTTCCAGAGAGTCAGCATGTTACATTTATTCAGTTACACCCATCTGCCCGGAAACACAGCAGTTACAAATATGAGGGCAGGTGACAGTAGAACAGGTACTCATGAGGTCTATGAGATGGGACAGGGGTGTTTCCTGGGTGACTTTCCCTACGCTAGTAGTTACAACCAAGAAACTACACAAGAACTCTGGTCTCTCTAACCTGTCCACACCAGAGTTCCCCCTGAATACAGGACAATTTTATATGCCACTAACAATTTCTGAGAGGCAATATAAACCAAGCTATAGATCTTAGGAAAATACGATCAGGTCTCAAGTGTCATAGTTATCACTATCCTAAATGACAGTAGCACACGGTTGAAAGAACATGAACCATTTATAAAAGAGAAAATACAAGGGGCTATTCAGTTTATGAAAAGCAAGTTAATGCTGATCGTCATTAAAGACAAAAAGTTGGGGCTGGAGAGATGGCTCAGGGGTTAAGAGCACTGGCTGCTCTTCCAGAGGTCCTGAGTTCAATTCCCAGCAACCACATGGTGGCTCACGACCCTCATTCTGGCCTTCAGGCACACATGCAGGCAGAACAGTGTATACATAATAAATAAGTATATCTTTAAAAAAAACCCAGAAGTTTGTGCAGCCAGGAAGCCAGGTGAAGAGAAGGGAGAGGTATTAATGATAGCTATCACCTGTGTTCTCCAGCATCCCCACCCTTCTGCCTGTTACCCAATGGGAGATTGCCAATTATGGCTCATGGGCCAGACCCAGATGCTGCCCATTTTGAACATAGTTTTATTGAAAACACACATGCAAAAATTAAAATACCATTCTCACCTTCAATGTCTTATTGATCAGTGTGTCATAAAACAAACCCTCTTTTATACTACCAACTAAGGCCTAGTTTTTCCTGGAAACATTTTCACAACTGAACGATGCTACTTTTAAAAAGATATTCAACTTATAATTAATGGCTAGAAAGCAAAAAACATGCAAATGTCAAAAAGAAGCTTACACTGATTTAAATCTATAGGATGGAAGAGTAAGTTAGTAAAATGCCTTTTTTGTTTGTTTGTTTTTTGTGTTTCAAGACGGAGTTTCTCTGTGTAACAGCTCTGGAACTCACTCTGTCCTGGAACAGACCACACTAGCCTCAAACTCAGAGAATTCACCTGCCTCTGCCTCTTGAGTGCTGGGATTAAAGGTGTGCACCACCACCACCGCCCAGCTTAAAATGCTTTTTTAAAATAAGAAAGTTTTTATGATATGGAAAAACACTAACCATGTACCCTCCTCCTCCCCAAAGTAACTAAATGTAAAGTTGTACACAGATTAAGGGCTCAACTATACGCCTACCTTAGTTTGGGTCACTACTGCTGTGATGAAATGCCATGGCCAAAAACAACTTGTGGAGGAAAGGCTTTACCCGGCTTACAGTTCCACATCACTGTTCATCACTGAGGACGTCAGGACAGGAACTCAAACAGGGCAGGATCCTGGAGGCAGGAGCTGATGCAGAGGCCATGGAGGGGTGCTGTGTACTGGCTTACTCCTCATGGCTTGCTCAGCCTGCTTTCTTATAGAATCCAGGACCACCAGCCCAGGGTTGACTCCACCCACAATGAACTAGGCCCTCCCCATCAATCACTAATTAAGAAAATGCCCTACAGGCTTACCTACAGTCCCATCTTATGGAAGTTTTCTTCTTAATTGAGGTTCCCTCCTCTCGGATGACATTAACTTATGTTGACAAAAAAATATGCAACATTCTGACAAGAGAGGAGACACTTGGGCTGGAGAGACGGCTTGGTGGTCAAGAGAGCTTTCTGCTCTGTCAGAGGACCTGAGCTCAGCTCCCCCCACAAATGCCCACAGCCCCAGGTCCAGGGGATTTGGTAGCCTCTTCTGAGTACCTCTGTGAGTACTGCATTCATGTGCACACACCCACACATGTACACACAAAATAAAAATAAAGTCTTTAAAAAAAAAAAAAGAAAGAAAGAAAAGATATTCTTAGGAACTTGGCCATTAACAGCAACCCCTAAAAACCATGGGATTGTCTTGCCCCACGTTTTTGCTTTTCTGCATGAACACAGGTTATCTGGAAAGGTGGGGACAGACACACACAATATCTCCTGGAAGTTCTAGTCCAACCATAACAGGAACAGTGTAAGGTTGCTGCTGGGCTTCAAGAGTGAACCTCAGTGTTCTGTGACAAAAAGGAAACTGAAAGGTGAGGTTAAATCTATCTTTACTTCGAGATGTAGAAATGTTGTAAACATGCAGTCACATGACACAGAAAATCACAGCAGTTAGAAAACAACGTATCTGTAGGGTTTGCCACATGCAATGCCCCCCTTTACTCAAATACTTATTAATGTCCAAATGCAGTCTTCAAAATACCTGATGGAGGGATATATACAACCCCAAACTGGTGACTCTGGCTGAAAAATGAGGAGTCCATGGACCATGTGATCACTACTCTACACTGTCTTTCCAATCCATGGGTGCTCCATAAATATTAAGAGAAAACTGACTGGAAGTACACTCTTCTGTATCACTGGAACAGTCTGTGCATAGACAAGACTTCTGAGTTTCAGAGACAACAAGATGTTGTGAGATATGTGATCACACTGTGAACCAGAGATTGCACTGTTTACTGGAGAAACCTGCTTCTAGCTGTGGTGGGGATCCTAGCACGTGCCTTTAATCCAAAGAACTTTCTGTTCTAAACAGGATTAAATAAAGTCAACCGTAGGTCTAGAGGAAGAGCAAGCAGCCAGTTGACTAGAAGTGAACATAAGATTATTAAGAAAAAAACCCATGGGGAGTAAGAGGGAGTCAGAAGGACAGGGAGAGATGCACAGGAAGTAGAAGGGAGGGACATCCAGTTGGAGGAATTTTTGTAGAAAATTCTTTCTGGGATGACACAGAGGAGGTCAGCTAGGTGCTTCCTCTGCCTCTCTGAGCTAGCAGGTTCTCACCCCAGCATCTGGCTCCCGAGTCTTTACTGATAAAATGGAACGATAGATAACTCGGGTAAAAAGAACAAGGGGGCCAGCTCTTTCACAGGAATCACACTGGATTCCTAACACGGAGAGCCGAGATGACCTGACCTGGGGATAGGAATTGGATGCCTGACACAATTTGGCTGTGTACCAAGTAACTTGCATCAAAATCATGTAAACCGAACAGTACACCCAAGATTGCCGATTGGCCTGAAGAGTTTTCCTTACAGTGTCTGACATCCTTGCTTGTGACATGCAGTTGAGTGGCTGGTCTGTGGATTGGGGAATGCTGGTGCTGGGCATACCTGGAAAGATAGTACCATTGAATGAATGACTTGTGGTTTACCCAGCATGGAGCCCTAGAGAGGGAGAGATTATAAAAACATTATGGTGGTGATGGAACTGGTCCAAATGGAGATGCAGGTGAGATCAATATTTAATTCAGAAGAAGCCAGTTTCACTTAGGGAGTCACAACTAATCTCCAATGAGCAGAGAGGGGATTTATGGGGCAGGATCTAGGAACTTGAGATGCATGCTATTGCCCTCTGTAGTGGTGAATGGGGACTGCTGTGGTTTGGCATAAAAACGTGATTTCTTTAAAGAAAAAAAAAGAAAAGCACCTACAGATACACCACCCTCCACTGTGTCTTTCCAGTGTATGGCCACAAATTAAGAATCTGGCAATGGTAATGGCTTTCATATGAAATCATTCATACGTTTTATGGTCACTATGAGAAGCTGTCTCTCCCCGGGCCCTGTGCATGCTCATTCCACTCAATCTGGTTACCTCCTTCTGTTACAGTTTGGATCTGAAGTGTCCCCAACAGGCTCATGTTTTGAGTGCCTGATCCTCAGTACCATCTGGAAGGCTCCAGAGCCAGAAGGAGGCAGGGCCTGGCAATAGGAGGTCGGTCAGTAAAGGTGGTCTGAAGGACACGCCTGCCCAGCCTGCTTTCTCTGTGTTTGCTACAAACCAGCTGCCTCACACTTCTGTGACATGTCGTCAGGTCTTCCCCACCACATTGGACTGGAATCAAGGGCCTTTGTTCCCTGAGGATGCTCCTGCTGGTATTTTGGTTATAATGATGAGAAAGGAACTAACATACTTTCCTTTCACGGAGCAACTGAAAAAGTGGACCAGTGAAGTGAAAAGCTTTCTAGAGCTCAGTGTGGTGGCAAATGACTTTAAGTCTAGCACATGGGAGGCAGAGGCAGGCAGATCTCTTTGCCTGTGAGGCCAGCCTGGGCTACAGTCATTTCCAGGCTAGCCAGGGCTACATAAACCCCTGGTCTCACAAAAGAAAGAAAGAAAAAGCGAGCTTTCCAGGTCGTGAACATGAGGGGCAGAGGGGCGGAGGGGTGGTCCTTTATGTAGATGAGAGACAGCAAACCCATCAACTAGAGCCAGATTTGCCTGCTGCAATGCCTGCAGATAGTGATTTAAAAAAAGAGGGGGGTGGGTACGTGGTGGCGCACGCCTTTAATCCCAGCACTCGGGAGGCAGAGCCAGGTGGGTCTCTGTGAGTTTGAGGCCAGCCTGGTCTACAGAGTGAGTTCCAGGAAAGGCGCAAAGCTACACAGAGAAACAAAAAAAAAAAAAAAAAAAAAGAATTCAAGGTTCAACCACAAGAAAACCATGCCGTTTTATCCTTCGGTGAGATCCACAGTGTCCCTGTGAATAATCCCATGGGAGGGAGGGCATGGTCCCCTATGAACAATCCATCAGACCCAGAGCACAGGAGGATGGGCACTCTGCGATGGCGGTAGGAAGATGAGACTCTTTCACTGACACAGGGTTCCTCTTAATCCTCCAGCTTCACCTCCTCTCCTCAGAGCAGCTGCTGTCCCTACTACTCCTCACAAGATCTGAGGTCACACATGAGTTTCTTCTTAACATCTGTCCACTGCACTTGAAGCATCTGGCCATCCAGCTCTCCTCATGCTACACGCCTACCTCTGCGCCTATCTCTGCTAACCCATGGGCTCCTGCCTCCTCAGCCTGTGCTCAGCAGTTAGCTGAGGCCCTGCCCACCCTGCCTGCCCTCTGGACCCTCTGTCTCTAGCCATGAGCATCTTCCTGCCTGTTTTCCTGCCTTCTGGATTGGGCTCCAACAGCGGATACTCCCATTGGTACCTCAACCACACAAAGACATCATGGCTTTTAGCTAGACAGCTAGAGTTGAGCTTCCTTCTCAGCTTAAGAAAACCTTTATGGTTCCCCAAGTTTTAAGTGAGTCATTCTCTAAAACTCATTTTAAAGGGCTGGGGATACAGGTCCCTTGGTATCTGCTTCGCATGCATGAGGCCCTGGATTTGATTCTCTAGCACCACAATACAATGCAAAACAATGTAAAACTCTTTTATGAATTGGAACTCACATCAAGTCCACACTCACCCCTCCGTTTCTCAGCATTCACCGAACACATATTACGCATCCAGCAATAATGTTGGGTACCCTACAATGTACCGATACCACCACCCCTCCGTCATTCGGCTGACATTCATCAGGCACCTACATCGCTGAGGATACCCTAAAACAGCCTTTCTCAAGTTTCAACCTCATCAGTTGTGACCTCTTTGAGGGTCTTATGCTCTCATCACAGGGGTGACATATTAGATACCCTGCATATCAGAAATTTAATTATGATTTGTAACAGTAGCAGCATTACAGTAATGAAGTAACAATGAAAATGCTTGTATGCTCCGGGGTCACCACAACATGAAGAACTGTATTAAAGGGTCGCAGGCATTAGGAAGGTTGAGGGCCACTGTACAAGGTTCAGGCCTTCCTCTTAAAAGTTATAGTTTGTCCAGGAAAGCTTGTCATGGAAAGAAGGGAGAGTTCCTAGGAGGTTTTTGTAGCCAGAGGTCCTTATCAAAAGAAAACCAAGTTGTTAACTCAAACTCAACAAAGGTGGGGGAGGGGCTGGAGAGATGGCTCAGCAGTTAAGAGCACTGGCTTCTCTTCCAGAGGACCCAGGTTTGATCCCCAGCACCTACATGGAGGCTCAAAAATGTTCGTAACTCCAGTTCTAGGGGCCCTGATGCCCACTTCCAGCCTCCTTGGGTACCAGGCACAAAAATGGTGCACAGATCTATATGCAATTCAAAAAACCCATGCAATATAAAATAATTAAATTTTTTAGAATTAAATTATGAAAAGAATAAAAGAGAAATCAGAACTTTAAAACTCCTATGTATTTCATGATTTTGATGGCCTTTTTCAAACCATGAAGATGGCTGTCATTATCATGGAAATGATATATTTGGTTTAGTTCACACTTAGTAAAGGAAGGAATTTGTCATACCCTCGCTCACTAAATAAACACGTCTCTACTCCCTTTAACTACTTCCAGATTGATTATGTAAATGAGTTCTACATTGTGGGACGGCATCAGTAGTCTAACAGCTAAAAGCACACAAGGAAAAAACACCCTTCCAGCCAAGGAAACATTCATCACAAAATTTACAGTCGAGAAACCAGACCCAGGTTCCCAAGTTGTTCTAAAGGCACTGAACGATTTCTCAATAAGAACCACCAGTTATCTAACTTCTAAAATAATGAAAACTGAATAAAATTTTTAAAATTCAGTGCCTCAGTGCCACTGGCCATTTTCAAGGGCTCAGTGGCTGAGTGTGGGGTGTGGCTACCATGGGGGCCACACCAGGCTGTCACTTTCTCTTGGATGGTTAACTCAGTTCCAATCAGGAAGAAAACCAAGTCTCACCGTACCGTACCGTTTCCAGAGACAGCGGCTCCCCATGTGATTGTCTTCCCTGGGCCAAGCGAGCACGACCAGGTGCTGCAAGGGACTTTAAACTGAGGATACTTCACAACTCCTCCTCCTTCCTGCGCCTCCATGTCGCTATGAGCATGGTTCTTAAGAGTCACTAGGTTGGGGCTGGAGAGATGGCTCAGAGGTTAAGAGCACTGGCTGCTCTTCCAGAGGTCCTGAGTTCAATTCCCAGCATCCACATGGTGGCTCACAACCATCTGTAACAAGATCTGGTGCCCTCTTCTGGCCTGCAGTCATACATGCTGTATACATAATAAATAAATCTTCTGGCCTGCAGTCATACATGCTGTATACATAATAAATAAATCTTTTTTAAAAAAAGATTCACTAGGTGTCCGTCAGTTCCCTACATCCCGCTCGGCACACATATAGTACCTGGACGCCTTTCTAGCAGCCTGAGATACAACTCGGTCAAGGTTACACAGCTAATTATAAATAGGGATTCAAGCCCAGAAAGTGTGACTTCCTTTCTTTTATTTTTTAAGGGCTGCCAACAGAAGTTCTCAGATGTTAACCACATACTTGAACTTGTCCTCTTTAAAGCCTTGCCACAATTCCCGCAGGGCAGGAGCAGAGCAGGGATACCTTGCCTCCCTACCAAGGAGGTGTGGGGGGGGTGAAAAGTTTGTCCAAAGAGTCAGTCAGAGGCTGGGAAAGTCGGTTCTCAGATTCCAACCCAAGCAACTCTCCACAATGGCAGGGAGCCAGGTAGGACACACTGTTTGACTGTCTCGACACATGCCACCCCATATTTACTTCCATCAGTGACAAGGAAGAAGCCATCCCCAAGCACAGAGGTGGAGTTCAGGAGGTTAGAATCCTGCCTTGGGTACAGAGCCACCTGGCCCCTCAGCTGGGACTCCAGCCCATGTGTGTCCCGTGCAGGGGGATATATATGTTGAGGACAGCTGATTGCCTAGAGTCACCTCAAACTACAATTGTTCTCTCTGCTCAAGAGAAGCCTGCTACCACATAGACATACTGTAGGAAACAGGAAGGAGGGCTGCATTTCTCCTCAATTCAGATGTCCTTTTGACCCGAATGGCTGTTCTCATCTGACTGATCACGTTTGCACCTGCTGGTCTCAGATGAATTCACGGCTAAAACTAACATGAAGGACACAGAGGAGGCTGGTTTAGAGGGGGTCTCAAGGGCGAACAGGACTTGACTCCTCAAATAGAACTGGCTTTTCCCCAAAGCGGGATTAAACAGGCCAGCCCGGCAGTGATCCAGGGTGACATCCCACAGTGGGGAAACCAAACCACCTCAGAACACACAGAAAATGTGGGGCACCTAGCCAGGGTTTTCACATGACGCCTTGCGTCGTAGGCAGCGCGGCCTGGCTCCCGCTCCTGAGAACTCAAGCAGATGGTCCCTCTGAAGAGAGTGAAAACATACGGGTTCCTCACAGCACAGAACCCCCTCCTGGTGAGCATATTTTCCTCTGGAATGTTATGAGTGAACACAGGCCTCACTGCCCATCCCCACCCTGCTCCCATCACCTGGCTAATGTGACACTCTGGATCTGAACAACACATGGCAGACTGGCATCACTAGATAAATTCTAAGGTTTATGAATGAAATTCTGTACAATAAATCTCTTTAACACACAGGAAAGCATGTTATATATGTGTATGTGTGTGTACAAAATGTGTGTGTGTGTGTGTGTGTGTGTGTGTACACACACACACACATTTTGAGGTATGCTCTCAAGTAGCCCAGGCTAGCTTCTAAGTCATTGTAGTCAGGGATGACCTTGAACTTCTCTTCTTCCCTGCCTCTACCTCCTATGATTACTCATATCTACTAACATGCCTGGTTTAATAATTTTTGTTAATAGAAAAATCAGCTTCTCTCATCTCCACTAAACAAATACGGTACAGATATATTTAAAGATTAGCAGTTTGATAAGGTGCAAACATTACCCTGCCCAGGATACCACCTAGCCCTTGTTTTCCCATGAGAAGGCTGCTGCTCAAATTGTTTCGTAACTCACAAGTGTTTGAAGTTCTCATTAAAGAGTCCAAGTCTCCCGAACAGCACTACTGGTAGAACCGAGGAACGGTTGAGAAGTCAGTATCCCAAAAGGGAACATGGGAAAATATTTCTGGTCTCAAAATCTTTAAACCAAAACAACGGCTTTTCTACAAATGGGATGGTATTTGTGGGGATGCACTGCCTAAACCTTCTGTGTGCAGCAGACCCTACTGGACAGTTGTCAGTAGGACGAGAATCTGGACCATGCCCTGGCTCCTTTGATCTAAGCTCACTGCCAAGGTTATAACACTAACAGGGCCCTGGAGAACAGAGGTGAATAGGCCTCTCTGGTTTGAGAAACATAGCTGGAGCAATCTTTAGTGAGTTGCCTTGATTTTCCTGAATGCATACTGCAGGAGGTAATATTCAACCTCCACTGCTAACATTTTCCAAAGGTGACCTTCATAAATTAAAATCTACTCAATCTTTAATCACTTGCGACTGAATCATATCCAACTTTCTTTCTGGCAATCCCTCTGTGTGAGTGATCATCAAGTAATAAATCTGGGTTATTTAAATTGGCCACATCTACTTCCCCTTTCTGGGAGAAATGATACAGAAAAGTCGAGATGGTCTACAGAGAGGCTAAAAAGGAAAGGCTGTCCCCACAATGCAGATCTCTGAAACTTGTTCCCGAGCAGGAACAGAACAAAGCAGATCAAAACTGGAGAAAAAAATTAGAATAATTCAATTCAATGCCGTTTATTCAACTTCAGGAAGTGAGTCCATCGTAATAATGATTGATGCTACCCAAGTGGTACAGCGAGCCTAATGAACTAGTGCTTAGCGGGCATGGAGCGCTGAATGAGGATGCTCCCCATCGCCGCGTATGTTTAAAGGCTTGGCCCCTAGTTGGTGGAACTGTTTAGGAAGGATTGGGAGGCGTGGCCTTGTTGGAGGACATGTGTCCCTGGGGCTTTGAGGTTTCAAAAGCTCGTGCCAGGCCCATTTGTGTCTCTGCCTCGAACTTGCAGATCCGGATGTGAGCACTCAGGTGTTTTGGCTGCCATGTCTTCCCTGCACCAGCCTGGACTCTAACCCCCTGAAACTGTAAGCCAATAAGCTCTTCTAAGTCACTTGGGTCACGGTGTTTTATCACAGTAACAGAAAAGTCACTAAGACACCAGGCAAGATCCCAAAATGTAAAAAGCTATACCTTTCTCAAAAATGCTTCCCACCTGGAAAACACTTCCAACAATAATAGTATCAAGCTGGGGACAACGGCCCACACCTAGCACACAGAGGGCTGGGGCAGGAGGATTGCTGTGAGTTTCAAGACTACACGGGCTACAGAACAAGACACTGCCTTGAAAAGGAAAACAAAGAGAAGCAAAGGATAAGGACCTTTGAGGTCATTTACCTATTTCTCTCTGCAGCGATGCTGAGAAGTCTTGATGAGCAACTTCAGAAGAACACCACCTCCAGAGACAAACCAAATGAGTTGAACAAAACATTAGATATCTGTTTAAAGTACCAAGAAAACCCGCCATGCAACTTTATATCTCATTATGAGGTACGATGCTTCTTCAAATACTGATCCCCACATCAACAGTGCAGCTAGAATTAGACACAGCCCCTTCATCCTGGGTGGGGAGGGGGCAGTGGGAGATGTGCAGTTCCCAGGCACCAAGTCACAACCCTCCCCTCAAACCTCAAAATGCATGTGCAAAGAAGACCACTTTATATGCAAGACAAGGCAGGCAGAAACAAGCAAAAGGAATATGAAACTGTCAGTTACCTCTCCTAACCAGCTACTCTAACTAAGGAATATGAAATCATGAGTTACCTATTCTAACCAGCTACTCTAACTTATTTTAAAGCTAAATTCACAAAAATATTAAAAAGAAAAAAACTAGGAAAATGGGAAAAGGAACAGTAAAACCATAACAGCAAGATACTGGGAGGAAATATTTAAATTCAGAAAGCGAATATTCCTTCCGATCATTTTAATGTCCTTTAGGTAACCCTTAGAAAACGGTATGTCTAGAAATACATTTAGAAAACCTAGATTCTCCAAATATCTGTCCAGCATTGCTCGGACACATTAAACATAAATGGAAGAAATTGTAAAATAAAATATAGATTTAGAAAATGTATTATACCTCTTATGCTGTTACCATATTACAACCTCCCAGGCAACTATGCCCACTAACAAATGAGGAATCTGTTGTTAAAGCAAAGCGCTTCCCTGCATCACACAGACCCAGGGTCAAGGAGTCGTGCCCGTCACAGACTGTTTTACTCTTGACACGTTCCTCTCTACTCTGTAAAGCACATGTATCACATCCCTGGACAGAAACCTGGCATTCCTTAATGCAAAACTTCCATAAAATCAAATGGCTAGCGGGCCGCATTCATTTCTTCTCTTTGCATAGTTACAAGTCATTTTTCCATCTGAAAATGAAAAGGTTACATAGGACTATAATATTATATAAAAGTAAAAATTTAGAAACTAAGAATTTAGAGTTCAAGAAATATTTAATATATAACCAGAAGTGAAGAAATACACTGAATTCCATATGGGGTATTCAAACAAAATATTCCACCACCTCAACTGTACCACTGAACAAGGAAACAGGAAGTCCATATGCCCTTCTATAATCAAACTTTCAAATGGGGTTGGTAATGAGAATCTGTAATAGTAAGCTATAAACACCCATGCTTATATCCAGCTGTAGATGAATATCAGCAAAGCCCATGTTAATCCAAATTGTTCCTGAGCCCGAAGAACCAGTGACTCAAAGGCCTCTTGGTAGTGGGCTGGAGCACTACTATGATTCAACAGTTAAGAGCACGGGCTGCTCTTCAGGGAATCAGGGTTAAATTCCCAGCAGCTCACAGCTTCCTGCAACGCCAGTTCCAGGGGATGCACTGCCCTCTTCTGGCATCTACAGGTATTGCACAAACATACATGCAAGTAAAATACAGAAAAGGCAAATAAATTGCTCTTCAAAAGAAAAAAATTAATTTTAGCTAAGAAATGAAGATACTGTACAGTAACCTAGATTTAGTAAAACAATAAATGCATAAAATAATTTTGCATCTATAAAGTCCTTAGCTATAATAGATTTTAAGTTTTTTCTTTACTCAATGGCTCTTTGTAAGCTAATTGCTAGCTACATTCTAAGCATTCCCCACCACTTTATTAGGGGAAGTCATGGTAAGTCATCACCAGTATGTTTATCTGGATATGCCTTCTGTGAAACAAACCACTACAGCTATTATGAATGGGCCATTGATAAGCAGAGGCCTTCATCAGCATTTTATGCTCCTTAAAATCTAAATGAGACACAGAAGTACTACAATCTTAGTACCTTGAAAACTCAAATGCATTTTTTGAATTCCCTCTTTTTAATATGATACTAGCCAAGCTCAGGACAAAGTTTCAAGACCACAGTAGTACTTGCTAGAGAAGACTGGATGGGTCAATGATCCCCACCCACAGCTTCCTAAACTCACAGAGCTGGTAAGGAGCATCCCTAGAAGAAATCCATTCAACCCAAAGCTCCAAAGACAGAAGGTAATTAGGAGTAAGTCCTCAGTGTTCTAACTCAGTTCTCATGGTAAAGTCACATATGTTTAACCAGTCAAGGGGCTCAGAAGTATTAGTCAAGCCAATTAATTCTTTGTTGGTAAATAAAATGCTGATATTATTTAAAGAGTTAGAGTGCATGTGTGTGTATGTGTGTGCATGTGTGTGTGTACATGTGTGTACATGTATGTATGTGTGTGTATTTATATGTGTATATGTGTGTACATGTGTCTATGTGTATGTATGTGTGTACGTGTATGTATGTGTGTGTGTGTGTGTGTGTGTGTCCTGTGTGACTATTTAGTGGTCACATGTCTATGTGTATCTCTCTCTTTTAAAAAATATTTTATTAAGTTATATGTGTATGTGTGTTTCTGTGTGTAAGTTTCTGTGCATTGAGTGCTGTTCTCTTGAGGCCAGAAGAGATCCCTGGAGGCTGACGTGGGTGCTGGGAAGCAAAGTCAGTTCCTCTGCAAGAGCAGTACGCATTTGCTAACTGACACGCCATTGCTTCAGCTCCTGAAGGTGATATTTTTATCCTTTATGAATAAGTTATAGATACAAAACAAAAACACACAGGACACTATAAATACACATTGTCATGTAGTATTCAAAAATTCACAATAGTGTCGGGCGATGGCGGCGAACACCTTTAATCCCAGCACTCGGCAGGCGGAGCCAGGCAGATCTCTGTGAGTTTGAGGCCAGCCTGGGCTACCAAGTGAGTTCCAGGAAAGGTGCAAAGCTACACAGAGAAACCCTTTCTGGAAAAACCAAAAGAAAAAAAAAAAAAAAAGCTCACAATAGATATTGAATACTTAGGCATTAACAGCCAGTCACAGTTCTACATCCTACATGGGAATTAACTCATTAACTTCTTACAAAAACCCTGGGAGAGGCACTGGTACCACCTCTACCTTCTAGATGAGGAACAGAGAGGCTTATGGAACCTTCCAAAAGTTATATGACCCCAAAGCAGCAGCGTTAAGACTCAGATCCAGCCAGGCGGTAGTGGCGCACACCTGTAATCCCAGCACTCGGGAGGCAGAGGCAGGTGGATCTCTGTGAGTTCGAGGCCAGCCTGGTCTACAGAGCTAGTCCAGGAGAGGCTCCAAAGCTACAGAGAAACCCTGTCTCGAAAAACAAAAACAAAACAACAACAACAACAACAACAAAAAAAAAAACCAAAAAGACTCAGATCCAAACCAATTTTCACCTTTAATCCTAAAAAACTCACATAGGCAAGGGGAGAAAAGTTTAGGCTCATTTTCAAGTGGAGGGAAATAATGGTTCTGAGTAGCACAGTCCGATCCTCCAGGTCACGCTGCTGACTGGCAGCAAGAGTCAGACCAGCTCACAGGGCACTGTACACCACGGCCAGCACGGGCTCTCCAGCAGCTGACCTCTGTGCACATTCTATGAATTAAGATGCAACTCCATGTGGCGAGTACTTGATGCCTTCGCTCACTGGGAAGACACTGAAACCCTCTCACAGTTTACCATCACACCAAGGCACGGACACCCTGCACGTCACCATTTTTTCATTATTCCACATGCAACTATGTCTGTTCACTTACAGGCTATTAACCACACAGGTTCTCATAGGAAGTGAAAATATCCGTCTTCATTAGTTACCATTCTCTTACCTACATTGTTCTATGTTATTAGTCTGGTCAACCATTTAAACTATTTATAGCCCAATAAATGTGGGCACCATTTACACCAGAAGGCATCGTAAATAACATGAAAACCACCATGGTTATTCACATTAGGAGTTAAAAGGCTAGTACTTTCACTCATCTCCATCTGGGCTGCGTGGCCCCCTGTTCCACTTCCGGGCATCAGAAGGAGAGACAGGAGTTGCCCTGTGTGCCCATGCAGAGGCCTCCTGAGCCAGGCACCAGCACTCACTGACCGTAGTGAACTGTGAGAAGCGGCGTTGTAGGGCCCCTCTCTCACGCACAGATTGCTAAGACTTGAAATGCCCCGACTCCAAACTGCTTCATGTTACTCTGTAAAACCAGAACTGAACAGTGCAAGCTGCCCGGGCGGTCCCAAGGAATACATTTCAGCCTGATGAGAAAGGAACTCAGTGAGGAACAGCTTCCCACAGTGGTCCAGCTTGTCTGGCTCGGGGGCGGCTAAGAGGCAGCTGTTTGTGATCCCAGAAGCCACAGAGAGGGAAGGTCTGAGTAACTGTCCTTGAACAGGGAGTCTTTTCCTGAAACCTGAGCTAATTCACTCCATCCACCCTGGCAAGGGCGGGTGTTCCACTGCAGACAATCAGGGCCCCGTCCAGCGCAGTTTCTCATTTGAACCAGGCTATGTTTAAAAGGGGATTGTGGTGTGGGTGGAGACGCACATCACTTATTATTCCTTCCTACCTCTCAGAGTAGGGAGGTGAGCAGTTTAAACTGGGTCACAAAACTATTACATGGAACAATTTGGGCTTCAAAATAGGACATTCTCTTTACATTAAAAAAAAAAAAAAAATGCCAGGCAGTGGTGGTGCGCACCTTTAATCCCAGCACTGGGGAGGCAGAGGCAGGTGGATCTCTGTGAGTTCGAGGCCAGCCTGGACTACAGAGTGAGTTCCAGGAAAGGCCCAAAGCTACACAGAGAAACCCTGTCTTGAAAAAAAAAAATCTGTGTGTGTGTGTGTGTGTGTGTGTGTGTGTGTGTATGTTGTGTGTGTGTATGTTTGTGTGTGTATGTTTGTGTGTATGTTTGTGTGTTTGTGTGTGTGTGTGTATGTTTGTGTGTGTGTATGTTTGTGTGTATGTTTGTGTGTATGTTTGTGTGTATGTTTGTGTGTGTGTATGTTTGTGTGTTTGTGTGTATGTTTGTGTGTGTGTGTGTGTGTGTGTGTGTATTTATACCTGACAACCTTGGTGCCAGTCTCCACCTTCCACCTTGGTACAAGGACTCTTGTCCACTAGATGGCCTGCATATTTCCAAGGATTCTCTCATCTCCACCTCCCATCTCACTAAAGGAACTCAGGGTTCCAGAGGTTCACTGCCATGCCTGGCTTTCCACAGGCTCTGGGGTGTGAAGTCAGGTCCTTATATACTGGCATGGCATGAGTTTTGCCCACTGACCCAGCTCCCCAGCCCTCAGTCTAGAACTTTCTGACACCAAGCCCAGTCAATTTTCAGTGAGACAATTCTTCAACAACCAGGATGTGATACTTAAAGTCACCACACATATTCACATGTACCGGGATGACACATAGCATGGAAGGGAATACTGAAGGCGTGTAGCTAACAGCAGAACACACTAAGGGTTCCTAAACTCTCAAAGGCTACCCTTTCTCCCTAACAAAGAAGGGCTCATTATATTCCCAGCGGCAAAGTTCTCTACAGTTCTGTTTACACAAGTCAACTCAAGGGATAATTATCCAAAGTCTACTTTACTGGGCTTTGTTGGTAAAACAAATGCTTGGGGAAGTTTCTCCACATTTTAAGGGCAGTTCAGCATAACAAACACATAGAACAGTGCCCCAGTTCTGTGTCCAAAGCATAAACTGTGGTTCAAAGCTCAGCCTGGTAGTTATTAAAGAAGAGAGTAGGCGGGGAGTTGTTCAAGTGTGTTCTCCACTAGTCAAGTGTGTTCTCCGACTAGTCCGCAACAAACTCACACCTGTGTCTGACATGTAGTGTCTAAAAAGAAAAGAGGGAGAGGGAGAGGGAGGGAGAGGGGGAGAGAGAGAAAGCAAAGAAAAGAAAAGAGAAGAAATGGGTCAGTCACTGGAGGGATGTTGAAGCTTGCAGGGTTTTTACAGAAAAGCACGGAAGTGTCAAGTTTCAGGAACCTGTCTACCAAACACAGCAGGTGGCAGGCTGCCCAGGGCTGGCTGTGTTCACTCAAGTGAAATGCTGGGAACTTGAACCTCCACAGCGCCTGCCCTGCCACTCAGGCTCAGTGCTGGATGACTCAATTTCAAGACCTTGTGGACTCCAAGTCAAGTCTGGAAATCATGAACACTTCCTTTTACCCTTAAAGGTGGGCAGCTCCTTGGAGCAAGTGTGGTAATGTCAGCACGGAGCTGAGAGAGAGTATGTCTGCATTCGGTATCAGCATGGACCTGCAAGAGAGTATGTCTGCATCCAGCTCTGGATACCTCAGAACAGTCTACCCACTCGCAGCAGCAAGTGAGACTCACTCAGACTGTGGCTTAGTACATCAGGTTTGGGCATCACACCACAGTTGTTTACACATAGGTGGGATCATGTTCACACACATGGCTGTGACTCCTTTTCTAATATTTGGCTATAAATGCATGAGAATATAACAATTCTGACTTCTCTGTTTCTTTTTATTTTTTTTTTTTCTGTGAGACAGGGTTTCTCTGTAGTTACACAGTCTTAGCTGTCCTGGAACCCTCTTTGTAGACCAGGCTGGCTTCGAACTCACTAAGAGCCACCTGCCTCTGCCTCCCGCTGGCATTCTCTCTGTTTCTCACATACAATACAGCACATGGAGCAGAACAGGAAGCTCATGAATATTTAAATTTGTGAAGAAGAAACATGAATTAAAAAAACCACAGCTACAACTATGTAAGAATTCCTGCAGACAATCCACAGAAGAGCCGGCACGGGGGAGAGACTGACTTCCTAGGAGTGGAGAAAATGAGGAGGCAGAGCTGACTTCAAGAATTGTGGAATAAAGAGAAGGTAGAGGAGGCGGGCAGGAACCAGCAGGCAGCAAAGGGTTGTGGGTAAGGACTATCCTACAGTCATGTAAGGGGAAACTTAAAATGAGCGTGTTTCCACAATGCTAGTGTCCGTCTGGACCAGCCTCCGCGAACTTCTATCCTCCAACAGTTTTCTAGTTTGTGTCAGGGCGGAGAGTGGCAGGGGCCAGTGTGCACAGTAATTCTGAAAGCCTTCCTCCAGAGGTGATGATTTAACAGCCTCGCCTCATCGTATCCTCGACTATAAATAGAGAAGCATTTTGAAATGAGAACTGTTGTACTGTCCATCATCAGCCATGTGCACACCTCACCGAACATGCCAACTACATGTTCAAAACACGTGATTTCAACTGGACAGACACAAGCTGCTACAGGCCGACAGGTGGGTGCTGTGCACCTGGGGAACGCGCCAAGGTAGACAGGTGGCCGCAGTGAGTCATGTGGACTGTAAGTGCTGACAGGTTCTCCCTGTTTAACATTTCCCAGCAGTCTGCATTCCAAACCTAGGCATACACTTTAAGTAATAACAGACCAATGTTTCCAAAAACAGATGCCAAGGTTAAACGTGGAAATAAAGAATATTCGCTTGTTAAAAAGATTTCCAAGCCAGGGACTTATGGACACACGCATACGCCAAGGCATAGATCCCAAAAGTAGAGATGGTGCTTCCAAGATGGCTGCCGTGTATAAATCTTGGAGTCCAGGAACAGCCCGTTTAATCTATGAACTACTATCTAGAGACCATGCTGTCTGCATGGCTCCTCCTGGAAATCTGAGATCTTTCCCCAGGGAAAGCACACTCAAGGGCATCGCCACAGAGACACACCATCACCACCCAGACACACCATCACCAAGACACACCATCACCACCATGGAGACACACCATCATCACCAAGATAAACCATCACCATGGAGACACACCAGCTCCCATTTGAGAAATGCCTTACCCTTTGACTGTCTCTGTCAGGAGGAGTAAATCCCTTTGCATACCACTTGCCCTGAAGCATTACGACTAAGCTTTTACCACTTTCAGAAGCACAAAGCTCAAGAAATACAGAAGGTCCCACAGGGGCTTGGGGTACGGCTCAATGGCAGAGGGCTTGTCTAACATACACGAAGCCCTAGGTTTGACGCCCCAGCACCACATAAACAAGACATGGCAACACAGCTGTAATCCCAGCACTTGAAAGGTAGTTCAAGGTCATCCTTGCCTACATAGTGAATGGAAGATATCCCCCACCCCCTCATCCCTGACCCTTATTCCCACCCCCTCACTCCCTTTTCCCCGACCCCTGTGATACATGAAACATTGTCTCAAACAAAGTAAAAAACCTGCGGCAGAACAGAAAAAAGGACCTCTGAACCTTTAAACAGTATTATAAAGCCCATGATAGTGCTTTTATTAATAACCTTCACTATACTTTATTAATAAAAATAAATCCTAAAAACCATTCTCAGCCATGACACTTACAGTGACATCCACTTTAGACAACAGGCACACCATAAGAAAACAAGACAAATCTGTCGTCCCTTTCAAAAGACACAATGAAATGAGGATTTACTCAGAAAAATCATTTGGAACAACTCGCCAGCCTAACCAGGAATATCATGCCACAGAAAAGGATGTATTATTTAAAACTAAAACCAGTAACACATAACAGAACCACAGTGAACCACCGTATTTACAGTCTCCTGCAGAAAAGTAGGTAGGAGGCTATGTCAAATTAGAAAAAAAAATGAAGGCAAGTAAGCTAAAAAGTTACACCCAAGGGATACATGGAAGTTACCAGAGCTTCCTGGAGAGTCCCTTAGCACACACACTTCATCCCCAATTGTTGTGTGACAAAACTTTTCCTGGAAGATGCAACACCCACGTCTACTAACCCCAGATAGGGCACCCACAACAGACCAAAGTACAGATGCCACCAAAGTCCAATTTGGTGACCCAATGTGTTTTATTGGTGTCCCTTACAGGACCAGAAATGACACAGACAGGTGCATCCCCAAAGTCACCCCAGCATGGTGACAGCTCGGAGCACACTGCACAGCCTGCTCAACAGGTTGGAGTGTGTCCTTTCCGGGTGCCTCAGTTGGTCTTCCAGGCAGCTCAGCTGGTTTCTGCTTCTCCCAGGCAGTGAGTCTGGTCTCAGAGTCATCTTTGCAGCTTTTTTTTTCCCTCTTTGAAGCCTCAGCTCTTCTCTGAGAAAAACTTTGAGCTCTTACTGTTTACTCTGGCAGGGAGGGGCTTAGTGAATCTGGTCAGCTTCAGGGACTTCCTGAAGCTATTTTGAGTTGTTTACCTTCCTTGCCTAAGAAGATTCCTGCAGGATAGAATGTTTCAGTCTCCAAGGTAACTACTGTTATACTACATCAATGTTCACCCACATTGGAGTACCCAAGTCATCGTTAAACCCATATCCCTTCACTTAATGGAGTCCCAGCAAATGCTTCCCATCCCTTCTTCAAGATTCCCCCATCTTTGTCTTAGGTCAGCAGCACAGACTAAAAGCCAACCTCTCTCCCTCAAATGTGCAGGCCTCCTGGTCCAGTCCCTTCCTGACAGTGTAACATGCCATTACTCTTTTCTAGAACGTGTGAAATGGCAGGGGCTTTGGAACAGCACTCCGAACATGAATCCTATGGCAACTGTTTCTGTGATCAGAAAAGGACACGGGAGATGTGGAGAGGCTCCCAAGGAGGTAGCTCAGGAGGAGGAACCGGGAAAATACTTGGTCTTTGTGGTACATTGTTTGTAATCTAAGAAATAAAGCTTGCCTGAAGATCAGAGGACAGAGCCAGCCACAGAGTTAAACACAGAGGTCAGGCAGTGGTGGCACACACCTTTAACTCCAGTATGTGGGAAGCACACGCGCCATTAATCCCAGCACTGGGAAGGTTGAGACAGGAAGTGATATGGCTGGGCAGAGAAAGGCATATAAGGCCGGAGGAGACAGGAACTAGAGCCTTTTGGCTGAGGACTCAGAGACATTAGTCAGAGGATTCGTGGAGTTGGCAAGGTGAGACGTGGCTGAGGCTTGTTCCTCTGTCTCTCTGACTTTCAGCATTCACCCCAACATCTGGCTCGGAGGTTTTATTATAAGACCATTTAGGGTTCGTGCAACAGGTCTTTCTCCCTCATTTCTTTCTCAAGGATGGAGTTCGCAGTCAGGGAAGTGAGTTTGTCCTCCTGCAGCATGCCTGCCGCCACTCACTGGTGCTGAGCTTGCTGGATACTCCCCATCATAAGCCATGGGGTCGCCCTGCCTTCCTGGTCTCTACTTTCACCTCAAACACTGACCTCTCCCAACCTCGGTTTTGAGGGCCCAGGTCCTTTCCTCCATGACCGCTTTGCTTCTCCATCTGTCCCAACGCTGACGAGGAACGAACTCACCCGAGACTCACATTAGTGTTAGCCTCCTGCAAACTCCTCTGCACTTCCTCTTCCATGTGGGCCTAGGCCTCCTCTGTGCCAGGCCTCCCGACACACCCTGTGCAGTAACCAAGAGCTTGGGCACTCTGGGCACACCCTGGGCCCTTGCCTGACTGCCCCTGCCCAGGCTATCGATCTCTTGGCCAGCATTAATGAGCTGTCCCAACAAACACCACAAAATTCGCCCCAAATCAACTGTGGATGAGGCAAGATCAACAAAGGTTGAGGGAGACCCTTCCAAAGTCACATATGTGAAGCAGAATCCCACAAACCCAGATTCATATGTATTTCCCCTTTTCACTCAAATGTCACCTCCTCCCCCGACTCCCCCCCCCCCCCCCCCCCCCCCCCACTGAAAGAGCACAGGCCCTCTGGGTCTCTGACATCTGCTCTCTTGGCTGCTTGGTCCTCCCTGGAATGAGCTAGATCTAAACAGCTGCCTGGGCAGGTGGATTCTCTTACAGATAACACCTCACAGATTAGGGGCTTGTCCATCTCCTGGAACACTAACCCCACTAGGATGCTCTTTTCTGTGTGCTTGGCCTGTGATTCATGACTCCAACACACCTGGACTAGCACAGGAGAAGGACCAAGTTCTCAGTAAGCATCAACTAATAAGCACGTGTATAGGCAGATGCCAGGAAATCCAGAGCTGAGGTGAGGGTGAGGGGCAGTAGAAGCCTGTTGTTGTTAAAGGGACCTTTGGTGGGCAGCTGGTCTGAAACTTAGGAAAGCGTCTAGAACAGGCAGTTTTGTCTGAAAATGTGTCAGCACATGAGAAGTGACTTGAGCCAGGGGTCAAGGGACATGGGTGAGGCAAGAAAGGCAAGAGCTGTAAATAGAAAGAGTAACAGTACCAATCTCACAGATGTGTTCACTGATGGAGAGGGCACAGGTGAAAATCTGCTCCCTCTCACCTCTTCCAGGCTTATTATCCAAATAACTCAATGTATCCACTGTTCACCAACTGTTTACAGGGCATGTGAACCAATAACTCTGTGTATCCAGTATTCACCAACTGTTTACAAGACATGTGAATCAATAACTCTGTGTATCCAGTATTCACCAACTGTTTACAGGACATATGATCTGTGGGGCAGCTACCCACTAACCCCACAGCTCCCCAGAGTTTTCTTGAGCATGAGCAGCAGGAAATATTAGATAGAAGGATTTATAGTGCAGAGATAAACAGAAAATAAAGGATAGCCTCAAGAGGGCCTGGAACCTATTCCAACCAGCCCTGACTGTCTCTGCCCTAGGGTATTTATACAGATGCCAAGGGGGTGGAGCAAAAGACCTCCTCCCCCAGCACAGCCAAGTGCAGACCATCTCAGACCCCTGCACTCAGGCCCGTGGCCCAATCATCCTCTATGCGGACCTGCTGGGTAAAGCCACGAGGAACCTGAAAACAAGCTCCCACAATGAACAAACAACTCTGTGTAACTAGTATTCACCAACTGTTTATGACATGTGAACAAGTAACTCTGTGTATCCAGTATTCACCAACTGTTTACAGGACATGTGAACCAATAACTCTGTGTATCCAGTATTCACCAACTGTTTACAGGACATGTGAACACCTCCCAGTGGTGAGGCAGAAACCACCATGAGTTATTACAAATCAAGTCTAGAAGGAAACCTTCCTGGCACACACAATTGACAGATGTGGTGCTGGAACCAAAGTCAGAGGCTGAGCTGAATGTAGAGGTCAAAGTTTCAAGCCCGAAAAGGCGCTGGTTGGCTGAGGTGGTGAGGTTCTAAGTCTGCAACTGACCACAGAGCTCAATGATAACACCCCCCACCCAATCGGCCGACCTCAGTGACAGGAAGCAGACACCACAACAGAAATCCCTTTACAGCAGTCAGGCTGGTCCATGCCGACACCAATGGCACTCCACCGCTGCAGGTGCCGGCAGAGGCTCTTCGGGTGGCCAGCACCAGAGTCTGGCTGAGTAAGAACAGGAGGAGGCAGAGCTGCTCCTGAGGGACACCAGGACAGTTTTGCTTTCATCTCCCCCATTCCCAGGATTAGAATTCCACTTATAATTCTGAAGAAAATATCCACAGTTAAAGACTTTGGAAGCCACTGCCCTTGAACTAATTAACGCAATGGAATCCTAATTTTTGTGGTCAGTTCTCCAGTTGGCTGAGGATTATCTAGGAGTTGGTTCTGGTCGGGGCCATGGGGGCAGAGGCTCAGAGATCGGCAAGCTTTAGAATTCTGTAATGTTCACATTTTGTGGAAAGGACACCAATACTGTTCTCATTTTGAGACAGTTCACCCCAGAGTACTCATCCTTGCTAATTTCACAGAAAAAAAAATGTAATGTAATATAATATAAATAACTGAATCCAGGTGATTCCAGGGAAGGATGGAACCCTGCTGAGGCCCTATACAGTAATTACAATTTCTGCTGAGACACAGAGGAACTACCCATGTTAGCAGTAAAGATCCACTCCCGCAGAATTTTGAGCATTGTAAATTTGAACATACTGTTTGTACCTTCCTTCTTCCAAACAATTTTCATAAAATTCCTGTGTGCCAGGCTGGAGAGGTGGCCCAGAGGTTAGATGCACTGGCTGCCTTTCCAGAGGACCTGGGTTGAATCCCCCCCCCCCCACCACACACACACGGCAGCTCACAACAGTTTGTAACTCCAGTTCCAGGGGCTCGGACACCCTCTTCTGGCCTCCATAGGCACCAGGGATATATGAAGAACATGGAATGTATGCAGGCAAAACACCCATACACATACCATAAAATAATAATAGAAAATTTTAAAATACTTAATTAGAATTTTTTAAATTTAAATATTGTGTGCTATCAAATAAAAAATCAAATGCCTCCAATTTTAATTATAAGATGACATTTAACAAACTGAGAAACTAGAACAAAACATAATGAAGTAAGAACAGAACCTGTTTTCCTAACTGTGTGTCCTCTTCCAACTCCCCACTGTGGGGGAGGAGTATGTCCATACCAAGACCTGTAGAGCACTATTCGCCCGAAACAGTTGGGCTCCGTTTTAACTTAGAGGATGCAGTTTTGCCTTTAAAAGGAGGAGACCCACTGACAGTGAGTATCGAGATGCCAAATAGGTCTCCCATACACCAAGATGAGATGCTAAGCCCTCCTCCATTAGGACAAAGGCTCTCCATGGTCCTGAGGAGATGCCAAGCCCTCCTCCATTAGGACACAGGCTCTCCGTGGTCCCGAGGAGAAAGGCTGAGTTGGACTATTCCTCCGTGATCTCTCTAACCCCTCCTGTGACCAACCCATGGCACACATAAGAAGCAACTGGTCAGGGTTATAAGTACAGTCTGGCCACAGAGCACCACCACCCAACTGATTAGCCCACACAGTGGCTGAACCCTGAGTTTGGCCTGACCACCTCCATTCTCAGACCAAATGTGTTAGCAGGCTGCAGATTCCTGAACAAGGTCTTGGATGCATTCCTCATCCATCAGCAGTCACAGAACAGAGTGAGAGGCCACAATGTTTTTCCCACTAAGAAAAAAAATCTTCACTTGTTAATAGCTCCTGACTTAGAGAAGATTGGCTGTAGTCAATGGTAAATAAGCTCCACCCGGTTTAAACCTCTTTCTCCACAGGCTTCTTCGATGCCAGAGGGTTGGTTGCAGGTGCTTGGTTGAAGCCTCTGAAAATCTTCCTCAGAGACCCTTCCGCTCAGACGGCAGACCATTTGTTAAATGAAGCAAGGCCATTGGTGGCAGGATGGACCGATTCTTCCTTACCACCTGGGCCTGTCCTCCATCACCACACACCTCAGTACCTCAGCACTCTCCGTCACAAACTCAAACCTGCTGTCACAGCAAGGACACACTCAGAGAGAGGCTGATGGAGACAACATTCCTTCAGAGAGCAAACTGCAGTCCAGGAAACCCAGGTGACCCAAAACATCCCCGTAGGCCAGGCATGCTGGTGCACATGTTCTCCCCATACTACAACAACTGAGGCAGAGAGATCACAAATTCAAATCCAGCCTGGGCTCCACAGTCAAACTCTTGACCAACAACTGCCATAAAGTCTTAGTGGCTGACCCAGCTGAGCCAGTCACTGGGATCCTCCTAATTCTGTGTTCCTGGCATCACTTTACAAGCCAGGTCCCTCCGGGCCTGGTGGACCCCATGTGCCTGGGGAATGCTGGGGCCAGGAGGGCCCTGAGAACAAAGCACACAATGGTGCCTCCTTCTTTGTTTCCTATATCAGGGTCACACAAGCAATTAAGGCCCTGCCGTAAATAAACAAACACCATGTAGTGGGAACACAACATGGCAGAACTCACGTCAAACAAACAGGAAGTTGCAAAGGAGAAGGAACTCAACTCCCGGCCTCATTTTATTGAGTGTGCTCTAAAAAGCTGAATTAAAGAAAGAAACCAGCACTTAAACCACATGTTGTAGCTCAAGAGTTCTCGCCTTTATTTTTACCTGCCCAAGGAGGGGGAAAAGACAGAGAAAGTGGAGCCCAGAGATACAGACCTATAGTCTCAACTACTCCAAAGGCTGAACAGAAGAGCTGTCTAAGGCTGGGAGTTCAAGACCAGCCTCAGCAACATAGAGAAATAAACACAAAGAATAAAAAGATAGAAGCAGGTCCCTAAGAAAGTCCAGCACATGCACTCCATCAGCTGAGCCATTTCCAGAGAGATTCATGATGGACATTTAACCTCCTAATTTAAGTTCCTAAATCTTTCTGGGTAGACTGGTTCACACCTGTGATCTCACCTCTCAGAAGCCTGAGGCAGGAGGTTGGAAAGTCCCAGGCCAGTTTGAGTACACAGAGAGGTCTAGTCTCAAAAATAATAAACAAGAAGGCTCAGTGGTTAAAAGCATTTGTTGCTCTTTCCTGAGGACCTGGGCTTCATTCCCAACACCCACACGACAGCTCACAACCATCCCTAACTCCAGTTCCAGGGGATCCAACCCTCTCTTTTTTACTTCTATGGGCACCAGGCATTCATATGGTGGTGTACATACATTCAGGCAAAACACTCATGCACATAAAATAAAACAAATTTTAAAAGACTTAAAAATAAAGATATAAATAAAATTCCAAAATCTGCACGCACACATACTCCCAAACATGGGAAAACTTCAGAGTTCTCAAAATTACCCACAAACATAAAAATAAAAACTAAGACGTTTACCATTTGCACTGTTCTCTGCTGAGGACCTCCATGGCTTTCCATTTCCACTGCTAAGAAAGCCTCCACATGGTTTTTGGTGAGTGCTCAGAGGCCCTGGAAGTTTCTCTTTAAGGTCAGTGGGAGGGAGGCAGATGGGCTGGCCACTGTGTGGTAGGAGGTAGAGCTGGCTGCAATGTGCAGAAGGAGAAGGAAATGGCCCTGGGGACAGTGGGAATTCTGCAAGTCACCAAGAAGTATGTTCACTGTGGTTTGGCATTCCTCAAAGAACCTTTTCTGCGACGTTTCAATTTTTATCATTCTAGGCACATACTGGAGCCAGCTGAGTTTAAAGGCTTGTTCCAGATAATCTGCTTAACTCTTTAAAGTGAAGAGGTCCCTGTGGCACAGATCTAAACATCCTGATGATCAGCAACAGTTCCTCATGGGTAGTGTCCCGACACTGAAATGTGGCTGTTTGGTGGCTTCCTTCTGCTCCATCCCATAATCGAAGCATCCTCTTCATGGCCTCCTCTGAAGGGGTCACATGCCATTTTCTAAGAGGAAAACTCCCCTTACTTTCTCCCTCCCGCTCACCTCTCAATGTTCAAAAGCAGTACCACGACCCAAGGCAGGAGAGAGGGCACGGCCATTTCTAGATCCCCAGAACTCAAGTATTTAAAGTTAACAAACCACTGACTGACCATTCCGCCTCTCTGGTGATACATGAATACTAACCTGCATGGTTAATACATTTGGAACACTGCAAAAGGCCATTCTGGTCACCCTCCAAGCAGACTTACTTAAGTAACCTAATTTTTATATTCTACTTTGAAGAGCTCCAGGACAGAAATTCCATGATTTCCTCAAGTTGCTTAACCCGTGGCTTCATTTCTTTCCTCGTCAATGGGGACTGTTTCAACTTCTTTTTAAAGTCAGTGAGAAATAAAGAGTTCCAGACAGAGTGGAATGCAGTGGTATCAGAAGCTACGCACCAAAATGGTTCCTGGAAGATGTTTTCCAGAGAAACTGCATCATCTTAACCCTGGCTCCCTTGACTGAGGGAAGAGATGTTTCCTGCAGCCGGGCATGAAACAACATCCAAATGAACAGCCAGAAAGAAGGTAGCCTCTACCCTTAATGGCAGGGCCTCGAAAGGTGTCTGGCTTCCCAAGAACACGCATGCTGCTGTCTCCAGGGCAGGTCTGTGCTCTCTGGATTTAAACCCCAGCTCAGTGAACAACACTACACACAGCTCCTAGAGGGAAAGCGGCCAGTGTGCAAGAAAGAAATGGACTCTGCTCACTAGGGAAGAGCTCCTCTGCATCCTCCCTATTTCTCAGATGAAGAAAGAAACCTTGGGTTTAGCATCCTTCTCTGCTTCGGCTGGCAGTTCCCTAAGTGGTGTTGTTCTAGTACCTTTCCTGACATTTTTTAAAAAGAAGAACTCCCCACTGTGCCTCACTCCAGTAACAAGTCTTCCGGAGACCTTGCCCTCGGCTTCCTGGAATTTTTCAATGAAACTCGAAAGCGATGTTTACCTGACCCCCGAATGTTACCCGAATGAGTTCTCTGGTGTTCATTCTTTGAACTCTTCCTCCTTGTCATGCCCTCTGGGAAGGAAAGACAAGCGCAAGGCTTGGCTGGCCCTCAGCTGGCAAACACCAGCACAACCGAGTCCGAATAGTTTCTCAGAACTTGGACAGACTCACAAAGGTATTAATTATACTCCCTTTCTCTGGCATGGCTGCTGCATTTCACCTGCAGAAAGAATTGATTTAAAGACAGGACATGCCAGCACATTTATTTTATTTTTTTCTGACAGACAAAACCAAGGTGTCAATCACAGGAATAAATGGATCTTCTGATCTCTCTCTCTCTCTCTCTCTCTCTCTCTCTCTCTCTTTCTCTCTCTCAACTATGAGGAACCGAGTTCAGATTCCCAGCGCCCACATAAAGCTGGATGGCATAGCATGTTTCGCCCCTGTGGTGAGATGGGGTCGGAGATAGGAGCATCCTCAGATACGTGTGGGCTGGAGAGCTCAGAGGGTACCTCACGTGAGGCAAAAGGCAGGACAAGCTCCCAAGGACGTCTCTGACCTTCACGTGGGTGAACATACAAGCACAGAGAAAACAATCGTACTGGGGAGTGGGGGAGAGCAAGGAGGAATGAAAATATTGGGGTTCTTCCAACAAGAGTCTAAGGGCGGCTGGCTTAGCTTTCCCTACCAGGGACCCTCGGAAGAAGTTTAGTTGACCATTTCCTTTCCTTGCCAGAGGAAATATTCTGTTGTGGAGAGTTAGGTTTTGCTTTTCAATTTCATTTAAAATGGTTGGATTTAAGCATGTTTAGGAAGGGCTGAGATACATCTGTGGAGAGGGAGAAAGTGTGAAGGGGAGAAGTGAAGGAGAGGGGAGAGAGGGAAGAAGGGAGGGAGGGGAAGGGGAGGAAGAAGGGAGGGAGGGGGAAGGGGAGGAAGAGAGGGAGGGAGGGAGAGGAGGGAGGGGGGAGCAGGGAGGAGGGAAAGGAAGAGACAGGCACAGAGACAAACACTCCAGTCTTCTCTCAAAGGGGCTTCTGCCTGGGGAAATTAGCCCTTTCCCTGAGCTACAGGTTAACCACCAGCCTCAGGCCATGGCCGAACCAGTCAGGAACACATCAGAAGGAGGCATGTCAACCGGAAGTGCCCACCACCAAACGCTCAACTACTGTTGACAACAGACCTGACTGGATGATCAGAACCCAGAAAAGCTGTGCCTTGAAATTTCATTTACTAAGAAAACTTCTCACTTATATTCCAGCTCAGTGTTTCAAACCAAAGACTCTAAGGGGATCTTTAGGGGAAGGAAAAACAAATTACTGGAGTTTCCTCATCGGTGTGAATCAGAAGTTAACTGTTGGAAGACAGCAACGATAGAGGAAGTCACAGGATTAGCAGTAATATGAAGTAAATACCACAACAGGTAAAGAAGCAAACAAGCCATTAGCTCAATTCAGACTAGATTCTTCCTTAGCCCTGGGCTACTTTTTATAAGCAGGGGCCCCAGGATGAAATAAGAGAAGTATTCTGTTCCCATTCAAAGTCTTACTGGCTAAGCAATGTCTTTTAAAATGTTACTGTTGTTGCTGTTAACTGCCTGTGTGTTCACATCCACATGATGAAAAGTGCACATGTGGAGGTCAGAGGTCAGCACTATAGAGTTGGCTCTCTCCTTCCATCTTTACATGAGTTCTGAAGACTGAACTTTGGGTTGCCAGGTTCACACAGCAAAGCCATTTACTGTCCAAGGGGTAATGATTTGTACAAAGGGTTTTACTTCTAGATGGTGAATAAGCTCTTTAATCTTAGTGCAGGATGAAGTTATCTGGTGTCACCACTCAGTGGTATTTCTAAATTTCAAATAGCAGTCAGGGAGAAGGGTTTGTGGCTTTCACAAAGTTTTGATTAAAATTAAATTAACAGAAGCCTCCTGAGATTTTTTTCCCCCCCAGTTCTCCATACAAGGTACCGGAGGAAGAAAGTTAGCTGGCACCGGTAACTTCCCAAGGGAAGACAAAGGAAAACAGAGCAACAGCTTTGCTGGGAAGCAGATCCCACCCACTTCAAGTGAAGGAAGAGCCTTCAGTGTTGAGTACTCAGTAGCCCTTCTCTACCTGTTTCAAGGAAATGCAGAGTGATGGCATCTGGTCCAGTGACACAGAGGGACAGACAGTACTTGGGTCTGTTAAGGTTCAGTTGGTAGCGTGCTCACTTAGCATGAAGTCTGGGTTTCAATGCCTAGCACCACATCAACAGGCATGGCAAATACCTAGAGTCCAGCACTTGGGAGGTAGAGGCAGGAGGGTCAGAAGTTCAAGGTCATTCCTGCTGCGTATTAACTTTAAGGCCATCTAAAGAGATGTGTGATCCTGCCCCCCAACACCAAAAAAGAAGAAAGTAGGAGGAAGAGGAAAAAAGAAGGAAGGAGAAGAAGAGGAGGAGGAGGAGAGGAGGAGGAAGAGGAAGAAGAGGGGGAGGAGGGGGAGAAACAATCAAACAACAATAACAACAACAACTATTATTACTACTTGAGGTCAGCAGTTCAGCTTGGTGGGTGAAGGCAATTGCCACCATGCCTAACAACTTTCATTAGATCCTCAGGACTCATGTGGTAGAAAGAGGGGACTCCCACAAGTTGTCCTCTGATCTCCACACACTTGGCATGGTCCGTGCACCCACACATACATACACAGACAGACAGACAGACACACACACACACACACACACACACACACACACACACACCACTTTTAAATGTTAAAGTACTTGGTTCTGCTGGGGATACACACATTTATACATCTTTAAATGATGACTTAAAGGGCTCACTCTAGACAGAGGCTGTGGGGTGCCACTGACCTTCAGAGGCCATGGAGCCTGCGCAGGTCCAGGGACTTCCACTGTTTGAGGGGGCAGAATAATCGTGAAAGCTTAAACTGGAGTGTGTGGAGTAAAGAGAAAAAGGTGAAACTCGAGACCCCCAAAGCTGGTCTTTCTGGAAAGCTATAGAGAGTGTGGGGCAGGAGAGGTTCAAGAGTGTGTGTTCAGTTGTGAAGTTAGCCAGCCACCCGTGAGTTCAGGGAAGCAGACCCTCCCAGGGTGAAACCCCTCAAGAGCACTGGAAACCATGTCAGCACCATCCATCATCCCTAGCCCCTTCGCTGGTCCTCTTCTTCATCACTGTGCACGGACTGACCTCTTACTAGGTACCAGGACTACACAAGTGGACCAGGCAGCAAAGTCTTACCGAGTCAGGCTGTTTTCCAGGCGGAGACACTATGGGCTGGAGATGAGTTGGGGAGTAGCTTGACCAACCAGCAGTATAACTCACATTCACACACCTCCCAGTGGTCTAAAAGGCCAGGAAGCTCAGAGCGCAGTGTGGAAGGAAAGACAAAGGCACGTTTTACACAAAATGCTTTACCTCTTTAAAAGATTGGGGAATGAAGACCACCACCAATCCTGTAGTTCACATTCTTGGGTTTAATAAGCACCCGATTCTCCACTTTGCTGTGTGAATATAATCACATGACCTAGCTCAGCACCCAGGGCCCACAGTGGGTCAGCAACCCTCCATTTCACACTATCTTCCTTGGGCAGGCTAGTTTTTGTCTTGTCTAACATGGGGATGGTCACTGGGCCACCTCACTGGGTAGCTCTAACGAGATTTCCTGGTGACAGAGCAGTCCACACACACTGACCATAGCTTGACTTATCACCCTTCACTGCCAAGCTGTCTTGCCTTCAGAGGAGTGTTATTTGAACAGGTCTTCCAGAAGCACACGGGGCAGTAATATGTTCATTTCACAGACACAGTAGTGAATGCCCAGGGCTATGAAAACATTGTCGTACACAGCTCACACCTCACAGACTTCTTTCCTCTGCCCTGTGTTGCAGTTATCACAAAGTCTCAACCTTCAGAACTGTGTCTGGGATGACGTGTGACCATTGAACATGGCCCATGTGCCCTAATAGTGATTCCATGAAAGGCCTATTACATTACAAAGCCCTACTACATTCAGCCACTTAGGGTCTTCTCTTATTCACATAGCATACATCGTACCTTCTAGCAGTTATTCAGAATGCTCCGGGAAAGGGCATCTCAATACAAAGAACTGGAACATTCTTTTGCTATACACCAACACTTAGAATATTCTTTTATTTTTTTCCCCACAACCTAATGGGAGCTCAATGGCTTTTAAACTCAATAAACTTACTTCTTTCATCTGTGGTGGGAAGAAACCTAGCAGCTGTTGCTTCAGTAACAAGCAACTGCTGGATGATTGCAACCACTCCGTTCAACCTTGACCTTCATTATTAGCAATGAAAGTGTTTTCTTATAGTCATTGAAAGTTCTTGACACAAGAATTTTAAGAAGCACATATAAAACAAGACCAGCCCGAAGACCTTGAACTTCACGAGCAATATACCAGTTTAAAATAAAATGTCTGCCGCACAGTCAGTTAAAGTTGGTCACAAAGACCTGCTTTCTTCTCTCCTTCCGCTGGTACGGTGATGCCTGTTGGCAAAGAAGCCAATCAAATCCTTCTTACTAAGTAGGGTAGATGATGCCACCAAACCATTCAGGAAGAATGTCATCATTTTAAAGGGCCTGGAGGCCGAGAATAAATGAAACAAAAAGAGCCACAGAAAAGGCCAATACCTCTGATCTTTACTTCTGTCTGGGTATTCCATACCTCTGGTCCAAAACAATAGAGGGACTCGGGCCTGAGTCCAAAATGTTTCTTGCCCGCAGGTAAGCCGATGCAGGTAATTGTAGGAATTTAATTCCACATATGCTCTTCTGAAGCCTTTGGAGATTTTATCAATTTCTCTGACAGCTGGCTGGCAAGGTATAATCACAGGAACCACATTACCCCAGGAGACCACTGGGCAATATTTACCTTGGCTTCTCATCTCTCTCACACTCTAAAATTGTGCTGAGTTTCCAATGTCCAGGGAGCCAACTAGTGCTAAAGAAGGCATCCCAGGACCTCTTCACCATCCTATAATGGAGGCCAGGAAGAAGGCATCCCAGGACCTCTTCACCATCCTATAATGGAGGCCAGGAAGAAGGCATCCCAGGACCTCTTCACCATCCTATAATGGAGGCTGGGAAGAAGGCATCCCAAAAACCTTTTCACCATCCTATAATTAGAACCAGGGCAGATCCTATTATCTTCCTCCCAGGTGTGACCTCCACAGCCCACCTTTAAAGGCGCTTCATAGGCAAGTGAGGATGCCCTGGCCACTTCATGTTTCCCCCTGGTAGTTCTAGAACCTCAGGAGGAACTGTGGAGATGGACCCCAGCTCCAAGAGCCCAGAAAATAGACACCTTGGTCCTTTTCCAGCTCACTTGGAGCTATCAGAATTGAGACAAGTGTCTCAGGGCTGCATCTGCCCTTCCGATCAGCTACTACTAGCCTGACTTGAGACTCTGAGCAACACAGCTAACATCCTTGTATCTGGTTCTCATTAACAAATTTTAGCAGAGACCATTTAAAAAGAAGAAGAAGGAGAAGAAGGATCCCTGATCTGTATAAACACAAGTCAATGGGGGGAAAGTTTGAGGACCAACTTGGCCACATACTGAGTTAGTAACCCAGGCAAGTAATTTCACATCTCTGGATTTCTACTTCAGTCTCTAGCCAGCTCCTGTCTTTCCTTCTGAGGAACAAAGGTGACAGGTAGCAGGGTTCTCCCAAGGACGAAGGCCTAAGAATCTGAGGTATCACTGCTGGGGTCCACAGCTACAGTTCAAAGCTAAGGCGCCACATGGGCATGCCTAATAAAAGCTACGCAGCCGCTGCAGCCTTGGAGTTCTCAACTATGAGGAGAGGATGAACTAATAACACAGTTTGTGTGAGTGAGCAAATGGAAAGAAAGCATTTTAAGATGATGCTGGCACTGTTAACAAAGAAAGGGCAACTTCCCAATATCCACGATTAACTCTGGCTTCTTGTGTTTTCGAGCGGTATTTTTCAAAATGTGTTCCCTCGACTTTCAAGCCAATCACCTTTAGTATGCTAAAGAAAGGGGGGAGGGCATTAGATAAATGTGGTTACCTATCTCACGTATTCCTGTCAGCCACTTGTGGAAGATCTTATTATCTTTCTTACAGAATTGTTCAGAGAGGTCAAGTGGCTATTAAGTGACCACCAGAACTCAGAGTCAGTCTGAGTGACTCAGACATGGCTCTCACCACAATCAGCTTCTAGTTAAGGGGGAGGGGAGGGGATTCAAGCCACCACAAAGCTAGAAAGTCCACTAATTTACATAGGTGTGTGGTTCCGAACAGACATGAACTGACTCAGTCATGGCTCAGTTTGGATGGTGTCTTCTGACCTCTTTGCCCTGCCCCTCCTCAACCTGCCCTGACATGAACAGATGGGTAGGTTCCTCTCCGTTCCCAACCTCTGCAGACTCTGAGCAGCACTGGCCTGTCTCTACCAACACACCATGTGCTGGCTCACCTCCTGTGTCCCAGACAGGACACACAAGACCATTAGCTGACTGCATGTATGAATGCCTTAGATAGCTGCTGGGACACCATTCCTGCTGCCCTGAGGACAGGCTCATCTGCCAAGTACTGCAAGTTAAAGGGGCCCAGAATTGCATCTGGACCTTGTAGAATGTTCCTTCAGAATATGATCTGTATTACAGGCAAGATTATACATCTTAGAAAGAGCGATTTTGGGTCGTGCGGTGGTGGCACCCGCCTTTAATCCCAGCACTCGGGAGGCAGAGGCAGGTGGATCTCTGTGAATTTGAGGCCAGCCTTGTCTACAGAGTGAGTTCCAGGACAGTCAATGCTATTATACAGAGAAACCTTGTCTCAAAAAAAAATAAAAATAAAAAAAAATAAAGCGTTTCATTAGTGGCTGAGATCAGACAGCTATTTAACTGAAATATACTTTCATCTTTATGAAACAACTTGTCATATCTCCTATAACACATTATTGCATCATTATGCAAAGTAGTGGCTCACTATGACTCTCTGTGTGCCTTCTTTATCTTTCCCCAGTTCAGCAAGACCCAGCCAGTAACAACAACCAAAAATAAAAGGGGGGCAATACTTTTAAAGATAGGCTGCAATGACTGTTACATTTGGATGCTATTTCCTACCTGACAAGCACGCTAACCAAGTCTGGAAGCAGTTGGGTCAAATGCGCTGGAACATTTAGCTTTAGCAAAACTCTGAAGAGCAACACAAAATCATACTAGTGCGAAGAGATTTTTGTACCAGTGGAAAATACCGATTCTGCCTATGTAACCACAGGCTTACAGCCTAGAGAGTTCCCAGGCATGAAAGTCTCTGATTGGCCATCGTTGACCCTTTACATCTGTGGGTTTGGGACACTTCTGAGAAAATCAAACTGTCCTCACTGCCAACCTTGGGACACATGTGACGTACTCACTTGTGGAGGGAGAGGGAAATCTGATGGTTATTTCTGTGAAATCCCATAGGCAGCCTCTGCCTATATGGAAAGAAATTCGGGAAACGAAGCATCCATGAATTGTAGGTTAGCTTGGAAGAGAAAGAAGACACAGCTCACCCCCGAGACTGATCTGTCTGTTCCCATGAGCAAACACCAAACGAAATCCAAAGAACAGGGAAGCGGTTGACCTCCAGTGCCCCGACATTCTTCCCTCTGCAGCTTTTGAAACGGTTTACAGTTTCTTTATCTTTATTAGGGCATTTTCCTCATCAAACTAATGAGTCACCAAACAGAAGGCTCACTAAGATGTTTACGTTTGGGAATAAACTATCTGTGAAGGTCCTAGTCGAAAAGGCAAGCCACAATTTGCCATTGCTTTTCAATGAAATCATCTGGGAAAGGCAAGGCGGTGTTGGCTGGGTTAGAAATAGGAAGACAAAGGAAAGTTCAAACTACTAATAAAAAGGCCAGGGCAAAGCAAACGTTTGCAACCCTGTTTGTCCTACAGTCCCTAACATCTCCACCTCTGTCTTCCTGCTCTTAGGGGGACTGGCTTTCTGGTGATTTTTAAATAAGATGTGCCTCTGAAATAATTAGGCTTGTTAAAAATGAGTATTGTGCAGGATAAGACGCCAATGGGAAGCCTTCCATCTGAGGACTTGGAGCGAAAAGAAACTTGTTAGTTGAGACAGTGCAAGCAAATTCAAGGCATGTGCGGAACCCAGTCGGAACAGAAGGCAGCAGGCAGAAGGCATTGCATTTTCTTACAGTTCTGTTGGGCACACACCACTGGCATGAACCATGACTGGTGGGTCGAGAGCTGACTCCTATGTGAACCCAAGACCGAGAGCCCACACAAGACAGCTGTGAAGGAAACACCCACACAGCATCTGGAAAGCAGCTCAGAAGCCATGCTTCCCTTCAGACCACTGCCCTCTGGGGATCTTTTCACAGTGGTCAAGCAGACATACTAGTGAATTAGCAAGTAAGGCAATATTCTTTTCAACACGCAACACCGACCCTGCAGTGACAGGCCAAAGGACAGTGAGACGCATGGTAGCAGGATCCCAGTGGTGGGACTGTGGAAAAGTCTAGAAATTCCCAGAGATGGCAAGATATTCCTTCCCTACAGCTCAAGCAATACAGACAGCACCCTGCTCAGAGACACAGGAGAGCGCTCTGCAGAAGAGCTGCCGAGGCCATCTCTCCCTCATGAAGACAGCCAAAAGTTAGCGCCAACCCAGGCTGGCTGCCCCTGTGATGTCTGCTGCTTAGAATAAACTGCTTAAGGTCTCCACCTCGTGGGGGAAGCAGAGCTCTTAAGTCGTCTGTCTCCACCCAAAGTTTCCCGCGAGCTCTTTTTAAAAATATCGTCCGTTTTTGTCACTCTTACGTTCATCTACTGCAAGTTCTGGACCACACACTTCAAATGTTAGGATGCTGGCTTACATGTCGTGTGTCCTTACCCCCACTGAAAATGAAAACCGTCCCAGCCCTTGGCAGGCTCAGACTAGAGGATCTTGAGTTCAAATCAAGTCTGGGCTCCATAATGAGACAGAGGAAGGAAGAGGGGGAGGGGAAGAGGAAGGGGAGAGGGGAGGAAGAAGAGACAGCAGGTAGTTTCCACACCTGGTTTTGGTCATCTACAGATAATCTCAGCTGCTGCAGTTCGCCAGTTGGGAAGCATCATTCGACGGCCATGCTGGGTCCCTGCCAGGCAGATAAGTCTCATGGGCACTGAAGGGGGTGTCCACTGTTCCTCACAGCAAGTTTTCTGAGGGGAGAGCAATGATCACCAAGGAGGCTGAACTCACCTATCTTCCTCATGGAAATTAAAAAAAAAAAAAAAAAAATCCACTACTGTAGTATGACAAGGAGCGAGACTTCCAGGGCCTTAGAATTAGGGAACAGGAAGTGTGAAGGGTAAGCGCCAAGTCCCTTGAGATTCCTGCGGCTGTTTTCCTCTCTATACTTTTAAGACTGAGCCTGGGCTGTGACAGACACCAGCTATTTTTCTCAGGCACCTTGCATGCACCCCCATTTAATGTTCAGGACTAAAAGTGCCTTTTTAAAAAACACTCTACAAGGCCCTCAGACTTGGTCCTCGCCTCCACAAGTCATAATATACCAGGGTGGTCACACCAGTTGAAACATATGGGCAATGGTCTAGGATATTAAATCAATGTTTGAATGAGCAGTGACGTCTTTGTGGTATATATGGTACAGGTGAAGATGGGGGTGGGAGGGTGTGTGCGTGTGTGCGTGTGTGTGTGTGTGTGTGTGTGCAGCAACACCTGCAGAAGAAAGAGAACCCAAGACTAACACACAAGTGTGTGTGGTAGAAATCAGGTGTCCCGTGCACAGCCCAGAGGAGAAAATAGAAAACCTGGACTAGTGTCCACCAAGGCTTACCCTCTAACACTGGTCACAGCTGTGCCCCAGTCCTTCCTGTTCCGCAGGCAGATGCAGGGCACGTGGCCCCGGGAAGTAAGAAGATAGTGAGTCTCATCCCTATTCCTTTCCAAGAAAGTCTACAAAATCAGCAAATGCTGGCAAAGAGTTTATCATGAACCATCTCATAACTGCGGTGGCAGGAAGTCACCAAAACCTGACCACCACAGGCACAATCTCACCCACCGATGAGATAACCAGGCATAAAAGAGTTCAAGAAAGTTGCCCAATGCTTCAGAGCTCGTCTGTGTGAGAGCCAGACACTTGCAAGCCCTGCTCTTGACAACTGTGTAACCCTACTTCTCTGAGAGAATGGATATTTATACACCCCTAGACATCCACGGGGTGATGGAGACCCTCAGCTCTATGGAGCAGTTGAACTCTGGCCCTCTAAGGAGGGGCAGTATAGTCCTGCAAGTCAGAGGGACTCAGGCTAAGTCAGCCACCTACTAACTACAAAAGCATCAGATGAAGCATTAGTTCTTCATTGTATGGTGTGGATGTCCTGCGCAGTGTATTCATGAAAACAAAATACAACTGGGGATGAAGGATGGCTCAGCAAAGTGCGTGCCATGCACCCAAATTGATCCCCAGCACCTACACAAAGGCCAGGTGCAGTGGGGTGCACTTACAATCCAACTCTGAGGAGGCAGAGCCAGGATTGCTGCAATTCATGCGCCAGCCAGTCTGACCGAATCAGGGAGCTCCAGGTGAGAGACCCAGCTGCAAAACATAAGGAGGTAAAAGAGTGAGGAAAACAGCTGATGTCTACCTCTGTCCTACATGCACGCACGTATGCACGCACCCGGGCATAAACCAATAAAACCCCTTCTGACTCATACACATAACTAGAAGCTACTATTCACCCAGCTACCCGGTACACAATCGCCATCTAACAAATTAACCAAAGTTCTCTAATAACATAATAATGGTAACAGTTTAAACAGTGTTAGTTCAAAGAGGCCCAGCAAATCCTGAACAGTCTCCCTCTTCACTGGGAAGGAATTCCATAGTTCAAATGCTCTCCTGGCATGTGTAAGAACAAGACCCACGAAGGACAAAGGGGACATATTTACAAGTTAGCAGAACGTTTCACTTCAAAACACAGTGCAAAAGTTAAAGACAGTATAAAAACCTGACATTTTACAAGAGTCTGTTTGATTCTAGAGGGCCAAACATTCCAAAATTACTAAATCACATATAGAACAGGCCGCCTCCAAAGAAAGAATCTAAATTGCATTGTCACATCCAAACTGCAGAGAAAAGCCAGCTGATGAACTCAGGCTGCTGAGCGGGGTCTAACTCTAGGCTCTTTCTTCTCCCTCAGCACAGAGCAGGGTGAAGGCCCTCCTAACCTATCCCCCTTGCCAACCATTCTCTCTCAGACATGGGGGAAAAAATAAAAAAACTCCCTACCAGGTATCTTTTGAATTGCCATTCAAAATATACAAATAATTAGCAACACCATCTAAACATGAACTGATGGACATTTTCCAGATCCACTTTAAACCAGGATCTAAGGCAGAGTGGGGGAAAGTCATGAGCCGACATCCAGCCTCCAGTCAGGACACAGGGATGCTCCTTCCTGGAGATGGATTGTATTTTTACAACAGGCTCTTCTATTTCCCCTACAGAATGCTTCAACCACAGCAACACAAAACAAATACCTGAAGCCGTGAGTCACCTACCGTGGAGGAATTCAGTGGCCCTAGGCTCAAGATGCATTCATATCTCCAGGCAACCTTGTTAAAAACATACAGACACTGTCATTCCATCCACTCATCCCAAACACAATGAATCAGCTTCCAGGATGCCCAGCTTACTAATGAGGGAGTTATTCACTAGACCTTGACGACCACAAGCTAAATAACAATGGAAGGCGACTTTTGAATAATGTTGATAAACACATGGATCCCTTGAGGTCATCCTGACTTAGTCTTACAGAACAAAGATTGTCTAAGACCTGGGACCCTATACCATGTGACCAGAGGTTACAGTAGTACACATAAGTAGTCCCAGCTATTCAAGAAGATGAGGCAGGAGGATTACCAGAGGCTCAGGAGTTTGAGGCCAACCTCTGCAACTTAGTGAGATACCATCTCAAAAAGAAAATAAAAGCCTGGTAGAATTTTATCGTAAGAGACTACCATGTCTCCTCACAGGTCCTGCTCATAGGTTTAAAGATTCGCTGAATATCAAGATCAAGGCTCCTGCCTAGCCTTGGGACTCTGCCTGGTTGTGGCTGGCACAGGAAATGACATGAAAGAGGAAAGCGGCCACAATGGGACATAACTATCTGCACATGTAACTATCTCAGCCATTACAAAAGCTCCCTTTCCCTTAAGATCCAAGGCTTTTCAAACTGCCTACCAATTATGGGTGATTACAAGAGTTCTTTGGGGAACCGGAAGAGACAAGATAAAGTGACTGTCTTGAGCAAAACTTCTGTCCAAAAGAGACCACAGAAATCATGACCTGTGGCCTCTGCACCACCACCTTTCACTCAGATGAATAAGGTAGAAACAACCCAGTCTTCAAATAGCCATTCCAGGGAAGCAGGGGGCGGCCATCGGCTCATGTGGGAAGATTATTATGACCAACTCTAGTTGATATTGTGGTACCTCTTAAATTCCTAAGTCATTTTCCACCTTGAATCTTTTAAATACAAACAGACAAACGAAATCATACACATGCTTTCTTGTTAAATGATCAAACATGACTTGTAACAAGTCATATTATCCTCCCAGGGCACAGACACAGCAAAACTTCAGCACAAGGGCCAATCAAAAGCTCTCCATTTGAGGACAGGCTTGGGGGACAATCTGGGTCAAAAGATAAGTCCTCTCCTTACTGACTTTCAGGCTTCAAATCCTAAGGTTTCAAGGAAGCAAATAACTAACCGGTGCTACCAATGCACTTACCCTGCCAGAGAGGTTACCAGTTTAGGAAGTTGCTAACTAAAACACATGCTCTGACTGAGAAAACACTTTCCACAATGGAACCAAAATAGTAGATGACCAGGCCAAGGTTTTATTCTGGCCTGTGTGTGAACTCAAATTAGCCATTTAAAAAAAAAAAAAAAAAAAAAGTCAACTCCAACTCCAAAAACACCAGAAAGTAAAAGGAAATCACATTTAAATCCGCCCAATACTTGACCAGCAAGCATGTCATTTGTTCCAAGTCTGCATCCAAAATGACCTCACGGGCCAAGGGGGCCACTGGAGTCTGAGATCAGCAGGCAGGGAAACCTCAGAGGAGAAACTGTAGAAACACAATGAAGTAAACCGCTCCGACCATTTGACCTAAGGATGTAAGGAGAAAGGAAGTGTCACGGAGAATGATTAAAAGCCGGACCCCTGACTTCTCTGTGAGAGGACACAACAATCATCTTTTCTTCAAGAGGTGATGTGGTGTGGCTGGAGATGGACCGAGCTGAGATGACTCTGCCATGTCCACAAAATGACAGATGAGAAGGCAGGTCTCAGGGCAGATGGGACCAAGAATTTGGAGTCATGGAGCATTGACAGAATCCCCCACCTGGTGTAGGTCCTCTCTAACAATGTGAATTCATGATGGTGAAGGTTCCTATGAGTAGGGGAGATCTATATCTATCTATATCTATAGATATAGATAGATAGATAGATTGATAGATAGATAGATAGATAGATAGGTAGATAGATAGATAGATGATTGATAGATAGATATATATAGATATAGATAGATGATTGATAGATATATAGATAGACAGATAGATGGATGGATGGATAGATAGATAGATGATTGATAGATAGATAGATGATTGATAGATAGATAGATAGATGATTGATAGATAGATAGATAGATGATTGATAGATAGATAGATGATTGATAGATAGATGATAGATAGATAGATGATTGATAGATAGATAGATGATAGATAGATAGATAGATAGATGATTGATTGATTGATTGATTGATTGATTGATATGTGCCACAGTAAACGAGTACAGACTACATCTAGTAAGACCATGAAACGTGTAGCAAATCTACACAACCCCTAGCAGCACTACAGGAGGAGAAAATCCTTCCACCTCCGCTGTGGGATGTTGAAGTTACATCAAATGTGTTGCTCTGATTGGTTAAAATAAAACACTGACTGGCCAGTAGCCAGGTAGGAAGTCCAGGAGGGACAAAGAGAGAAGTGTGGGAAATGGAAGGCGGAGGCAGAGAGAGCAGCCAGCCGCCGCCATGACAAGCGAGATGTAAGGGACAGGTAAGCCACCAGCCATGTGGCAACTTGTAGACTAACAGAAATGGGTTAATTTAAGACATAAGAACTAGCTAGCAAGAAGCCTGCCACAGTCATACAGTTATATTATAAGTAATATAAGCGTCTGTGTGTTCATTTTGTAAGTGGGCTACCAGACTGCTGGGGCTTGGTGGACCTGGAGAAAAGCTCTCCAGCTACACACCTCTTCACGTGCATCCAGCAGGGCTGGACCGAACACAGGAAACCCTGTGTTTGCCACATTCTCATCAAGCCAATAGCTACCCAGCTGGGAGGGAAGAGAAGCTAGAGGAGTTGTGGCATGGAGGTTGAGAGACGCTTCCTCCAGCCTTTCCATCTTCCTGTGGGAAAGTCACTTCCCTCAGATCATAAGTTCATCTGCCCATGGAAACCCACCTGTAGTCTTAAACACTGTCCAACAATCATAAGCACCGTGGCTAGACCTCAATGGGTACAGAAAAGGGGATATGGAGAAACTCTCCCCAAAGCCAAAAAATAAAAATAAAAATTGGTCTTTAAAATATGTTAATATTGAGGCCTGGGAGATAGGTGAGTAGTTAAGAGCATTGATTGTATTTGCAGATGACTCAGGTTAGATCTCAGCACCACCATGATGGCTCAAAACAGGTGCCATTCTGGCTCCAGGGGGTGGGACGCCCTCTCTGGCCTACATAGATAGAAGGGATATATGTGGTGAACTTTTACACACACAGGCACACATCACACATAAAACAGAAATAAATACTACCCATGTGACTGCAGGAAAGGACAGACATGACTTCAGACTTTTCGCTCCCAAATGCTCATGAACTGGGATGCTGTATTTAAGAAGGTCCACTGAAGTTTCCAAAAGAGGGAAATACATCTGACTTGTATTCTGAGGAGTACCAAATCACTGGTGTAGATACACACCTACAGTTACATGGGACAATGTTGTCAGTGAGGGAGAGGAATTGAGGCTTCTTTGGCTTTTCAGAATTTTATCTGGTCCTCAGATTTCTGTTACAGGCAAACAAAAACTATAGCATTTGCAAAGCCCAAGCCACTGAAGATTCATGCCTATCATCTTCTGTAGAGACCATTTTTAGATCTATTTTTATTTCATATTTGTATAGACGTGTGTATTTGTGTGAGTGTGTGCTACTTGTGTGCAGGTGTGCCTGGAGGCCAGAAGAGGGTGTCAGATCTTCCTGGAGTTACAGGCAGTTGTGAGCCACCTACATGGGTACTGGGAACCAAACCCAGGTCCTCTGGAAGATCAGTAAGTCTCTTGACCCTAGAAAGCTCCCTGGCTCCTTCTGGAAACATTTTATTCAAGCTAATGAAACAACATGGTTGACATAAACAAACTTCTCAAACCTTCTTTTCTTTCTTTTTTTTTTTCCAGACAGGGTTTCTCTATGTAGCCCTGGCTGTCCTGGAACTCACTCTATAGACCAGGCTGGCCTCGAACTCAGAGATCTTCCTACCTCTGCCTCTGCCTCCTGAGTGCTGGGATCAAAGGTGTGCGCCACTGCCACCCGGCTTCAAGCCTCCATTCTGTTTTGCCCAAATAAAACAACCTGGTGTCAAGAGAGCATGGTGTGTGCTTGCTACATAGACCTGGCTGACACTCTTACTAGATTTCATCCTTATTTCTTTGTTCTTAAAGGAAAAGTACTTCTCTGCAGAGGAGTCTGCCTGGCTCATAAAGACCCTTAACTATCAGTATTAATTCACACACAAGCCTGAGAACTTGTCCTGGGCAGAGCAACTCAGACCCAAAATTCAGTGGACACACTGAGAGGACGTAATGAGGAGCAGAGCTGCCAATCCTATGCAAAGCCAAACTCTGAGGCCTGATGCCATGGGCCCCAGGCCAGAACAAACCTCTCAGCTCTAGTTTATGAGATCTGACTAAGAGCTGGACTCCATGCCCATCAATCGATTCCTATAAGTACATTATCTTATTTAAACCTCAACACCACCCACACAGAATGTGGCAGCACATCCATCTTGCCAATGATGGAAACTGAGGCTCAGGGGCATTTAATAATGGATTTGAACTCCACAGCCTGTGCTTTTAACCACTACACAGAACTGCTTAAATGATTGATTAGCCCACAGCAAACATAATCTTGATTCCGATATCTAAAATCCCCCTGTTTTCTTACCAGTAAAAGGTTGCAAGCCTCAAAGATAATTTGTTTTCCTTCTAGATGTTTTTTTCTCCTTCCCGCTACCTCCTTAGAGGACTCCTGAAGAAAACACGAGGCAGCAGAAAGGAACAAAAGTTGCAGAGGAGTCCACACCCTTTATCAGACTCCTCTCTGGAGAAGTGTATTCCCAGGAAGGGGTCCCCAAAGGGGGATGGGGAAAGCACCTGGCTTATAGATGTTATGACAGCCCCAATCTACAAAGAGTTCAAAGTGGGGAGTGGTTTAAGCACACTATGACATATAAAATATGAAACACTAACTGAGCTGTTCAAAGTCAGCAGAATGTGGTTAATAATATGGCACGGCAAACCACAGGCAGTCATTTCACCCACCACTTAAAACGATGAAACATTCATTCCTACAGAGACATAGCATCAAAACCAATGACGGAAATGGCCACCGTCCACTGTTGTTCAAGTTGTAAGATGCCCAGTAAAACAGCCGGATGGAAAGTCACAAGAGACTATAAATGGTTTTCTATGAATTCAAGGAAACTTGGACTCAATACAACGTCACACTCTGAAAACTGAGATGATACCTGTTGTTCTGAGCTCAAGAAGACTGACTGTAAAGTAGAGGCAGCTGCATCCCCGGGGGAGAAGACAGTGCACAGCTCTGCACCCGCACCATTCAGGAGGTGTTCCCTTCATCCTTCATGTTGACTATGCCCTGCATTTAGTGATGCTCTAATTCCCTCCAACCTAAACCATCTCACTAAACGGCTAGGATTAAAGATGTGGTGAATTTCCGACCAGAATGAACTTAACTTTACATCTGAGCAATGTGTTTACAGTTTTGCAGCCTAACATGGTACTAAATTAACCTGTACAAACACATGCCTAATGATCTCTTGCTGGCCAGCTAGGCTGGCTGGACCAGTGAGCTCCAGGCACAACCCTGCCTGAAAAAATAAGATGCAGAGAGACTGGGAAAGACACCTGATGTCAAACTGTGGTTTCCACATGCACACACACACATGATCACACAAGCATGCATATAAACGTACATACTCTACATATGCACGCAGTGCACACACACACACACACACACACACACACACACAGTGCCTGAAAAGTCATTTGCTAAATTTTGCTTTATCAGAGAAGACAATGAGAAATTTCCCTTCCTGCCCTAAAAAGAATTGTCCAGCCTACTTTAGTCTGAATATGTCATGTGAGCTCCTAAATCTAGACATACAAATCATGCTATCAGGGTATAAGCTATATTTCTAACATAGGGAAGCAGTTAAATGAAGGATGTTACAATGACTTGATCTACTTTTCTTGCATGCTGAACAGCAAGCATTCTCCGGGACCTTTCTGGATTCAGACAACCTAAAAGCTATCTGGCAGCAGGAGGGAGGTAAGAACAGACACCCCGACCGGACACAGTGGAGGAAAAGATGGTATGGCAGGTGCATCGGCCAGCCCAGGGCTCTGTCTTCCAGCCATGCACTGTCAACTCTTCCTTTATGGTGCTTAGAGATACACCAGGAGGTTTGGGATATCTAGGTCATGTCATGGCTCCCACAGCCACTCTGTCTTAACCAAATGGAATTCCAGCAAACCTTTTCCAACATACCTGACAATACCAGAGAAGGCCAGCCTTTAACGTATCAATGTAAAAATCAATCATTCTTACTGATCCATGGTCTCTCTGACCTGTCTCAACAGTTAACTCAGTAATAAGGACACCACAACTTGTAGACTGATTACCTTTGAGTTAATCATTGCTGTATCTTGAAACCACTCAGAATTTCATATAATCAAAGGATGAATCATGACTCCATTCAATCTAGTCCAGACTTCTGCAGCTATGAACTATGCTGCTAATCTAATCCTCACAATCCCAACACAATGTAAGACATCTCCAGAAGCCACATCCAGTAACACATCCAGAATTAGCATCTCCAGGATAAAGTCTTATGAATTAATAGCAAAATTAAGTATCTGTCAACAGCAAAATGTCTGGGCCTGAAATACAGAGATCAGTTCAATTCAGGCGATGCCTGCTCAGTGGCCACAATCCCCAAAGTATTCCTGAGTTAGGTTTTTTAAGGGAAATAAAACTTGACAAAATTAAGTCAACAACCCCTTTGTCAGTCTATGGGCATTTTGTTAAATTGCTCTATGAAATCTGAAAGTCAGGGGTCCCCTGATCCCAAAGATTAAATTGCACCTTTACTCTATCAATGAGTAAGTGGCCATCTGGTCTCCCAGGCACATCTCTACAAGAAGTATTAACTTATTTATGCCACTGGGGACTAGGCAGTGAATTATTGCTCAGTGCTATTTAATGTACAAGAGTGAAATTTATTAAATGACAATGAAGCAGTAATTACTAAATGGTTCCCTGGTGGCTCAAAAAGTCAGTAATTAAATACCACTCACTGCATTAGGATTGTTGGTTATTAAATAGCACTAATGGAACAGTTCATTAAATGGTACCTTGGTATCCTGACGGGGGCATTTCCATGTGGCCTGCCATGAGCAAACACAGACCCTGGGGAAATCTGGCTGTTGCCGGGGACGTGAATCATCACACAGTCTGGGATTTGGCTATGCAGCTGAACAAATACTTCATGCAACCATCTCCCTTGGAAGTTGCTGAGGTCTGGTTCATCAGGCTGCCCGACTACAGGTATAACAGGGAACAGCCCTGTCACAGGCCTTTCTTAAGTATCAATCACACCCAAAGGTCCAGGGCATCCTCTCTCATAAATTTATTTTTGCCATTCGGACACATGAACAAAGGACATTTAAAATTAAGTCACAATCTGGTTAAAAGCTAGACATCATTGAACATATCTGTACCCCCAGAATTCCTATGATGTACAACACAGACACAGATACACACACACACACACACAGATATTAAAATATGCCATATGTCTTTGCTGTGTCTTTGATTCTCTCCATCTGATTGGTTTCCACCTCCCACTTTCATTTAACCCCAGAATGTCCTCTCCACAGCCATTGTGTCCCTTCCCTCCAGACAGAAAGCCCAGTCATGTCAATCAAAATTTACTAAGAAAAATCTATCTTCCCAAGAAGGCTTTCCCTGATTGATGAGACTAAACAATGAAAAACTCCAGCTGCCCCGCCCCCCCCGCCCCCCCCCCCATCTCAGGGAGGCTGCAGTGGTCGTCTCTCTCCAAGCTTCATCACGCCGCCCAAGGATGAAGAAGAAGAAGAAGAAAGAAAGATGCTGGAAAGTCAGCCAAAAAAAGACAAAGACCCAGGAAATCAGTCTGGTGGCGAGGCCAAAAAGAAGAAGTGGCCCAAAGGCAGAGATCCGGACAAGCTCGACACTGGTCCTGTTTGACAAAGCTACATATGACAAACTCTGTAAGGAAGTTCCCAACTACAAGCTCATCACTCCAGCTGTGGTCTCTGAGAGACTGAAGATTCGCGGTTCCTTGGCTAGGGCAGGCCTCCAGGAGCTACTTAGTAAGGGATTTATCAAGCTAATTTCAAAGCACAGAGCCCAAGTCATTTACACCAGAAACACACGGCGGAGATGCCCCAGCTGCTGGCGAAGATGCAAGAACAGGTTCAAATCAGCTGTACATCGGAAAGATAAAACTTTATTAAATCGAAAGAAAGAAAAGAAAAACTCCATAGCTACCTTAAATTCCCCATTCACCACTTCAGATTCCAAGGAAGCTGACAATGGAAACAAGTTGGCAGTGTTTGTTTTGGTTTTTGCCTCCCAAAGTGACAGGCACCGCAGTCTTGTTTCGATGGACATAACAGGCAAACTCCATCCACAGCCCCTCCATGGAACTTCCAGACAAAGGCAGCACGTAACGAATGTTAATACAAAATCACTCTGGGCAGTAAAAAGAGCACACAGTGAAAAGGCTTTTAAAGGAGATACATGATATCCTCATCATTGGATGAAAGTGTCAAAGAGAGTTAAGCAGGGCCCCGTGAACTGGTGAAAAGTGTCAGGTGACATGGGGGGGGGGTGAGGGATGGGGGTTGGGGTGGACAGATGAGATCAAGGAGATAAAGTTCACAGAGGGGGACAACGGGTCATTAATCACACAGTACTGGGCAGACTCTCCCAGGCTGGGATGCCTGGAGAAGGCATTCTAGAAGAAGCCAGAGATGGCCATGAAAGCTGTGTTCCCTCCTAAGCGCTAGGGAAACTTCCCATAAGAACACAGCAGCATTGGGGGCTGGAGAGATGGCTCAGTGGTTAAGAGCACCGGCTGCTCTTCCAGAGGTCCCGAGTTCAATTCCCAGCACCCACACGGTGGCTCCCAACCATCTGTAATGAGATCTGGTGCCTCTTCTGGTGTTCAGGTACATGCAAGCAAGCAGAACACTGTGTATAGATAATAAATAAAACAACAACAACAAAATGCAGCATCAGGTCTTACAATCCCCATCCAATGTCAGGGGCAGTACTGGCTACTCTTCCCACCTGAAGTTCTCTTAAGTAAAGTTTAGAAATAACATGGAACTATGGAGTTGCAAAGACTGTCCAGAGCAGAGACTGAAGGGGAATTGTTTTAATCATACAATCTTTGTGGGACAATTAGTTGAAATCAAAGTTAAAAACAAAAAACAAAAAACTGCACACCAGGATAACATAAAGAAAATGAATGCTAGATAAGAGACAGTTTGAGGTTTTGTTTTTGTTTTTGTTTTTGTTTTTTTACTACTGGAGTTTTAAAATTATCAAAAATTTTCACTGATCTGAACTCTCTTTGAAAAGGAAAACAGTTAATTATCTAAGACTTGGGGATATTTGATCTTTTTAAGCCATCGGGGAAACACTAATGCACTTCTTTCTGTAAAATCATCTTTCTGTGGAGAGAGTAACGGCCATCCTTTTCAATTCACTTATTGTGTGTGTGAGCGCATGTGTACATGATGGGTGTGTGTGTGTGTGCGCGCGCGCGCGCGCGCGTGCGTGCCACAGCACACCTGTGAGAGGACAGCGGGTGAGTCCGGTCTGACCTACGAGCTTTCCGTGAGTCCCAGGCCTGTGAGGCCAATTGCCTTACCCACTGAGCCATCTTGCTGGCCCAGCAACGGTCATCCTTTCTTTATGAAAAGTTACTACCATCCTCTGAGAGCTCCCAAGCGGAAGCAGGCTGATGCTCTGTCAAGCACCTCTGACCTTCCTAACATGACCAGAGTCACCTACCCGGATTGTAGAGGTTAGAGCAAGACAGAGTGACATCCAGCCTGTACCTTACCTGAACCCACTGAACATCGGCCCCTGCCTGCTTCCCTGCCTAGGTGGTTCCCTTGGGTGAGTTCCGGGACTCTATGAGGACCAGGATAGGACAGCAAGGCCATACCTCAAACCCTGTTGGACCCTCTGAACTCAACAAAGGGCCCCGAGTAGGCAACAATTACTGAATGAAACTCACAGAAAATCCAAGATACCCAGCAGGCAGTTAGGAAAGGCTATCTGGAGACCAGCACACATGCCCAGCAAACACCCAGACAACAGCACACAGTAGCAAAGGGTCCAGATCCAGAACAGTGGGGTGGGGGGAGCCTTCCCCTTTACCTGCCAGATTCCAGGAACAAGGGGCAGCAGCAAGTAAGACACCAAGCAAAGGGACTAATAATCTAAGCGCAAACCCACTGCAGGCATAGCACACCATCAACAGACCTCTGAGGTAGAGGAGCCTCAAAAGCCAGTCTCCAGACAAGCAGGAGAGAAAAACACTACTCTAACCCCTCCCCCCAGCTTCCCTTCCTCCAGCTTCCCTTCCCCCCAGGTCCCACTCCCTCCCTTCCCAAGCCCTGGGCTCTCCTGCCCTGTGCATTCCTGAATAATTATTTGTCCACACTGAAAATGTGGTTTGAAGTCACATGCAGAGTCTACACAGATATCCCAAGACATATGAAGTGAAGGAAAGATAGGAGTAGACAGCAAGTAGACAGGCACACTGTGTGCACACTAACAGGATGCTAAGTATATCTCAAATGCCAGAAGCAGAGCGTTCCGTGACAGAACTTTTCCTGGGGAGACACAACACGCATAGAGAGAGAACCTATGACAGACCCAAGTCCAGATACCGCCAAAATCCAACCTGGTGCACCAGTGAGTTTTACTGGGGTTACTCAGAGGAAAATAGGTATGTGGTTACTTACAGGAGTAGAAGGAACTCCAAGACAGTTGCATCACCAAGGCCCACCCCCACATGGGTTGTTATGGGTCTGGGGTCATTCAGAGATTCACTATGACCATGAATAAAGTTTTAAAAGAAGAGGATTTATAAATATTGGTGCCTGATGTTCATGGCACCTGGACTGCCACCAAGAGCGTTCCCCAGAGGCAGCAGCTGGCCGTATCAGCCCAAGGCTTATAAAGTCAAAAACCACAAGATTACATGTGTTCTGTTTACATGTCGGCAGGGTCTAATTTTAACATATATGTCTTAGAGCTGTCCAAGCCATTGAGCTGAGTAAGCAAGTTTGGTTACAGAAGCAGAAATAGCAGTTAGTCTTGTGACCTACTATCTTGCTAGAACAGCGGTTTTTACAAGGTCAGTCAATTTAAGAACAGTCTTCAACATCTCATGGGGGCAAAGGGAAGTGGGCTGTGAGGGTACAGGCTGTACAAGGTACACGTTAGAGGCACGTTTGACTTTTGAACTCTCAGCAAAGTAAGTCTAAACTTTAAGTGTCATGTTAACCATCACAGGGGGACAGCTCACACTGAACCTGGAGCACACTGCACAGTCTGCGGGCAGTTCAACAGGTTGGAGGGTGTCCTTTCCATGCACCTCAACCTCTTCTCAGCAGCTCTGCTGGTTTCTGCTTCTTCCAAGCAGCCTTTCTCCTCTGAGAGTCTTCTTGGCAGCTAAACGTCCTTCAGTCTGAGGGGGTCTCTCAGCTTTATTGTTTACTCTGGCAGGGAGGGGCCTAGTTAATCTGTTCAGTTTTGGGAACTTCCTGCCTCTGTTTTGAGTTGTTTACTTTCCTGCTTAAGAAGCTTCCGGCAGGATTGAGTGTTTCAAGCCTCCGAAGAAACTGTGATACAACACAGAGGTATAGCTCTGATTCAGTGGAAGACGTTCTCTGAAACAAATGGAAGATGTTTTCATTCATTTAAGACACTAATCTAAAATCACACATATGCCAGAGCTCTCTCTGCAGGGTAGAACAGTCTCTATCCTGCCTTCCAGGATGAGAGCCCACCTAGCCCAAGGCAGCACATTTGAACAAAGAGCTAGGAACTATGGCCTGGCTGTAAGGACAGAGCAGAGCAGGCAAGATCCACACAGGCTGAAGGATGGGAGAGAAGGCTGTCAACACAGAACTCCACTTGGACCTCAACTCTACCCATGTCCACCTCCGAGTTCTGGCAGGGTTAGTCACCATCTGGCCCATGAGCATTCCTGGCTACTTTCTCCATAACCAACTTGGCAAGAGTCCTAGCAGGTGATCTCAAATCTTCCCCTCACTGGCCAGAGGCCCAAATGCCAGGAAAACAGACCCCTGTGAAGGCCCTGAGAAGGAAGAGTTGGGGGGGCCAAGGACCTACAAAGGGGCCTCAAGACTGGAGGCAAGTGAGAACAGGGCTGGTTACAAGTAAGGCTGGGGAAGTGGGCAAAATCAGATCACGCTGTGTAGGTCTTGACAGGAAACATGGACTTCAACCTAGTGTGATGGGGAAAGGTTGCAAGATTTTAAGGAAGTCACTATAGTCTGGTTTACAGCCTAACTTATTTCTTTAATAACGCTGACAGTGGCTGTGTATTCAAGGGATCCTGTGGGAGCTCAAGCCCTAAGATTCACTGAAAATCCAGTGCAAAAATCCAGGATATGCCAGAGTCACAAAGGGAGTCTTCCTGATTCCATTTTCCCACATGCACTAAAGCCCAGCTTGCAGAGAGCATGTACAGAAAAGCAACAGACTGCACCCCACACACACACTCCCCCACACACTGCTCAAAGCCCACAGTCCACAGTGGCTGGGCCTCTTCTGGGCAATGAACTGCTTTCTGGAACAACAAAGCAACTCTTCTTTCCTTTATAAGTTTCTTTGGTTTTTTCCTCCAAAGACGAAAGAGAACAGACAAAAAAAAAAAATTATAATAAAAGACTGGCCACTTGTGGCGGTGCACATCAGTAAGATAGGCTGAAGATGCCAAGGCAGAAAGAGGAGGAGATGGCTGCCAGCCTATATATATAACATTTTGAAGTGAAATCATGCAGTATTTGACTTTAAAATAAAAGATGGTAACATCTATTACTAACTTAAGCAAATTAGCTCTTGAGTCACAGTAGTGAATTTCCAACCCTCCATAACTATTTGAACTTCAATACTGTGAACATGCTTATCCACAGAGTCAAAGACGTCCTATAATTAATTGGATAATGGTCTAAAAATAAAATAGTCAACTGAGCCTTTGCATAAAATGTCTCTTTAAAAATCCAAAGCAGGCCGGGCAGTGGTGGCGCATGCCTTTAATCCCAGCACTCGGGAGGCAGAGGCAGGAGGATCTCTGTGAGTTCGAGGCCAGCCTGGGCTACCAAGTGAGTTCCAGGAAAGGCACAAAGCTACACAGAGAAACCCTGTCTCGAAAAACAAAAAAAAGAAAAAAAAAAGAAATCCAAAGCAGGCAACTAGGCACCAAAGCAAATTGCCACAGCAAATCGTGACCGGCATCTTTCGTATGTGGAATGCCATTGTGGAATCCGTCCTCCAGAACTCTGAAAATATGACTCCCATGTATCTGGAGCCTTCCTGTCAGTAGTTACAATGCTTTACAAATATCATCCTCATAATTACCCCATAAAGAGGGGAGAGTTTGCTATAAAAGTTCATTGGGCATGAAGAGTTGGCTCGGCTACTCAGCAGCTTGATCCAAAAGCAATTATTAAAATTAATTTTTAACAGCAACAAAAATAATTTGACTGAAAGAGTAAACTAATAGTCAGCAGCCAGCTACCTGTGGCACATTTCCCCCACACAAAGGCTGCCTCTGCTTGCCCCACACCCAGAATTACTCCTGGGAAAGCAGCCCCAGGAAAGGAGAGCCCAGGGCCTGGGGCCTGCAGCTGCCTGGAAGGTACTGGACTTCAAGCTGCAGTAGCGCTTGGTCCTGTACTTAAGCAGCCCTAAGGCTGGCTGCAATGTGCTAGGGATTATGATCTAATGAGAAAAGGCTGGATGGAGGGATGGCCGTCCTTCATAACGCCCCAGGCTGAGTCACAAAGAGCCCGAAGACAGGAGACTCACTGACCTCTCTCCCCAGTGATCCAATATGTGCACATCTGCAGACAAGAAGCAACAGGGGGCAAAGGTCTCTGTGGGAGGGCAGCTGTGCACAGAAGAGGATATCAATTCTTCAGCCCTCTCCCAGGTGCACTCAAGGGGCAGAGGTCATGTCTCCTTTCCTGCCTTCTACTTTTGTTGTGGGCTTCCTTCTTCTCTCTCAAGCCACTGAGAAGCTGGGATGAGAGGGCTGAAGCTGGTTCTGTGAGGCCTTCACAGGCTTGGAGCATGTGCTCATTTTTCCTGGTTCTTAAGTCCACTATTATCCCACGTAGCCAAGAGACAGATAACTGGAAGAGTCCAGGCAAGGAGGTCTTTCCACAGCACGGCTTCACTTCCCGTTCTGCCATCTGCTAGCTACATTGTTCACACAGTTACCCAGACTCCCAGAGCCTCTGCTGGCTCTTCTGTAGAATGGTTCTAGTCCCCACTAGGGTGGGTGGGAGGTTAGGTATGTTAATGAATGTACTGTGCACAGCATGAAGTAGACGCCAATGGTTATTCTTTTCAGTTCGCATGAAGTCAGCCTCCTCCTAGTAACAGATGCTTCCATCCCTATTTACTGTTCTCAGACTGGAGAGAAAGGCCAGCCCGGCCAACGCCGATTTCAACAGCTTTGATCAGGCAGAGCTGTTCTAAGCGGTCCCACTACTTATCAGCTCCATCATCTTGGGAAAGTTGTCCAACCCAGTGACTCAGCTGTAAAGGGTAGGAATGGGTGTGATGGTGGAGGCTAGCTAATATCTCCATCAAAGGGTGTACTGTTGGGGGCCAGTGGGAAAAATAACTGACCTTTTTAAAAAGGGCTCGGCAGTTGGCACTTCATTGAACCTCCCTCCCTTGGTCTTCAGAGAGAACCCCACAGCACTGAAGAACGGGCCTTGGAAATAATGTTTGATTTGAGTGCCAATGTTGTCAGTGGATGGCGGGGTTTACCTCCACATTTTATTACTTTTTTAAAAACTTATTTTGTGTGTATGCATATGTGTGTGCCCACAGCACACGTGTGAAGATTACAGGGTAACATGCAGCATTGGGCTTGCTCTTTCTACCATGTAGGCTCTGAGGATTGAATTTGGGACATCAGCACATGGCTTTACCCACTGAGACACCTCACATGCCTACCTCCAAGTTGAAAAGGCTCCATTCATCTGTGCAATGCTGCCCTTGAATCTATGCCAGCCGTCCTCAATGGCCTGGGGAAGCCTGACTGGGTCTGGTCTGCCTGAGAACTTGCAAACTTATCAAGATCATTTCCAGCTGGTCTCTTGAGAAGCATGCCCTAGACATAAATCTAGAACAGCTCCCCTCGCCTGCTCTGGCCCTCCACTGGGTCTCAGGAATGTGGGAAGATGTCACCCATACACTAAGCGCCTGAGCCTTCGGGGAAAGCTCGCTCATTTTGGAGAAAAGGAATCCACTTCTGAGCCCCGTGTCTGGGACTAGAAAGCAACTCAGACAGACACAAAGGTTCCTCAAAGGGCCTGGCACACACACACACCTGCCATGTCCATGGACATACCAAAGACTCTAGCCATTCCCTCTCAAGTCATCAGAAGGTAAAGTGATATTGCTGTATCCGAACTTAAAATTATGATGGAGTCTGTGTGGCTTCCACAAATATGGGCATCACTGCAGCTCAAGTTGAGAAAAAGGGGGTGGAAAGGATGAAAAGATTTGTAATAGGGGGAGAAGAAAGCACAGACACCATTTAGGGTGCTGTCTGCCCAAAGAGAAGTAACCGCTGAACAGCAAAGATACACACAGCAAGATCTTCATAGAGGCCCAGCGGGTACAATGAGCCTCCAGTGTTTGGTGAGGGGCTGAAGAAGGAGACTTTACATCATTTCCCAGAGAGCTCTCAGCTGACAAATGTTAGAGCAGTCAGGCTCCTAAGCCCGGGATTTCAGCGACTTGATCCCACTAGCTTGTTTTATCTCAGTCAGCCCCAGTTTATAAATCAAGATCAAGGCTTTCTCCAGCATATGCTGCAGATGGATCTTGACTCCCCTCCATCGTGGGTGACGGCAGTATAACCACTGCAGGAGCAACGTGTGTGCAGGGAGTGTGCTCCTGGACCCTGACTCTACAGTCCCCTTTCTCTTTCCAAAAGTCCCGGGGTTGGGGGGGGGGGTGATGTCAGCAAGAACGAGAGGAGAGACAGCCCTGTCCCAACCATCAGAACAAATAGCAAAAGAGAACGAAAGAATGCCAAGACATTTAAAGCTATGAAATCCCTGATTATGGGCTGGTAGTGTGGCTCAGCTGCTCAGCTGGTAGAAAGTTTGCCTACCATACATGAAGTCCCAGGTTCTACCTTCAGCTCTGCACAAACCAGGCATAGTGGTGCATCCCCATAATCCCAGTACTTGGAAAGTGGGGGCAAGAGGATCAGAAGTTCAAAGTCATTCTCAGCCACATAGTGAGTCCAAGGCTCCTGGCTACATGAGACCCTGTGAGAGAGAAAGGAAGAATGGGAGGGAGGGAAGGGAGGGGGGAGGGAGGGAGGGGGGAGGGAGGGAGGAAAGGGAGGGTGGGAGGGAAATAAGAGATTCCTTCACTTTTCCTGCATCAAACCTTGCATTGTCAAATGGCTCAAACTAATACAACGTTTGGAAAAGCCCTCAGGGTCCAGCAACTAATAGAAAGTTGTTTTCTAAAACCAGATCCATATACGGTAGGAATTTGTCATCTGTGTTTTCATAAGCCAGCACAGTGGGTCTCAACCTGGAAAACTAGTGTGCTCTCCTCCCCTTTCAAGGACAAACTCGGTCAGCAATGTCTGCAGACACCTCACATGGCCCCAGCTGGGGGATCAAGCTCCTGCCTTCTGGTAAGTAGAGGCCAGGGATACGGCTGAACATCCTGAGCACACAGGAGGGCACCCACAACAAGGAGTGACCCAATGCTAATGTCATTAGTACCAATAGCGCTGGCACTGAAAAATCCCTGCTTCGAGGCACACTCTACCGGAACAGGGCAGCTAAGCAGGGCCACAGGGGGCTCATCATCATGTCTCCATTTCTGAACCACATGGCCACAGTCAAAGTTCTGAGTTAAGGTGTACATGCTGTGGCTCCACACAAATACCTCATTTTAAAGAGATCTCCGATGAAAGCCTGAAGTCCCCACTCCCACGGTGAAGACTACCCAGTCTCACTAGTGATGCTAAAAACAAGCACCATCTTAAAGGAGACTTCCCACCACCGCCCTTTGTCTCTTCAAACGATGAGCTGAGATGTTTGTGCAGGCAAGCCAGCAAGCCCAGGGTTACAGATTAACAGCGGCTTCCTCAAGCTGGCTTTTCCACCTGTCATCTCCCAGCAGGAGAACAATAACAGCAATGCCACAGACGTGGCCTCATCTGACCTAACAGGCCCCCAACCTCTGCCACCTGTCCTTGAGAAGTCACAGATGCAGGCCTGTGTGACTATGTGACTGCTTGCTCCCGACTCTAGCCCTATCTCCCACGCCCTGCGGTCTGTGGCAGGCATACACTGGCTAATGCTTACACATCAGATGCTGTGAGACTCCCAGACAGAAAACACCATTTATAAACGCTAACGCTCACCTTCAGGGGAATGTCGGATAGTCATTTTTATTGGGCCTCTTCCACTACAAATCTGTAAAGCTATTTCCTATTTCCAAACATTAATTGCTATTTTCCTCTTAAAAGAAGGTTTCAATGACACCAGTACACAGCACATAAAACCACATTTCCCTGAGGGAAATAAATCACATTATTAGGTTGGTACATGCTGCAGTGCAGGACGGTGAGCAGACCAGCCCTGTAAATGGCATGTGGTGTGTTGGTTCTCCTAAAATAAACGTACACACTTCTTACCCAGGTTTGGGGCTTCGTCTCACCCTTCCCAACTTACATGTGAGCCCAAGAAGTAAGCCCACAAACACTGGTGCTCAACCAGAAGGCAATTCTCCCAAGAAACACACGCTCTCTAATAAATCTGACCACAGGGCAAATTTAATCTGTTATGTGGTCACTAATCTTAATCCACAGTAATGTACACACTGCAGAAGTCCTTGATCCCAAAGGCAAAGGAAGGTCTGGTACATGCCAATTTCCAGAATCTCTGTCTGTTCTGAAGCAAGAATCAGCACAAGGACAGCAGGACACTGGCCAGCAGCAAGCTCCACTCTGATGAGGACAGGTCAGGACAGTATGTAAATGTAGTACATGCTACATGCCTGAAAACAACACCAGCTACCATGCACCCTGGGGGGCGGGGAGAGGAGAGGGAGCAGGTTAACCTGACTGCTCCAGGCATCAACTCTTACCTGTAAGTCTTCTGGCTTCATTGATTCCTGAGGGTTATACAGAGCAAGAATGATTAGCCACACTGGTCAGATGAGGGAACTTGGCCAACCTGCCTGAGGTCACAGTCTGGGACTGAAGCAGTCTGCTGCCTTGCATGTATCCTGACCCAGCAGAGGTTGGAGAAGGGGATGGGAACTATCCAAGAATTCCTTTCCTCCAATGACCCTGATACAAGCTTTCTGATGTTTTTTAGTTGGTAAAATATTTAAAGGGGTACATAGTAAACACACACACACACACACACACACACACACACACACACACACACAAACTAACACACACAAACACACCCCTAACTGTGTGTACGTGGTCATTAGCATCAATCAGAAAATGCATGCCCTGCAGAGTCATGCTGCTTGTGAGCTACAGAGGGCCCCCGGAAAGGATCTGAAGCTATGGCCTAAGACCCTTTGGGGGCCTCGTGGGAAAAAGAACTGGACGAAGAACTTGGTTCTTTCATGAAGATCCAACAGTTCCAGCCTTAGGAAAAAAGGGAACTGGAACTTGAGGTGATAATCAGGGATTTTATCCTGGTTGTGGGAAAAAACAAAATCCACACATACACCATAAGAGGTGATCTAGAGAAAACACAGGGTAGAAACGGAAGACAGCAGGAACCACAGCAAGGGCCTCTGACTCCACGCTGTGAAAGTAGAAGCCAATGCATGTGAATATGTAACCTTCGAGACTGCCTTCTCTACAGAGGGCATCCTGGAAACTGGGAGCTTCCTTGGGAAGTAATTAATAACTCTACTGATGCCTTTACATATGGAATCCAAAACCAATCATGTAACAACCTTCATCTTGAATGACGAGTTAAGATCCCTTGAATACAGAGCCCTGTCATATCCCCAGAATTTAGTTATGTAAACATATACACTATGACATAAATCCCCATTCACTTTTTTATAGTTACAGACCCCCAAAGAGCATGGGGCAGGGGACAGAATTGTGCAGAAACCCCATATACAATAAAATAAGTAATTAAATTAACAAAAGGTGCCTTCATGAGCAGGCAACGCTGGAACACTTTTCCTCTGAAGAGTATGTATGCTTTCTATTATAAAATGTCCTCCATTAAAGCTTGGGTTCATGTGTGAGGAAGCTGAGAACACCCGCCCAGTTTTTGTTTATTACTTTCACAAACCCTGAGGGAAAGAATCAAGCTTTCCTGACATGTGAATGAATGGATGAAAGGTTTTCCACATCAACTTTCTATCAACACACATGGTTCTTAATTAGTTTCTAATTTGCTTCGTTTTGCACCCAGACTATCTGGAGATCATGTAAACATTTACTATCCTCTTCCCAAACACAGATCATAAGCAACTGCAACTCAGTGCCAATGACAGGCCCCGTAAGAAGTCTAACTCTCGCCAGGCAGTGGTGGCACAGCCTTTAATTGCAGCACTCGGGAGGCAGAGGCAGACAGATCTCCAAGTTCAAGGAGGAACTTGGTCTACAGAGGAAGTTCCTGGACAGTCAGGGCTACACAGAGAAACCCAGTCTTAAAAACCATAAATAGATAGATGGATGGATGGATGGATAGATGGATGGATGGGTGGGTAGGTGGATGTCTAAATAAATCTAAGTCTAAACCCCAGGCAGTAAGGATGGCATCACAAAAATCAAATTACCTCCCAAGGCCTGGTTTTAAATGAAGGAAGCTATCAATGAATGCTGCTGAGCAAGGTGAAGTCTGTTCTCCTTGTTCAAGCTCTAATAACCCAGAACACATTAACGACCCCTCTCAGGGCTGTCTTTCAGGTCCACCTCTGGGGCTGCAGCAAGCCTGCCTGCTTCCTCTCCACAAGCCCTGTGATCTACACTCTAGACAAGCTTGTTCCGTAGCTGTCAGTGAGGGCTAAGTACAACCAGGCCTCTGAGCCACATGTCCTGGAGAGAGGGAAGAGTCCTGTTGAGGCAGTATTGGCAGTAGCTGGAGACGGAGGAACTGAGTTCTCCCCCTTGAGGTGACACAGAAATCCCCCATGAGCATGGTCAGTTGCCTGAGTCAACTTTCTATTACTGTAATAGATACCAGCGATAAGGAACTAAGAAAGAGCGTCCATTTTGGATCACAGTTTCAGAGGTTGTGATGCATTGCTGTTAGCCTCCTTGGTTTTGGCAAGGCTGCAGGTGCTGAGAGTAGCATGTGATAGACCAAGCCGTCCACCTCATGGCCAACATGAGAGAGCTACAAGGGTGGCTAGAGCCCTGGCATTCCACCCATATCACCCCAGTGACCTAAGACTGCTCACTAGGCCCCACCTCGTAAGGCTCTGTCTCTTCTTAGTAGCACTACGGGTCGGGGACCAAGCTTTTGACATGGGAGCCTTGGGGAAATATTCAGGACACATAATACAGAAGTTGCAAAGAAGAACTGGTCCCTAGCCATGGCAGCCAAGTAGTGACGCCTAACGCTTAACCTAGAGGGGCAAGTACTTAACTTAGCTGGAAGAACGGATGACAGTTAGCAGATGAAACCCACCAAGCATCAGGCAAGCATGAGCCCTGGGGTCAACAGGGACTTAAAGGAAGTTTCTTGGCTTTACAAGTTCTCTTTGTCAGCCTTTCATCTTTAATTAATCTCCCATAAGCACTCTAAACATCGTAACTCCCTTGTACTGTCACCATAAATCTCCCCTGGTTTATGTGTTAACCAAGTTAAACAGTGGAGATAAACAAACAGCCAGGCTGAGAGGCCAGCCTAAAAGCAGCGGTGTGCCCTCTGACCACGCTGGGTTTACCACCGTGGATTTTGAAGCGCCCTGCAAGACCTGGTTCCTTTGGTGGCAGCCGGCAACAGCAAGGTTACTGTTCCCAAGCTGGGTGTGGACAGCCGTGGATACCCTATGGAAAATGTAACCCCTGCTCTGTCCCTGAAGTAATCAAACACACCAGGGAGGCTGAGGAAATGGCAAACATGAGTTCAGATCCCCAGAACCCATATGGAATGCTGGGCATGGTAACATAGGCTTGCCATCTCAGCACTGGGGAGGCAGACAGAGATGCATCCCCTGGACTTGTCGAATCAGTAAGAGACCCTGGCTTGATAAAAACAAGGCAGAGAACAACTGAGGAAGACACCCAGTGATGTCTGGTTTCGGTGTACATTTATGCATGCAACACACACACACACTCACTCTCTCTCTCTCTCTCTCTCTCTCTCTCTCTCTCTCTCTCTCTCTCTCTGACCTCCTGATCACCCTGCAGCATTTGGTGCAGGCCTGATGCTACAAGCAACCCATCCCTCTGCAGATGAGAGATGAGATGACCAGGTGCCAAAAAGTGTACTTAAGGACGGGCGGTGGTGGCGCATGCCTTTAATCCCAGCACTCGGGAGGCAGAGGCAGGAGGATCTCTGTGAGTTCGAGGCCAGCCTGGTCTACCAAGCGAGATCCAGGGAAGGCACAAAGCTACACAGAGAAACCCTGTCTCGAAAAACAAAAAGTGTACTTAAGGAGAAAAGGGAACTCCAAGCCTATTTATTTCTAACGTCATCCAGACTCCTCCAGGGCCACTAAGCCATGAGGCCATCACCCCTATCCTAAAGAGACCACTCCCACAGATCCAATGTAAAGGGACTCAGGCACATAGCATTATGGCGGCCCTGCCTCCCAAGCCCCCTCAAAGTCACAACCCGCTTTGATCTTCTTATGTCTCCGTTTTTTTAATGTGTAAATATTCTCAAGACAGTATCTCACTCTATAAAAGCCACTTGGCACCACTTACAGATTATAAACGTCCTGGCGCACTGGATTGATCAGCAGTCAAAGCTTTGTTTCTAGCAACTGTGCACCTAAAAATGCCCACTGAGCAACTAGCAGACCCTAGGCGTGCAGGGGACGGGGATTGGGGGAGAAAGCAGGGCAGGGAAGCACCGCTGCCCCCAGGGGCTTATGCCTGGCCATCTGATATCTTACATTAAAAGTAAGGGCTTGGACAAGAAGCCCACCAACCCCTCCCAGCTCTCCTATTTACCACTCAGCACTGGTGCCAAGAGAGAAAAACAGCATTCTAGAACGTTCTGCCTCCTGGAACACATGCTATTTTAACTCCACATTCATATAGCTCAGGCTGCAGCCATGTGACTTATCTCCATCCTGCCACCCAGGAACGACCTGTCTTCATCCTGGGGTTTATCAGACAGAGCAGCACCCTGGCCTGGAGGACACACTGATGTGTACATCTCAGACCTCTTGGGGGCCCTTCTCCATGGAGGAAACTTGGTTCCTTCTGGGTCACAACTGAAGCGAAACAGGAACAGCGTGGGCAGGCCTTCCTCACACGCTGCCTGGGTCTTGTCTGTATCTCCGTCAAGCTCACATCATATCTGACACTGCCCTTCTAACTTCCTGAACACAGTCAGAGAGAAAAGCTCTCAAGAGCCCCCGAAGTACCGCCAACCTGTGATGAGCCACAGTCTTGATGGGAGAGGATAGCACATGGACCAAGCAAGGGGACATTCACCTCCAAGGACGGCAGAGCCAAGGCATGTGGTCAGAATTCATGCAACAAGGACACCCTGCCTTCTCTACCCTCACCCCAGCAGGCCCTTCGTTTCAGGAAAACATCTGGCCACTGTCTCACCTTCTGGGAGTTCCCAAGGACACTGTGCCCACGGGACAGGAAGGTGTCCTCATCCTCCAGTGCCAACTTGCAGGGCTCCCGAGTTAACTGGGTCAATAGATTTTGATAGGGACTCCCAGATCTAAGCTCCAACTGAATGCATTTGATAGTGAGTGGCCTATGGTTTCTATTAGCACGCTTCTCTTTCAGTCCTAACTCCAAATACAAAACAGAAGTGGCCACGGTTGACGATATACTAAAAAACAATCAGATCCAAGACAGCTAGAATGTAGTAGCTACAGTGAGGTGGACAGTGAGGGTTGCTGTCAATTCTGACCACAGACAGCCTCTAGGAAGTGCCTATTACTTTGCTTAGGAATGTGTCAGACATACAGACAGCCTTTCCTGCCACCCATAGCTCATTGCCTCGCCTCCTCTCCCTGCCCCTTGGTCACTCTGAAGCTCGTGAGAAGAAAGCAAGCTGCCTTGGGGAATGGTGCCAGCTGGTGGCTGGTACAGAGAACTGTCCACTGTTCTCCCTGTGACCATTCTCTCTTCCCCTCTTGAAAGAGTTCAGAACGTTCTCCCCTCTTCTCTGTTCCCTCTAGTGATGATTCCGAGGGATTAACTGACGTCGGGGGCCTGCAGACACAATTCTTTCCTCTGAAAATGTGGAGAAGAACCCCCGTGCCCACCCATCAGAGACCACTAGACGCAACAGATAAGAAAATGCATTGTGAACAGACCAGGCCGACAACTTGACACTCACTGCTCAGCCGAGGCCCAGCCATGTAGGTCAAAAACTTCCAACAGGCTTAGTTCAAAGGTCTATGGTGGGTGATCAGTGTGCTGTGGACGAATCATGTCCACTCAGGAGGACTAGCAAGCCTTCCTCAGAGGGAAGGGGCACCTGCAGGACTTAGTTTCAGGTCATGCCATGTTCCAGCACTCACCCGTTGGGATTACAGTCATTAACCTCTCACTTACTGGCATTCCTGCCCATGGCACCCGGAAAGATCTTGTAGTTCCCAAGGCCTCCGCGGCTCTGTGGGGACCCAGCTCTAGATTCACAAGGGGGAAATGACAGTCTGGGAGGCTCTGCTGCCTCCTTAAGTGCCATCTCACTGTGATAGAGATCTCAAAGGGCCTAATGAAATTACCTCTCTTTTCATTCTTCAGTAATAGCCACAAAATTAGAAGAAATGACCCCTGCTTCTCTCCCTTAAGCCTTCTTTATTGCTTTCAACCCCAATTCTCTATCCTTTACACGGATCCGAGACCCCGAAGACCCACAGGCCAATGGGATTAGTAACTGATGGCTTCGTCCTCTCAGCCGCTCTCCAGAGGGACCTTCCTCTTCCCCCGGGTGGGGTCACCATCAGTTCAATCTTCATGCTTCAGAGGCGTCCCCTTTGAACAAGATCAGATGGTTCCCCACCCCAGCCTGCTGTTCTGCCCACCAGCACAGCTGCCCCCTTCTGGCTCAAAGCATTGGCGTCAACTCAGCCAGAAAGGCCAAGGCAAGAGGAGGGGCAGCGTGGTTAATTGTCCACCAGGCAGCATCACAGGCCCCCTAGAGCCAGCAGCTCAGGAGGGCTGATCGCCCCCATCAACAGCAAGTGGACTTTGAACCGGAGAAGAAGGAGAAAGAGAAATACTTTCCCCCGCCTGCTGGGCTGCAATAGGAGTTTCCCAACTCTCCGTTCCCTTTCTCAGACTGCAGTCACAAGGGGAAGGGAGCTTGGTGGTAGATGTGGACAACAGCGCTGCCCATCAGGGAAACAAGGCAAGGCGCCACAAGTTATCAGCAAGGCTCCTGGGACGGCCCGTGGCTTCCCTGCTTTGAAGAACCATCCAAGAGAAGCCAGGGCTCTAACCTACAACACAGAAAAATGATCTACTCTGCAGGGAAAAAGAACTATACAAAATGCAGGAGTGTACTCCTTGACGTGGAAGAAGATACGGGGGAAAAAGTTATTATTTAGGATTGTTTTCTTTTTACATAGTTTTGCTATGTAACTGGGGCTGCCTTAAACTCTTCACGTCTCCCAAGAAAAGGTGTGAGTCAGTTCTCCAAAGGGCCTCTTTCCTGCTCAGGTCCAGGATCTTAAAAGACCCTAAAGAAGAGGAGAGAGACAGAGAGAGACAGTGTGTGTGTGTGTGTGTGTGTGTGTGTGAGAGAGAGAGAGAGAGAGAGAGAGAGAGAGAGAGAGAGAGAGAGAGAGAGAGAGGGAGGGAGGGAGAGAGGGAGGGAGGGAGGAGGGGAGAGAGCAAGAAGTGGCATCCCTGAGTCTTTTACAAAGCAAAATGCTTAACATATTGCATATTGGGCTTTTCCTGGAAAAAGGATCTGCAAATCTTTCAATCAACAACAAACTCCAACAGTGGGTAAGACACCAGCCAAAAATGACAGCTGACAAGCTACCTGATTCAGGGAAAAGTGCTCCTCAATTATGCATGCATTGACTGTGATCTGGAAATGGAGGCAATGTAGATTCCCAGAGATGTCAACCAGTGAGCCAGCTCTGCCCTGCTCGTGAAAGGCTATTTGGGAGACTGCTTTCTCTGCCTGAACCATATCTTAAAACAACAAACAAAAAAACAAACCAAAACAAAACAAAACAAAAAAAAAACTAAAAAGGGGCCAGCAAGATGACTCAGTGGGTAAGGCACTTACTTCACACTTAACCACCTGAGTTCAAGTCCCAAGACCCATAGTGGAAGGAGAGTCGATTTCTAAAAGTTCTTTCTCTCTCTGCTTCTGACTCTCTGTCTCTATCTCTCTCTCTCTTACACACACACACACTCTGTCTTCTCTCTCTCTCTCTCTCTCTCTCTCTCTCTCACACACACACACACACACACACACACACACACACACACTATAAAAAGTAATAAAAACAACCATGAAGTCTGATTGTGGCAAGGGATACAGTTTAGGTATGTATGTATGTATATAGTACATATGCTAGAATGTATGTGTGTGCTGATACCCCCCCCCCCCAGGCCCACACACATCAGAGCCCATCAGTTAGTAACACTGGAGCCTAAGACTAGCAGACTAGTTGTTATATCTACTAACTAGTGTGGCTTTGATTGTTTCCAAACACCTCTCCTGCAGTAAAGGGTCCACACTACAACATCCTTGAGTCAAAGCACAGGACAGCCATATTAGAAATGCATGGATCCTGACCTGCGAATCTGACTGGCCCGGCCCCCACAGCCCCACCTTTTGAAAGCCTTCACTACGTGAGCAAACAGTTCCATCGTACATACAAGTCCAAAACACACAGGACAAATGCAAACTCCAAGAAATTAATCAACTAGATATATTACTTGGACTTTCTAATCAGAATGATATGAGAGTCAACTAGCGATCTAGCTGAAGTGTGCCTCCAGGTACATCAAGAAGCCAGCCCTGTGAGAAAGACAGCCCCATTAATATGAAGGTTTGACCTACTTTGTTGTTTTTGAGATTTTAAATTTCTTTAGCCATATGTGTACGTGTGGGGTGGTGCACTTGAGTGCAATGCCCATGGAGGCCAGAAGAGGCCATCAGATCCCCTGGAGACAAAGTTACAAGCAGTTGTGAGCTGTCCAATATGGGTGCTGGGAACCAAACCTCAGTCCTCTGCAGGAGCAGTACACACTCTAAACTCCCAAGCCATCTCCCCAGCCTTGGTTTGTTTGATTGTCTTGTTGTTGTTGTTGTGTTGTTTTGTTTTTCGAGACAGGGTTTCTCTGTGTAGCTTTGCACCTTTCCTGGATCTCGCTTGGTAGACCAGGCTGGCCTCGAACTCACAGAGATCCACCTGCCTCTGCCTGCCCAGTGCTGGGATTAAAGGCGTACGCCACCACTGCCCGGCTGATTGTCTTCTTGACCTGCTAAGAATCTTAATGAACACAACAAGAGTCTCTGAAAGCCAGCCCCCACCATAGATGCTCACTACTCATTATAACTTATCAAACATTCCCCACGTGACACAAAGGGTAGAGACCAGGCACCCCAAACACACACCCTCAACCCCCCACTCCCTCCACTCCCCACCCCCCCACCCCCTGCACACAGCTTCTTTAGAGATAGTATAGGACAGATTTTAACAATATCTCAAATTCCAAAGATGTCCAAAACCCACTCACATTTGAACACCCGGACCTTTTCATTTCAATTTATTTTCTGGGTATATTTTTGAATGTAGTACACAAACACTGCATGGAGACTAGAAATCTCCAGGCAATGATAAAACCCTCATCCTCTTCAGGCCCTAGAAAACAATAAAACCATGAAGAAAAGAGCCAGGAGTCAAATTGTTGCTGCTGCCTTGTCTTTCACTAACTTCTTTCGGGGTGCTGTACAGTAGAGGAGGCCATGGGTACAACATGTCTGCTCTATTGCAGCTGCCACTCACTGGCCAGACAGCTCAGTGGGGAGGTACGGGGGTGGGGGGCACCCACAGAAGTAAGCAGATAACTCCTTTCTTGTTCTCAGGGTGCACACACCCAGCAAAGCAATTGGGAAAGCTGGACCATGAGTGGAGCTCCTGCAGGGCAGGATGAGAAGGCAGAAGAATGGATAAAACCTAAAGGTCACGTTCCCCTTCACGCGTCCTCGAGCTCAGTCATCCCCAGCTCCTGGAAGGATGCTGGTCCCATTCTGACTCCAACACTCAGGTGAGCCACTTGGGAATGCTCTGCTCCCAGTTCATGGGATTAAGCTGCCTAGTCCCAAGGTGTCTTGTATGTCTCAGAGCATTCAACACACTGAGAAGTATAGGACCTGACAAGCTCTGTCCCAATGCTTCTATGGTAACACTCAAAATCTAAACTATACTTTAAAACATGCCTGAGCCACTGAAGGGCGTTTTATGTCTTCCTGGGCAGCCAACAGGAAAGCCTAGCGTTTGTTCCCATTGGCCTCCACATTCAGACACAGGGTCGAATGGTGGTCTGCATGTCAATGCTTGACGGAGCTTAAGGGTCTTGACTGACAATGGTTGTTTCTTCAAGGTCAGTTAAGAGGGCTGGCTGCTTATGGCCACATCTTGCCCCATGACCTAATGTCACACTATTTAGGTAATACACAAAATCCTAACCTCTCATCCTTCCCAATAAGGGTAAGACTCAAAACTCTTCCTGATTTAACTAGATTATGGTAGTTTTTCAATTAAGGGTGACGTGAACAGACAGCCAAGTAATCAATCCACAAGACACTCTACAAATTATTTATTTTAAAAACACATTGTTTCTTGTAGTTGGTAGGGTAGGGTGCTTATACCTTAGTTTTTCCTCTGATTATCACTTACTCATTTATGTGGTTCCTGACATGGAACCACAGTAGGTGATGATGTCAGCAAATAGAACAGGAAGCTGAGTTCACACGCAAAGGGCATGGCGTCATGGAGATGCAGGACCAGCTTATTCTGTTGGACAGCTCGGGAAGGCCACACACTGAAGAACCTTTTTCTGGACAGTTTGATTGAGAGTAGGTCAGATTCTGACTGCATCTTAAATGTAGAAACGAAGGCACTGCCTCACACGAAGGGAAGAATGAGGAATTTGGCATAGCCAAGGAGAAAGCAGTGAATTAGACATTTTATTTTTCACTTTGGTGCTGTGACCAAACACCTGACAGATACAATGTAAGAGCAGAAAGATATAGCTGGGTTCACAGTTTCAGAGATTTCAGAGCACAGTCCTTGTTTTCATGGATCCTGGACCCAAGATATGGCAGAACACCATTGTGGCGGGAACACATGGAGGAGGAAGCTGTATACCCATGCCAGACAGAGAGCAGAAAGAAGGGGATACAGAAGGGACTATGACAAGATTTCTCCCTCAAGGACATGCTGTGGAACGATCTTTGTACACTGTAAATATGTATTACTCTCATTGGTTAATAAAGAGCTGAGTGGCCTATAGCCAGGAGGGAGAGATTGGATAAGAGAGCCAGACTAGGGGAATTTTGGGAAGAAGAAGGGCAGAGTCAGATGAGTCACCAAGAGACGCAAAGGGAACAAGACATGCTGGAGAATGGGTAAAGCCACGAGCCGCATGGTAGCACATAGATTAATAGAAATGGGTTAATTTAAGTTGTAAGAGCTAGTTAGTACTAAGCCTGAGCTATGGGCTGAGCATTTATTTACAAGCACTATTAAGATTCTGTGTTGGTTATTTGGGAACTGGCAGGCAGGAAAGAAACATCTGGCTACAAGGACACACCTCTAATGACCTACTTTCTCCAGCTAGGTTCTACCTCCTAATGTTTCCAGAACCTAGCAAAATAGGGCCAGCCACTAGTTAGACCAACTGTTTAACACATGAGCCTGAGGGGCACATTTTACTTTCAACCCATAACAACCAGTGAGGTAAGCATCACCAGGTGACTTACTGGAAAGGGCTGAGGACCACTTTCCAGTTTTCTTAGCAGGCATGTTACCCTCCCTTTAACTATTTCTTCCCAGTGAATGGGAACTTCTGGTGACTATCAAGCTACACTGACATGCTATTCTGGGACAACCTAGCTATGCATGAGTGTACCCAGGAACCAACGCTTATCTATACAAAGTGCCTCTTAATGGCAGAAATGCCAGGCCAGCTGTGAACTCCAGCATCTGCTTCCTCATTTACCTGAAAAACAGTGGAAAGGGCCACGTGTGTTAACTTGGCACATCTCATTTAATGGTCCCAGTAGAGACTTGCAGCTCATGGCTATGGCTTCTTGGACTTAGAGCAGAAAATCTGGCCAGTGTCACTTGACCGAAGGGGTGGATCAAAGAGACCAAGGTAAGAGTCCTGATGTTAGCTCAATGTCTAGTACTCAGCCTACCTGTGCCTCAGTTTCATTCCCTGAAGTTTCAGGGAGTGAGGCCTCTGATAGAATCTGCACTTCACTGTCACTATGACTGAGGGCATGGAAATGAACTGGTTTCCTGTCCTGAGGGAGCTCACAGGCCACAAAGCCAGAGAAGGGAAGAGACAGCACTGGGGACCCTGGATGCAGTGGACAGAAGCCAAAGTGAAGACACGGGAATCTGCAGAGTTGATTCAGAGAGGTCGGGGGAACCTCTCCAGAGCACCTGAGGGCTAAGCCGAGGCGGGCGTGACAAGCAAGCATCCAAGAAACTAAAGGAAAGCCAATGGCATGCCAGCAAAAGGAACAGTGGCAAAATGGGATGCCCTGGAAGCAACAAGTGAGTCACAAACCAAACAGCATTGCAGATGCAAAAACCCCCGTGGCTATTTTAGGCTTGCTGGGATGGTATCTTAAATGCAGGCCCCAGAGCTGGCCTGTCTATAGCCAATACAGCCTTTGAGGGCAAGACTTCACACTTGTCAGGGCCTTTGAAACCCACTTCTATTTCAAGGAAAACACACTCTGGTTTTCTGGAGGTTTGGATCAGTTCCTAGGTCTGCAGAAAAACTGCCCAGAAAAGCCCCATTCACCCCTGTCATGGAGAAGCAGGGCTGCAGGGACTTCGCCTTCCCAAGCAAAGCCTTCCCTTTGCATTTCCAGCAAGCTGACATTTCTCCCTGGTGATGGTTTTCCTTCTACCTAGGCACAGAATCTGAGTGCTCCAACAACTTGGACAAAGACACCAAAGTCCAGGATCTACCAAGCATTCCAGGACCAAGAAGAGCCCAGGCTAGCTGTCTCACTCTAGAAACTTCTACCGTGTCTCACCCATGACCAAAGCATGCTCCTCTAAAATGGAGGCCAATGCTTGCATCTGCATTTTCCACGGCTCTTGCTCGTCTTCATGAGAAGTGGGGAAATGGGATCCAAAGCATACACACAACACTCAGATCATCAGTGACCATGAGGAGAGTGGATCTGATATTCAGTTTCCTCAGAATGGCTGTCCCATCCTGGTCACGTGGGTGACAGAGCTGAAGGACCTCGCTGTGTGCTACAGGTCCACAGGCAGTGTAGTAGCAGCGAGGATACCCAGGACACATCAAGGAATGAATGCTGTTAATACCCAGATCTCCGCCCATGGGAGCTTTGCATACTGCAGCTCAGAGGCCCTCCGACTCTGGCCCCCAGCACTGATCACTGTGGTACCCACTCTTCCTGCCCCATGCACCCTGGTCCCACCACACAGACTATTTCCCGCTTCAGATGTTTCCTAAGGCTGCCGCTGTCCTTAGGTGCAGTCGAGGTGTACCATGGATCTGTAGAAGTGGAGGCTGGTGTTTTATAACGATGGACAAGGCTGCTGTCTCAGTTGCCCCCAGCCCACTTAGATCAGATCCCAGCCGGTCCATGGAGGATGAGGGTCCTCTGATATCCATCCTGTCCACCCATTACTTCAGATGGAGATGCTAGTTATCTCGAGGGTCTGGGTCAACATGGGGGAGGGAATGGGGCACTCGGCAATGAGACAATCTTCAAAGCCTGTAGAGACCCAATGCTTACAACTCAGTTATCACCAAGAATGGCACCCACCCCAGCCCTGAAAGCCCTTTTATAATCGGTGTCTATTCCTAAACATTCCTAAAAAATAAAGGTTTTGGGGAACCGACTTCTAACACTGCTGGCAAAGGGGTCTCTCTCTGCTTTGGAACCACTCAAGCTAGCAGCCTCTTCATAAGGACGAATGTGTCAAAACAAAACCCGGAAACTGATCCCTTGGGACAGGCCAGCTCTTCCCAACCTGAAGAGGAGCAGGTGAGGCCGGCCCAATGCCTAGCCAACACCACCAGCTCTGCCAGATTCTAAAATCCATTTAGAAGTTTTGTTTACAAAACGTGGATTCTCAGGACCCAGTCCAAAACTATAGGTCAGAACCCCAGGAGAGGGCCCAGGAACGCAAATTCCTAGCCAGCACCCAGCGGAGAGCTCAGCAAGGTTCAGAACAAAGCTCGGGAGAAACAATTGGCAACTTTTTAAAAGCTTTGTAAGCACATAACTTCAAAGTTACAGTGTGTGTGTGGGGGGGGGGGGGACGACTCAGGTTTAATTGAAGGAACTTTGAATCTTCTTTATCTGAACTTGAGGTACAACCATCATGCACCACAACGGGATTAGCCAGAACCAAGCCCCGTAGCCATATTATACCACAAAGACCCCAGAACTGCCCTGCCCTACCATAAGGACAAATTACTACACAGCTACTCCTGGCACCCCACAGGGCCCCAAAGAAAGATTCTCAACCCCATGCCAGTAAAAGCCAGCTTTTTTTAATCTATCTATCTGTCTGTCTGTTTGTTTATTTTGGTGGGGGGAAGTTTTCGAGACAGGGTTTTTCTGTGTAGTTTTGGTGCCTGTCCTGGATCTCACTCTGTAGCCCAGGCTGGCCTCGAACTCGCAGAGATCCACCTGCCTCTGCCTCCCGAGTGCTGGGATTAAAGGTGTGCACCACTACCGCCTGGCTTTTTTTTTTTTTAATTTTTTAATTATTTTTGTGGGAGGTGGGGGTGGGAGGTAAAAGCCAGCTTTAAGAACAGGCCAACAGTTCCAAGCCAGACTCCATTGGCTGTCAGGCAAGGTGCAGCCTTTACCAGACTCAGGTTTGCCACATCAGATATGCAGCACCAAGAGAACTTGCTAGAAATGCAGAGAATCTGAGGCCCCACTGGACCCGCTGGGCCAGACTATATTTCAACAAGACATCAAGAAGCCCGGCTTGAAGGGATGAGAGTACCCTGGTGAGGTTTTAGGGCTGTCCCTCTCCCACCCACACCCCTGTGGACTATCAGCCCACCCAGCTCTCCCAGGCCTCCACTGTTCCCCTCATTCTTCACTACAGGTCTGTCACTCCTGCTTTGTTTGGGGCCAAATCCCCATCAGTAGGGCCCAATGACTAGATGACACTCCAGAGTCCGATTGTTGGGGAGTTAAAAGGAGTCAGGAAGGGCCCCCTGTCTGTCACACTGGCCTCTGGCTCTACGTCCCTGCCTCCCTCAGGAGACAGGACTACAGACCATGACCATAAATCAGCAGAGACAATCCAAAGTCAAACAATACCATGGAATGCTGGGTCTTTTGGTTCCAGCACAATGTTAATGAGGTCGAGGTCACGGGTATGATTAGCTTCCTCTGTAACTTGGCACAGACTTCAGCCCTCTGCCCTCAGGCTGCCTGCAAGGGCTGATGTCCCCTGGGTTACTAAGAGGACTTGAATGGAATGACCCAGAGAGGCATCAAGGGAGGTCTCAAAGGACCTCAATGACCAACAAGCAACATTCACTGAGGAAATACACACAGCCCTGAGGGAAGGCTGACTTGAAAGATGCCAAGGTCAGACCAATTATCAGCACAGGCTAGACATAACAGAACAGAGAAACCTGAAAATTTACGAGAAGAAATAGGACGTCTTGTAGCCAAGATTTCTAAAACTTGATTTTTATTTGTTTGTTTGAATAACCATGAATAACAATGTATTTAGGTCATAATCGACTGGCCAAGATTTTTAAAAATCAAACATATGTATCTAAACTTAAAGGAAGCTAACTTGGCCACAATTCAATTTTTTTTTCTGAATGTTTTAAATCACAGAAGCTTTGTTGATAAAGGTGGCTGGTGACAAATCCAGCATTTTCTTAGAGCCTGTGAGTCTCTTTGCCAAAGCTGTCACAGCAGTGACATCTGACAATCAGCCATCCTAACCACCCCTGGCCAGCCAGTCACGCAAGGTACACACAGAGAGCAGTCACCCCCTTCGACACCGTCACCACCACCGGGGTTATTTGGTGTGGCCTCTTTGCCTATGTCTCTACCTACAGTTCTTGACTTTGTATCACAGATCAAGTATTCCACACACCCATTCTGTTTCTTCTGACATGCCCTTCCTTCACTAATTTAGAGAAGAGCCCCGGACCTACATATATGCTAGGAAAAACCACATGAACAGACCCGACACCCGAAGCATACCCACTTATCAAATTAAGATTTGGATGAAAACTGACTTACAGACCCCTATTGATTAGGTGGCACAGGGTGCCCCACACAGCACGGATCTGTATAGTCAGTAACTTAGGAGCTCCACTCCAGGGGAAGACTGAAAGATGGCTGTGAGAAAGAGTGATGTTAGGAACATCCATGATGGGCCCCACTGTGTGGAATCATCTTCGAAAATGGACTGACTGTTGGCCAGTTCAAGGAAAGGAGCATGATTTGAAATGATTTTCAAAGTTGTGAGCCATGTTTTTCCAAAGTGTTGTGTTTAGTATATAGACAGATGGCAGGCCTTTAGGAATGCAAGACACTGCTCACTGATCTAATGTATGGTTTTTCACTTACTAAAACTTGATCCATATAGGCAAAAGGGAAAAAAATCTGATTTAACCGGGCAGTGGTGGCGCACGCCTTTAATCCCAGAACTCGGGAGGCAGAGCCAGGCGGATCTCTGTGAGTTTGAGGCCAGACTGGATTACCAAGTGAGTTCCAGAAAAGGCGCAAAGCTACACAAAGAAACCCTGTCTCGGAAAAAAAAAAAAAAAAAAAAAAATCCGATTTTTGAAGAAGTCGTTTGGGCCTTAATCAGTGTGTACCAGATGCTACTTATCTGCAGATAAAAGAGGCTACGGTCAACGCAGTCAGAGCCTTCTTTAAACACCTGGCTCGCTGCCCCCAACACTAGAAAACAACATGGTCGCACAGCCCAGGGCTGCCTGCCCAGAGAAAGGAAGCCTGAACTCCAGGAGCCCCTGACAACACAGCCCCACAGGAGAGAAAGAAAATGCTGAACAATAGAACCAGCTGAGGAAAAGGAGCCCCTCTAAACCTGCCAGGCATGTGGGAGGTCACTGCAAAAGCTATTTCAGACCCTCTCTGCTGCTTCAGGTTCTACTGAAAAAAAAAAAAAAAAAAAAAAAAACACAGCAATTACAACCCCACCCCCCCCCCCCACCAAAACCCCTAACTTGCCAGAAAATACTTAAGTCAGGGCTTTTTATCAATTAGACAGAAATACCAAGATAACCAGTTAAAACTCTAGCCTCTATCCTACCAACCCAGTGGAGCAAGGGAGGTGAGGGGCCACAGGGGTTACCCAGACAGGCAATGATTTATCAGGTCCTGCTGGCCTTACCCTAACTCTACAGCAGTGAGGAGTCATGGTCGTGTACATGCCTCTGATCCAACAGTCATCGGGGTCAACTTGGCACACTTTCAATGATTCCACAAAACGAATGAAATTTAAATGAACGGCAATACCCCTCCAAGGAAGCAATATTGCCTCCCGCCCCCCCAAAAGCAGTTGATAAGCTTGTTCCCCTCCAGAACAAGAGACTTGGAGAACTCTGGCACTGCCCATAGGAGAGAAAATGTGGAGGAGAATGGATGTGTAGAGCAGGTGGGACTGAGGCATGGGAAACGCACTTCTAAAATAGTGGCTGGCAATCCTTAGTCTTCCACTCACTGGGATACATACATTGCAACATGCAACTACCATGTATGTTAGCCAGGGCTCCAAAGCCTCAGTCTGGTTATGCCTCGCTGAAATTCTCCTTGTGAAGAAAGTATAAACACTGTTTGTACTGCTGCGACCACCTCGCTAACGCTGGACATTATTCCTTAGGAATGATTCAAAATACCCTATGTTCGCTGGGCGGTGGTGGCGCATGCCTTTAATCCCAGCATTTGGGAGGCAGAGGCAGGTGGATCTCTGTGAGTTTAAGGCCAGCCTGGCCTACCAAGTGAGTTCCAGGAAAGGCGCAAAGCTACACAGAGAAACCCTGTCTCGGAAAAAAAAAAAAAAAAAAAAAAAAAAAACCCAATGTTCATCCTTTAAGTGTTATAACCAAGTACAAGCCTATTGTTTCATAAACCACATGAAGTTTTTAAAGTTCTGTTAAACCTAGCAAGTTCACCCCAAGCAAACGGCTTTCAAGTCCTCTTTAAGTTTCAGGGAATATTTGATTAGTGTCCATAAAAACTACCTAATCAATAAGATGTAGTATTGAATCAAAATCAGAGCAAACCCACATGAAGAATAATAAACATTCACCAAGGTTCTTTTTTCAGCCAGCCAAGCCTTTTTTTTTTTTTTTCGAGACAGGGTTTCTCTGTGTAGCTTTGAGCCTTTCCTGGATCTCACTCTGTAGACCAGGTTGGCCTCGAACTCATAAAGATCCACCTGCCTCTGCCTCCTGAGTGCTGGGATTAAAGGCATGCGCCGCCGCCGCCAAGACCACCCATCTCAGCCAGCCAAGCCTTAACATGGAGCTGGGTGTTTCTTCCTGACCTAGGTGATGGTTTAAGGTTAAGTTGAGAAAACATGCAGATAACATACCTTTTAAATTACGTTCAGGGTAGTGTAGATGTGCACAAAACTAATGCATATTCATAGTCTGTGAAGGTCATCGTGTGTGACTGTGTGTGAGTGTGCATGCGCACAAGTGCTAGATTGTTCAGGCTATTATCAAGAACTACCACAGACCTGGTATTCTAAAAAAAATACACACTATTTCCTCATTGTGTCCTCAGAAAGAAGAGCTCAGAATGGGGAACCCACTCTCAGCACCTCACTGAAACCTGATCCCCTCCTGGAGGCCCTCCTTCATGGTGCCTGCTTCAACATCTACATACAGGGACACGCAAACATCTGCCACAACATACATGTGCGGGGATGGAATCCATTTCATTAGTTACACATCCTCACTACTAAACACAAAACACACTCAGAACCATTCTGTGTGGATCATAGGTCTTCCAGTTCAAAGTAACAGATCCCATCAAGTCTGCAGGATAGCATCAGTATGAGGTTGGCCACTGAGGCCAAGGGTCAGGAGCTTAATCGCTCCCACTTGGGCCTGTTGAAAGGAGACAACATTTCAAAAGCTTCAGTCGCAAGGACACAAACGACTCTCCTGCAGCACTAAAAAGGACATTAGCTGAACGAGAGGATAAATGGGCAGACCCCCCAAATTCGAAAGAGCAACACAAGGCAGTCACCTGATCAAGAAATAACTGTTTTGTTAAGAATGTCTTTGTTCACTTTGCTCTCCACTGACCAGGCAAGGGAGGGAGGCTGCAGCCCTATAGCCACGTGACACCACTGTGTCAAGAGCCCTCTTTGATCATTTATCTGGAAATCCAATTTCTCTGCCTGTCGCTGCAGCCAACACTAGGTTGCACATCTCTCTGGAAGGCTTAAGTTCAGTTTTCCTTTCAACTGAATTCAACTACTCTACGTCATCTGTCTCCACACGGAGTCCTCGCAAGTGCTGCCCCCCAGAAGGTCCCGATCCCCGTGGACTCTCTCTAGGGAAAGCTCACCCCAGGAGATGAACCAGCAGCCGGACCCTTGCCGTCACCATTTTCAAAAGTATTTTTTGAATATTTTATTTCACTACTAGCATTTAATTATGAGTAGATCTGTCTATCAGTGTGTGGGTTTGTGCATACGAATGCAATACCTGCAGAGGCCAGAAGAGGGTAGCCAATCCCTAAGAGCTGGCAGTTAGGAGCTTCCAACTGGTGGGAATCAAACACCAGTCCTCTAGAAAAGCAGTATGTACAATTAACTGCCAAGCCATCAAAGAGGTTTATTTTTATCGCTGTGTGTGTGTGTGTGTGTGTGTGTGTGTGTGTGTGTGTGTGTGTGTGTGTGTGTGTATCAAAGTGCATGCACACATGCCTTTGGAGGTCCGAAGAGAGCATGGAATCCACTGGAGTTGGAGTTATAAGCATCTGTGAGCCACCCGATATAGGTGCTGGGATCAGAGCCCCACCCAGTCCACAAGACAGAGCAACAGGAGCTCTTTAGCATCAGGGTCATTGTTCCAGCCCCACCATCAGTTTACAGACACGGGGACAGAGGCTGAGAACAAGAAAATAGCCTGCCAAATGTTCACAGAGTGTTTCACCCAATGGGGACTCAACAGACTGAATCTGAGTCTCCTAAAGACCTTTTCTAAGACTGAGTTTTAATTATGTCTAGGGGTGTGTTTGCCTTTTGGTATGTGCATGTGAGTGCAAGTACCCCTGGAAGCCAGAGGCACTGGATCCCCAGGAGCTAGAGTTACAGACAGTTCTGAGTTATCTGATTTGGGTACTGGGATCTCAGGACCTCTGAAGAGCAGCAAGAACTCTTAATCACTAAGCCATCTCTCCAGCCCTGTGAGTCTCCTCAATTTTAATCCTCCTACTTTGGCAATTCTTTGCAGTAAAGATAATACAGAAGATGGACACAACTTTTGCACACACACACACACACACACACACACACACTTGAAGTTTTCAGTTCATTGTTTTGTGATCATCTCCTGCTGTAGATTTACCACTCTGCCTTGCTCAAACCCTGCATCCATATCTCTGTTGTTAGCAGGTGCTATCAATTCTGAGCCATGCACATGGCTAAACAATTTGTATTATTTTTCCCATAAGGCATTGCTTTGCTCTCATCTACAAAGATCCTTCTTTCCCCGCAGACAAATGACTGGATCATGTATCATGACTCAAATCATATTCACAAATGTTCATTGCAGTGTAATTACTCTTGCTAACTAGCCTGGTTCCAAGACAAATGAGCAGCCCCCCTCCCCATCCTCCTCTCCTGAAACCCACAATGCCCCACCTCCCGCCATGAAATGCGACCCTGCCACAGACCACAAGCCACACTGTCTGCTCGGTGTGACCACTTGGAGGTAACTATTATAAAATAAGATGTTGTTTTGTATTGCTTTAAACCTTTCGAATATTATTATTTCATCAGGATCTGATTTCCAACATAGGCTAATCAGTCTGACTGTAGAGGGGTTTTTGTCTTCCTTATCTTTAAACTATTTTAATCGTCGTGTACGTGTTCTCTCTCTCTTAATTTGAAAAGGAGTTTTTCAAATGATTAGGAGAGCATCAGAAAGAGCAAGATAAGTTCCCCGTCCTCTCTTCAACCTGGGCGGAGAGAGCGCTCAGAGAATGCAAGTCCCTTCCAAGAAAGTCTGGGTTACTCTATGGCTCCCCCACACCTTGCCGCCCTCTGGCTCCACACACTCGCCCGCAGTGGTTCCACTTTTCCATATGGGTCACCAGCTGTAATCTACAAGCACAAACGCAATCAAGGCACAAAAATACCCTGTATTTCCCCAGGATCGGGAGTGAGGATGAGAGTCTTAGCCTTCCTCTCGCTCCTCACGGTCTTCCATAGAAACCTCTGAACTTCCTGAAATAACAGAAAAGTTGAGCCGGCTTGGAGAAAAATCGTTCCGCTTTTCTTAGTTCAGAGAGCACGAGCCCGCGAATAGACGCAGAGAGAAGGGAGCCGGGCGGCGGGTAGGGACTGCATAAAAGCCGGTCTCCCCGAGTCCTTCACCCACCCCAGATGTGGTGTCCCCCGCTCCCCGCCCACCTCCTCTCCAGCCCTCACCCCCGATCTCTGCGCTGGCCACAAACAAATGCAGCCCGGGTCTGAGATGCAGCTGGGGTCTGTGGCGGGTGAGACCCACGCGGCACGGACCCGGTCTGGCTGGGGACCGCTGCAGCTCCCCGAGAAGAAGCTGTTCCAGGCTCCACTTCTTCCACGTCTGCGGCGGGCGCTGCAGCGGATCCTTCCCGCCCGGGCACCCGCCGTCCGTCCCGCCGCGCCCCCGTGAGCTGTCGGAGACCGTCCCTTTCCCGGGCTCCCCGCGCCTCGCCTACCTGGCCGGGGACGCTCCGGGCCGGGCGCTTCCAGCCTTCTCCAGCCGGGCTCTCCGGTGCCGGCTCCTCGCTGCCGCCTCGGTCTGGCCCCGGCGAACCCGCAGGGGCGAGGGCGGGAGCAGACGAGGGTCGGCGGCGCCGGGGCGGAGGCCGAGGGGCGGGCGCAGCGGGAGGAGGCGGCCGAAGCTCGCAGCCCAGGCCGGCCGCTGCCACTCAGCATCCCCGCCTCCGGCCGCCGTGCGGGGAGGGGTCGGCGAGGCCCGGCCTCCGGCGGGGAGGGTCCTGCAGGGCCGGGAGGGTGTGGGCGACGCGGGATCCCCGCGAGAGGGTCCCCTCCTCACTCACTTTGGAGGAGCGGTCTCTGGGGCGCCCGATCGCGGACCGGACCCCGCGGGGCGGGAAGAACCTCGGTGCCCGGCCCTGGAGAACCGCAAGCTGGAGAGGGGGCTGCGGTACCTTCCCCACGGACGTTGGGAGACACAACTTTCCAGGTCCTGCCCTCTAACTGGGGAAACTGTGGAAACAGTCCAAACAGTCACAGAGTATTCCCAGAGTATTAGGTGCTTGGGTCCAGACACATCCTCCCCGCACTCAAGATAATTTTCAAGATATCGAAGGCGTTTTAGCCAGTCTGAAAGGGATCCTTGTCCAGAGAGGAAGACCCAAACGCCTCACCTTCGCCGCTCCCAGGGGTAGGAGCAAAAGACAGAGTCAAACAGCCAAGAGCTTAATTGTTTGCATTCATTGTATAAGGATTGTGTAAGGACAGAGCTCAGCCAAGAAATCTTCCTTTGTCCCCACCCCCACCCCAGCCCGGTCAAATTTCCCCCCAAACTCTCAGACAATTGTCTGAGAGGCTTCTATCAACTAAGGCACAGACTTAGTCAGTTTGGGATTCCTCTCCTGGAGTCTTTGCACTTTGACCCGCTATTTCCAAACGCACCTGGGTTTGTCCACGTCAGTGACACCCCCTGCTTTCCATCTCTGGCTGTGTGCACTTGCACCTATCTGTACAACCTTACAGGTTAATGGCTCTAGAACACCACTCAGCAGGCCACTTCGTGCGTGAGAAGGTATCTGAGACATTTGCCAAGAAAATTTTTTTTGCCTTTTCTTTGGAAAACTCCACTACTGAAACCATATCCCACAGCTGGCCCACTCACAGTATTGAAGATAGCATAAGTTAAATCATCCGTGACTGTTGATTGTGAAGAAAACATACAAATAAAATGGAGACCTTTTGAGATGCTTCACAAAGAAAGGTTACCACCAATTAACTACAATTGCAAGCAGGAATGCTTCTTGATGTTGGTGGTCTGTCCAGATGGGGTCCTAGAAGGACCCATGCCTGTATCCATGCTGAAGATGCTGATGCTGTTCCCATGACATCTCCCATAGAAGAATCCTTGACTTCACTGAAAAAGAAGCTTGCAAGGTGACAGTCTACTACAAAAGAGTGTTAAGTGTTCTCTCTATTCTGCAAAATCACATCCTAGAAATAACAGGAGGGCTGACAGGTTAGGAAGAAATTATTCAAAAACCTCCGTAGCATTACAAGCAGAAAATTAACAAAAATATTCAAAGGAGCATACAGAGTTTATGAACACTGTTAAATTCCTAATAAATGTTATAGAAAATATAAGACTGTACTTTTATAAATATATAAAGGTAATTGTGGGAGAGTTATTTGAGTCACTGCGTTGAGAAGAAACACAGAACCAAATTTAAAAAGAGAAACTTTCACCCTGCACCTTCTTCCTATAAACCCTGTAAGGATTTTGCACTTGGCCAAATCAACTCCAAATAGCACAAAGGACAACGAAGCATCTAACACTGTGTATTCACAACCACACACAGTCCAGGCCCCCACCCCAACCCCACACTTTGGTGGCCCTTGTCCATTGGTGGCACCGAAAGTGCCAGGAACATTTGAATATGAAGAAGCACTTATAACTCCATTTGATTAGTAGCCCTCCCTACGTAGAAGCAGTCATGGGTGAAGTCATTTGTTACGCACTGTGAAGACGTCCTTGCAATAGTAGACAATGGTTCTGTGCTCACAGGGTAGACCACGCTGTGATCCACACATCTGTTGAGCTGCTATCTACAGCTGACCTCAGAGACTATTGACAGCCCTTGGAGATGCATCAGTGAACAGGAAGACATGTAAAGATGGCTTCCCTCGTGGATTGTGGGCACCTGAACAACACATCCCCAGTTGTTTTGTGGCATTTGGTGGTATTCTATGTTGCATATGTATTTAGCTTGAATTGGTGTCTCCTCTGTTCTTTGAAGGGCACACTCCGTAGCCTACAGACTGTGTCTTTGCATCTCCCACAATGCTGGCACAGTAAATACCTGTTGGGACATATAAATTAGAGTGTTTATGCCCAGTTGGTATTCTGTGTTGAAGTCATGGAAGAACCACTGGGAAAATAAAACACTAACTTCCCCTTACACACACACACACACACACACACACACACACACACACACACACGTGTACAGGTGCTGACATCAAAGCTGGTATTTGCAGATAGGATGATAGGGATCTGGAGGTTAGACAAAATTACACTGAATGGGAAATTAAAGGTGTGACAGCACAATGCAAGAACAAAGTCCCAGCGAAAGCTGTGGAAAGGAAGCTCCAGAGAAAGACTCCTGAGTGAGGGACTCTGGGATACTGTCGGCTCTGCTCCCATCATGGGTTTGGGTCAAATTTTCAAAAAACACTGGAAGGCATGAGTGAGGAGGAAATTAAAGAGTATCTACAAAGTTCAGTCAAATGACAAGGAGGCCTGGGAAGAAAATGATTATGAGCCACTTGGATAGGTCATAAGGTAAAATTACAGTGGGGCCAGGCTAAAGGGCATGATTGCAAACTGACTTGCCTGCACAGATGTCTCTGCTCTCTGAACATCTGGACAGGGCACCTCATCAGCCAGGCTAGAGAGTTTTCCATGTGTGAACTCTTCTCATCAAATTCTTTCAGGGTGTGAGTCGGTATGGTAGTTGAAGAAAAGATACCTTTGTCACAGGAAGGCAATCTCTTATTCCTGAGTGTTGAATATCGATTAACTTCAATTTCTCAACTGTGAGGGATTGCTATTTCCTGAAACTATACAAGTGTAAAGAACATACACTTGAAATAAATCCCTTTTGAAGATCCTGAGTGGAGGAATCTTAGTGGATTTCCCTTCAGTGAATCAGGAAGAGTTACAGGTCTGCTGTAGGCTCTGCAAAAAGTCACCGACTGAAAACTGATCGTTCTGCTCTCTCCTCTCATGGATGTAATTATATGAATAAGCTTTCTGAGATTCTACACATCTATCATTTTCTTCTACAAATAAGCATTGAGAAAAGGCAAGTTTGAACACCGAGACCCAGAGAGCTCTACTTTGTACAAGATCAGCATTCCCTGAGGCAGAGGCCCACTTTGTGACCACAGAAACAGCCCATTCAAAGTCATCATGAGACTTGGAAATAGCACATCTGAACTTCTGCTCTGGTGTGGCAGGTTTTAAGACAGTGATAAAAATCAAGTCTACACATACAAAAGGAACTCTTCTATTTTTCTAGAAATTCCATCACCAAGGTGTGCAGCTGTCAGTCAGTTAAAGAAAGCTAACAAAAATGTATCCAGTGGACAATAAATTCCACAAATTCAGATGGACACATGGAAGTCAGGGAAATAGCAGCAGGTCAGACAGGAAAGGCCATGGGCTCCTCAGAAAGAAATTCTCAACCTAGACTGAAGTCTCTCTCTCTCTTTTTTAAACTGCAATATTGTGTTATATGGTACATGAAAGCCTGTAGGCTTCTTAACTGCTTAGTAACGTGCAACTGGCAAGTTAACAGCAGTTAACAAGTAACTGGCAAGATCAATTAACCAGTTCTTCAGTCACTCCTAATCTTCACCTGCAGACATTTTCTTGGATTACAAACCTTTCTCAGAAAAGTACAAAAATATAAGAAGCCTGCAGGAATTAGCTGTCTAACAGTGCTCATGACCCACCCAGAGGAAGCCAATTCTAGCCCTTATAGCAACACTGTGAACATCTGGCCTGTGACTTGTGCTTTCCAGAGCTTTATCTCAGCTATTATGAGGCATGTACTGCTTTCAAAACTTCTACAAGGGAAGGCTCTTACCCTTACTGGTACCTATGGTGAAATGTAGAAGCATACTTAACCATGATTTAGTAGCAAGACTAAAAATGAGACATTGATAAAATTAATGCAATTTTTTTTTGCAGTGTGAAGAGGATCTATGTCCTTAATCTGATTCAGAATGAATATGAATATATATGAATATATAAAAATAATGAATACACACACACACACACACACACACACACACACACACACACACACACATATATATATATATATATATATATATATAGAGAGAGAGAGAGAGAGAGAGAGAGAGAGAGAGAGAGAATCTTCTTTTGTGAGAGCTAATCAGGATTGCACATACCTGCATTAATTTCTCCAGAGGCCAATTTCTCTAATGACTTAATTTCTTCTTACTACGTTTCATTACTTCTCACACTGCCACACTGGGCTCTATGCATTCTCCCTATAGATACACACACACACACACACACACACACACACACACACACACACACACACACACACAATATACACACCTTTTCCTGTAGGAAATGAAGGCTGGTGGGCATACTTCCAGCCATGGTCTCTACTGTGTTACAAATGAGCAAGTCACAAAACATCTTTCTCCCTGTTTTCTGACTTCCTACCTTAACATGTTATCATTATCTATCTTTGAATACTCCACTATGTTGCCATCTGCCATGTGACCCAGCCATGGGGCCTCTCCCCAGAGGTGAGTAGAAGTCACACACTGTTTAGTAGTTTCTCATGAACCTATACATGAATACTAGGTGACTGCTCTACCACACAGCTATATCCCCAATGTTCCTTTTATTCTAAGACATTGCCAAGACTGCCTTGAATTCATTCAGTAGCTAGACAGGCCTTGACCTTGTGACTCCAGCCAGCCCTCAGTCTCCACAGTAGAGGGATTATAGGCCTGTGTCCCCAGACCCAATGACATCAGGCTCTTGGACTCCAATTCCTGTGAGCTAAATAAACCTTTTAAGTAAAGTATACATACAGCCTTGGTTATTTTGTTATAGCAACAAAAAACAGTCTTATATATTTGTAAAATAGACTGACAGATTTGTAGTTATTACTGGTTTAAATATCTTATTTTAGCTGGTGCTAGAGTTAGGTAATGTATCAGTTTCTGTTAATAAGAAAATATTGAGTATCACAGACCTCTGCATGCACTTTGCAAATTTCCAAATGGACCCAGATGATTTCTTTCTTACTTGAAGTAACAAAAAAGGGTAAGAGATCTTGCCAGTGTCCTGGTTTATCATAGCCAAACATTAAATATCAGTCTGGGTTTTCCAGACTTAATACAAGCACAATATACAATCAACATTGTAGTTCTCAGGGCCCAGTGAAGAGTGCTGCCTATTCTTCCGGTCAGACAAACTTTGCCTAGCACGTCTTTCTGAAAGGAGTTGAGTCTTGGGAATCCTCACATCTTAGAGACTGGACAATCTAAATACGTAGATGCAGACCCTTTACTCAGGGAAGGCAGCAAGCTCTCTCTCCCAGCAGTGAAGGTAGGAATTAGCAGGGATGACACAATGGTCTAGACTGCCTTTCCGGGCCAGCTGAAGAGGCTGAGGTTGCGTCATCTACACTTAACTTTCACCAGTGATGATAAATGAGCCTTGCATTATGCAATTATGCAAAATAGTGCCACTCTTCACCCAGTTCCCAAATGTTTCTTGGGTTTAAATCTACAGTTCTCCCAGAACTCAGTCACCAGTCACGACCCATGTCCACTTCAGAACAAACTTGGGAGGTGGCCATCGAAGCAAGAACTAAGGAGGAGGATCGGATTAGTTCTCGTCTTCTGCCCAGCAGAATGGCATGTGCTCTGGTAATTATACCAGATAATGTTCAGTCTCTTTTGAGGGTCTATAAATGAGACCACAGAAACCACGGAATTAAGATCTAGGAAAGGGTGATATCAAGAACACAAAACCAGCCTTATTGTTGGGGTGTCTCCTTGAAATGTTGTGTGAAATCAGTTTATTGACCAACTCAAAAAAATTACAGAGGCCACCTGCATTTTCTAGAGTGTCATGAATTCAAGTCACAGCTGCTTTCTAGACATGTTTTCTGGAGAGTTGAGAAGTAAACATCCTTGATAAGAAATTATCATGGGCTTCGGAGTCTTGGGACTCAGTCTAAATGTCACCTCCTCCACCAGTTACCAATGACTTTAGGTTCATTAGTTAATCTCTCCAAACCTTAGTTTTCTTCATTGTGTTTCATTTTGAGACACAGTCTCACTATGAGGACCAGGCTGCCCTTGACTTCACAGAGACTTGTCTGCCTCTGCCTCTGAGTGCTGGGATTAAAGGTATGCATCACCATGCCTGGAGTTTGCTCAACGTTTAAATACAGATAATTCTGCCTTCTGCATTATGGTGATATTTTGTTTGTGCTAAAATGTGATTTTATTTGTATGTTAATAAATAAAATTGCCTGGGGTTCAGAGCTAATAGCAAGCTATAGCAGAAGCCGGGCGGTGGTGATGCACACTTTTAATCCCAATCACATGACAGGAAGATCTCTGTGTGTTCAAGGACACAGCCAGCATGGAGACACACACCTTCAATCTCAATACCAACCATAGAGACCTAGATGTCTGTATAGACAGGCAGTGACGAGAAGGTCATGTGGTTGGGTTTACAACCAATGAGAAGGCAGAACAGAAAGTCAATAAAAAGACAGACACACAGGAAGTAGGTCTCTTTTCTCAGGGGAAGGACAGCAGCGGCAGCGAAGGGTAAGAAGGCGGTTTTAAGTCTCAGTCAGCTCTTAGCTCCTGCTCTGATCTCTTGGGCTATTAACTCTGCATTTGGCTCTGTGTTTCTTATTTAATAAGACGGTTACATCTATAACAATGTATGTGGATGTACCTGTTAACAGCCTACCACCCTTTAGATTTTCTCCCCTGGGAGATGTAATCAATGTCTGCCCTCCTTATACAGTCTGAATAGCAAACCAAAGTTAAGATTCCACCAAAGTTCACCCTGAGGAATCATGAGTTGATTATGCTTACTTACAGTGAATTAGTAAGGGGGAATGGATAGGGGTATGGGTGACCCTAGAGCAGTCTCACTGGAAGGCCTGTGCCCAGCATAGACAACAGCGTCCCCAGAGCTGCACAGACCAGACAAAGCCTGTAAGTTCCAGCCCTTCCAGGGATAACCTCTCACCCCACCCCATCCCACCCCATCCTCACCCCCACCCCCACCCAATCATGCAAATGGCTGGGAGAAATGGATGGAAACTCAGGTGGGGGTCCTAGGACCCTTCCCCCAACCCTTCCTTCTGTGAGACAATGTCAATAGTTCTCAAGCCCCTCGGTGACTCTCTAGGAAGAGCAGCCAGTCATGAAGAGGGGCAGTTTTCCCTTCTTGCCAGTCATGTGGCTTTACCACACTGCTTTTCAAAGGAAATGATACTGAAGGTATAGAGGGTACAAATGGACACTCAAGTCAGTGAGAGGGAATTGAGAGCTCAGAAACAGATGATCACATTTATGGCCAATCATTTCTTTCTTTCTTTCTCCTCCCCCCTCCCCATATTTTTTTGTTGTTTGTTTGTTTGTTTTTGAGACAGGGTTTCTCTGTGTAGTTTTGGCACCTGTCCTGGATCGGCCTCGAACTCACAGAGATCTGCCTGGCTCTGCCTCCTGAGTGCTGGGATTAAAGGTGTGTGCTACTGCTGCCCGGCTGGTCAGTCATTTCTAAGAAGTGTATTAGGGCACTTTGGTGGGAAAGGAACAGCCTATTCAGCAAATGGAACCGAGGTACTGGACAGACACATGAACAAGGAAGCATATGAACCCCACCTCTTACTTCACCCCTAATTAACTCAAAATGCACTCCAACCCTAAGACATGGCGGCTGAAACTACTATAGAACTCATAGAAGACCATACGAAAGCCAATATTTATGACTCGGATTAATCTTTAATTTCTTAGATATGGCCAGAAGAATAAATGCCTAAAGAAAAAAGATGTAGAAGCCTATTTTTAACTATTCAAAACTGAAAACTCAGACATCAGGTCTCCTCAAAACTGACAATTTTGTTTAACGAAGGGACACTATCAAGAAATGGAGAAGAAGCTGGGGTGGGGGGGGAGACGGGGACACGGAGCACACCTTTAATCCCAGCCCTCGGGAGGCAGAGCCAGGCGGATCTCTGAGTTCAAGGACAGCCTGGGCTACAGATCGAGTTCCAGGCTCCAAAACTACACAGAGAAATCCTGTCTCAGGAAAAAAAAAAAAAAAAAAAAAAAAGAAAGAAAGAAAGAAAGGAAGGAAGAAAGGAAGGAAGGAAGAAAGGAAGAAATTGAGAAGAACCCATAGAATGGATGTCAATATTCCTTTTTAAACTATTTCTCTGACAAAGGACTTGAAACCAGAACAGAGAAAGAACTCTTACAAGTCAACAATAAAAGGACAAGTCAGTTAAATATGAGTAAAAGCTAGGGATAGATATTTCTGCAAGAAGATGTGGAAATGGCCATAGGGAAAGGAGTCTCACTCAGTTGTCAGGGAAATACAAGCCAAGTCTACAAAGAAATAACGTACTAACCACGCTAGAATGGCTAGAAAGAATAAAGAGAAGACCAAGTGTTTAGAAGTAGAGAAGCAAAAACCCAGTGAGCCACCTGAGGTTTGTTGGAGATTTTGTTGTTTTTTGAGACAGCGTTTTCTTCCATAGCCCAGGCTGACCCACAATTCACGTCGAAGAGCTCGCTGGCCTCAAACTCACAGCAAGTGTCCTCCTGGGATTCCAGGCATGAGCCCCCAAGCCTGACTCCAAGAAGAAATCTGAAGTGAGAGTCCTAGAGAGCTATTGGAAGTGTAAAGCAGCAGGAATGACCTGAGCTTGTCTAGAAAGATCGCCCTGACTGCTATGAGAGACAGAATGGAGGGAACAAGACAAGAGATGGAGGCCTTTCTTTCTGAGGTGTGGGGTGAGGCCAAAGTGACCAGAGTGACCATACTACTGGATGGATAGTGGGGGGGGGGGGGGCAGTGGTTGTCCAGGGCGACGGCATCAGGTATTCACACCAGGCAGTGCATGCGTGGCAGGCTGTGACTATGGAGACAGCAAACATGGACAGTGACCCACTTCCTGTGGGGTCTTGGTGACTGGGGACCTCGCTGTCCCCTAAGTGGACACCAGAACAGGTTGTAGGCCCTGGGCCATGCAGAACTGAAGCTTCCCTCCTGGAAGGAGGGCAGATTCGGGCCACACCAGTGCTTCGGTGACTCTGTAACACTTGGCCACGAGTCAACCTAACCTGGAGTGACTTCTGGAGCCTCCTAGCTCCTGTCGGAGCCTGGATTCTGATGTTTCCCTGGGACAAACTTTTCCTTCTTGTGATTAGCTGAAGGACTGAAAAGCATTCAGGACGATTCACCAGTGCCGTGTGACATCACTGCTGTCTAGGGTGGTGAGGTGGAGGCAGCTGGTTTCTTCCAGTATCAAAGGCTTGTCCTTGGCATGGAGAGCAAGGAGAGGAAAGATAGGCCTGATTCTCCAATCTGGTAGCAAAGAGGAATTCCTGACACCTGGATTCCAGGGTCTATACCCTGGTGTGTGTGTGTGTGTGTGTGTGTGTGTGTGTGTGTGTGTGTGTGTGTGTGTGTGTTGGAAGACAACTTAGGGGAGTTGGCTTTCTCCTTCCACCACCAGTACCGAGGGAATGGAGGTCAGGCTGTCAGGCTTGGCCATAAGTACCTTTACCTGATGAGCCTTCTCACTGGCCCCAAGGTACTTTAGAAACCTTTGTTGCTTTAGAAATGAGAAAAAGCCATCAAGCCCTAATCGAAGTATTGATTCTCATGCCAACCTAAAGTTTTAATGCATTTACATGAAAAATAATCAATAAACATACCCTAAAAATAAAGTCAGAAAGCATCTCTGACGTCTAATGTAGGATTCTGTGTGTTCAGAGTTCCCTTAGAAACTTGAACTCTCTTTGACCTGATAGAAAGCAGGCACTTTCAGCCTGAGATGAAAAACAATATGATATGCCTGTTCAAAAATAAACAATTGTTAAATGTGCTTTTCTACCCCGGAGACCTCACAAGAAAAAGCAACTTGGTGTTTACTGATAACACAAGAGGGATTCAGGGGAAACACTGCAAACTTGGAAAATAACTTGTTCAATCTTTTTTATTCTTTGTTTGATGGTGGCAATGACCCAGAAGTGGAGCTTCTTTCTCTCAGACCAGAGCACTTTCCAAAACTCCCAGGCTCATAGTTTGCCAAAGGAGGAAGCTTGCCTGTGCTTCTCGGTAACAATGGCAGCATCCGGCTAACACTGTGAAGGAAAAGATGGGTGGTAAATTGTGCTGTAAAATTTCAAGAAATAGGCTCATGAAGTGACTTGGAGAGAATGTATTAATTTCCTTTACTTCCCTAATAGAAGAAAATAAAGCCATTGAATGCTTGTGAATGCTAATGAATTCAGTTTTATGCATATTCATTTTATGTATATGAGTTTAATGAATTCAGTTTTATTATATCCCACAGACTTTGCAGAACTAACTAGCAACGGTTTATAGCATTTGGGAACATATACGCAGGGGTTCCGTTATTACCTTGAGCCAGTTGAGATCATGAGGTCCAGAGAAAACCACAGCCTTCCTACCCCACAGGCTGTTACCCTGTTCTGCACAGACTATGACTTAATGGTAAGCCATTGTTCTAAGAAAGGAACTTCACCAAATAGTCTGTGTGCCAAGAGGATGTCAAGAAAGTGTTTTTAAAAGGTTTGTTTTGAGATGGTAAGAAAATAGCTCAGTTGATAATGTGCTGCCCTGCAGGCAGGAAGATCTGAGTTAGAGCCCCAGAAGCTATGAAAAGAGCCAGGTGTTGGGATACTTCCTTGTGATCCCAGTGCTGGGGAGGCAGACAGAGTGGATTCCCAGGACTTGCTGGCCAGCCAGCCTAGCCTACTTGGCAAGTGCCAGGCCAATGAAAGACCTTCTCATTCAAAACATAAAGTGTGTGTGTGTGTGTGTGTGTGTGTGTGTGTGTGTGTGTGTGTGTCACACGCCTTTAATCCCAGCACTCGGGAGGCAGAGACAGGCAGATCCCTGTGAGTTTGAGGCCAGCCTGGTTTACAGAGTGAGTTCCAGGACAGCCAAAGCTGTGACACTGAGAAACCCAGTGTCACAAACAAACAAACAAACAAACAAACAGAAAAACAAAGTGAATGGCTTGTGAGGAACAACACCCAGGATTTCCTTTGGTCACTACATGCCTGGGGACACAGAGACAGACAGACAGACAGACAGAGACAGACAGACAGACAGAGACAGACAGAAACAGATTCATTTTGTTTTTCTTGATTCATAAATGAAGTTTACTTTATTTATATTTGAGAAAATATGATTTATGAAATAGATTTGCTGAGTAAGAAGTTCCAGAAGAGACCAAGGTCTTGTTCAATATCAGTATTGATATTGATAGTCAATATCTCACGATTAGACTTTGAAAAGTCTCGAAAGATGAAGAGTAAGTTGGATCTCTATATCATACCATGTGGAAAAGGAGCTAAAGCAAAGGATGGTGGTGCATGCCTGCCTTCTGGAGGCAGGAGCAGCTGAGTCTCAGTGAGTTCAAGGCCATCCTAGACAACATAGCCAACTTCAGGTGTGTCTGATGTGGTGTCTAGAATGAGAATGGCCCCTACAGGCTCCCATGTTTGAATGTGTGGTCCCCAGTTGATGGAACTGTTTGGGGAGAATTAGGGGGTGTGGCCTTGTTGGAGGAGGTGTGTCACTGAAGGTGGGCTTTGAGGGATCAAGAGCCCAGGCCCTTCCAGTTAGCTCTGTCTCTGCCTGTGGATCAGTATGTAAGTTCTCAGCTGCTGTACCAGCACCACACCTGCCTGCCTGCCATCACCATGATCCTTGCCATGATCATCATGGACTCTAACCCTCTGGAATGATGAGCCCCAACAAGCTTGTTCTGTCGCAAGTTGCCTTGGCCATGGTGTCTCCTCATAGTGACAGAAAAGCAACTAAAAAGCCAGCTCCCTGTGGCCACAGTTGTATGAGGATTTTTTTTTTTTTTGAGACAGGCTTTTGCTATATGGTTTTGACTAGCATGGAACTTGTGATGCAGCCCAGGCTGGCTTGAATTTATGATACTCTTCCTGCCTCAGTCTCCATAGTGCTGAGATTGCAAGCAGACACCTGCACACATGGCCTGTGTCAGTTCTACATGGCATGTTCTGAAAGAGCAAATCTCTTAAGACAGAAAGAAAACTATTGGTTAGCAGGGATGGGGTCGGGGGATTGCTGCTGAATGTATATGAGGTTTTCATTTGGATGCTAAAATAGTCTGAAGTTAGTGGTGATGATGACATAACCCTGTGAATGTGCCGGAAGTCACAGAATTATAAACTAAAAGACAGCTAAGCCTGTAATTCTACCTATTAGGGAGGCTGAGACAGGAGGTTTGCAAATTCAAAGCCAGCCCAAACTACATAGTGATTCATAGTTAGCCTGTGAGAATTAGTAAGAGCTTGTGTCTCAGAATAAAAAGTAAAATAAACATAAGAAATTAGGGATGTAGGTCAGTGGTAGAGAACACAGGCAAGTCTCTACATTCAGTCTTCAGTGAAATATAATAAATTCATTAATCACTCACTTCTTGTTGTTAACTTGTGAATTTTTATGTTGTGTGAATTAAAAAAATAATTTATTTAACTTTATTTTATGGTATAAAGGTGTCAGATTCCCCTGGAACTGGAGTTGTTACATACAGTTATGAGCTGCCATCTCGGTGCTGGGAATTGAACCCGGGTCCTCTGGAAGAAAGTCAGCGCTCTTAACTGCTCAGCCATCTCTCCAGCCCCTGTTGTGTGAATTTTAATCTCAAGAAAAAAACATTTTCAGGCATGGATGCACAGGTTGTAATCTCAGCACTCAGAAGGCTGCAGAAAGAGCGTTAATTCATTATACAGTGAGTTCGAGGCTAGTCTGGGTTACAGGGTGAGACCCTGTCTTACACACACACACACACACACACACACACACACACACACACACACCTTGACCCAGCTATGAGCCTATGAACCAGCAATGGCATGCAGACCTTGGCAGTAACCAAGAGCTCTCTAGTTGAACTTAAGACCCACTTAAAATGAGGGAGGTCGTGTGTGGTACTGGAAACCTAGCCAACTATCCAGGGCTAGTGAGATCATGGGTCTTGGAGGAGAGCCTGCAAACACCACTTAACTAAACCAGCATCATCCCTAACCACATTCTAAATATTTATCTTCATACCCACGGAGAAGTGTAGTGCTCGTCCCTCATCAAAGAAACTTCCCTTGGCAACAGATAGAGATTATTAAAGAAAACCACAACCAATCACATTGCAGTTTGGGAGCCCAACTTCAGTGGGTACCTCTACAATTCGAACCCCACACCTAAGCCTTGGTGGAAAGATGAAAGATGGTAAGAGCCAGAGGATCAGGGGGTTTGCTGTGAGATTATGTCTCCTAGGAATGTCAGAGGCTGCACCCACAAAGTCTCACAACCTGATTGCTCAAATGTGAGCTGGATAAGGACAGCACCAAGATACATGCCAACCCGGAAGGAACAAAGCTCTTAAGTCCCCAACCCTAGGCAAGGAACTGCCAGCAACCAAGGAATACCAACAGCAGGAGACTAACTGGTTATCCAATACCAAATGGCCAGCCCTGAAAACACACATACAAATAACGCTACACAGACTGCACAGGTTATATGTAGGACTGTATGTGTATATAAATACATAGATATATGTGACAGCTATCAATGAAAAAAGAAGCCATGGATTTGAAAGAGCAAGGAGGGGCATATGAGAAGGTTTAGAGGGGGAAGTTACAAAATTATAATCTCAAAAAAAAAAAAATAAAATAAAATTCTAAAACGGAAAAAAAAAAAAAGAGAGAGAAGAATGCTCTCCATCTTCCTGCCTGGGCCTCCTAGATGCTGGGCCTAGACACCACCACGTCTGGTTTGCTGTATAATTTTGCAAATCGCCTTTATGTGTGACTCAGTAGATGAGAGCTGTGTGCTCATGTTTGCTGTTAGAGGTTGTCTGCTGCACACAGCTATATACTTGGAGAGAGAGATAAATTTAATATTCTGTCTAGATAATCATTGAAATTTTTCTTTGACACAGCACCAAACCCCAGAGAGCAGTGGTTTTTCGAGGTTGGTTGCAGTGTGGAATCAGAAGCCATGTCAACTGTGACGGGGTGAAGACTGAAAGGCAGCAAAGCTTTCTGTTCGCACGGAACACACGGTGCTGCACACAAAGCGTGGGAAAGGCTGGGTGATGCCATCATTAGTGCGTGGGCAGCAAAAGACTTGTTCAGCACAAGGAGTGTCCTATGTTGAGTGGCTCAGAGACTGCCTTTAGTTTACACACACAAACCTTCCTCACACAGGAAGAAATTTGGGCTGGTAAAGGCAGGTGCCACGCGGAGATCGTAGGAGCGTACATAGCACAGACCTCGGCTTGCTTCAAATGTTTGCCAGGCAGGGATATTTTTGTTGTTGTTGTTGCTTTTTGTTTTGTTTTGTTTTTCCGAGAAGGGGTTTCTCTGTGTAGCTTTGCACCTTTCCTGGAACTCACTCTGTAGCCCAGGCTGGCCTCGTATTCACAGAGATCTGCCTGCCTCTGTCTCCCAAGTGCTGGGATTAAAGGCGTGCACCACCACCACCCGGCCAGGCAGGATATGTTAAGGCAGCTTTTCCAGGACTGTTCCAGGGATAGAGAAGACTTTACAGCCAGCCACCAGCAGACCATGGACTTCTGAGGACAGTTCTAGGACATTGGTGTCACTGAGTTTCTAGCATGGGAGATGCTTGAAAATCTCTTGGGGGACTGAGGATGTAGGGTGTTTCTTAGCATGCATGAGGCCCTTGGTTTGGCCCTCTGGCACCCCATAAACCCGGCACAGTAGCACACACCTGTAATCCTAGTACTCAGAAGGTAGAAGCAGGAGGATGAGAAGTTCAAGGTCATCCTTGGCTACAAAGAAGTTTTAAGCAGCTTAGGCTAAAGACTGTCTCAAAAAAAAAAAAAAAAAATCAGTCCTTGAACTCTGCTAAATTGGGAAAACATTGCATAAATGTAAAGATTTTTCTTTGTTATTGCCTGACTTGAAGCATTTACAAGGGGACTGTGGAGATGGCCCAGTCCATAAATTACTCATCTTCCACACAGGAAGACCTGAGTTCAATCCCCAGAACCCTCATGAAAAGAATTGGGCAGAGTGACACACGCTTGTAATCCTAGTGCTGGGGATGTAGAGACAGGTGGATCCTTGGGGCTCACTAACGAGACACCCGAGAGCAGTGGTTCTCAACTTTCCCAATGCTGCGACCTTTTAATACAGTTCTTCATGCTGTGGTGACCCCCAACCATACAATTATTTCATTGCTACTTCATAACTGTAATTTTGCTGCTGTTATGAAATGTTATGAATCATAGTGTAAATATCTGCTATGCATGATATCTGATCTATGACGCTCCAAGGGGTCATGACCCATAGGTTGTGAACCACTAGCCTAGATTATTCAGTGGACTCCAAGCATTGCAGCTTTATCCACTTAACCCTGAAACATATTCTCATGTTAGCAAAAATCCAAGCTAAGTCAGGACTGAAGTGGGGCTGGCCATCCAGGCAGGAATCCCCAAAGAAAATCTGCAGAGGAGCTTGGGAACCACCTGGGGTGTCTGTGCCATCAGACTCTCAGATTTCTGTGATTCAAGTGATATTTTGCAAACAGAGGAACCAGATCTCTCTGATAAAACATTTGCTGAAAACATTCCCACCCTACCACAGCAGGGAGAGTCCTTCAGTGGGAACATTTGATTAGAAACAAATGAAGAAAATGAACATTCTCACATCCTGCTGGCTGATGTGATCCCTCTCTCAGATGAGTCTTGGGGCGCTAGATAAGCTCTCTCTACTCAATGGAACCTGAACCCTGAGAAAGAAGCCACATGAATCCCAACACCAGGTCCTCCTTCCTTCCCTGAAGACACCTTGATCTCCTTCAACCTGGAACTCAGTGTTTTCACACCACACATGGAGTTCTCTGCTCTCATAGAAACAGGCAATGAGAAGAAAGGAATTTCAGAAGGAGAAACAGCAACGACCCTAGAAGAAAGACAGAAAAGCGAAGAACTTTGAAGACAGTCAGGAAATAGTCGAGTTTTCTGTCATGTACTCACACCTGAGAGGCAGCTCGGCAGGTTACATGTATACTTTCTGCCACGAGGAGCCCATGGTGGTTTTTCAAAGAGGGTAGAAGTTACAAGAGCTTTTTAAAAGCAGACACTAGCACTCTCATGATTGGAGGAGGGACATTGCTTTCCTGTCGAAATTGCAGGTGAAATGTAAAGTTCAGGTCACTCTTGAGTCTTGCTCCAGAATGGCTGGCGGCCATCACTCCCAGTGCTGACCCACAACCTCCAAAATCGATCACCAAATGAGTCTCGCATTTCATATCTCAAGGTTTTGACTACTTGATTATATCTAGGAGAATGACTTTTCATAGACTTTCAAAAACCATTGTTGCAGCTAAAAGAAGGGACCAATATATGAGATCCAGCAAAGGAAAAGACGTAGGAATTTTTGCTGACTTAGATTGAGAAGCAAGCTGTCAAGAAGTATGTAAGGAATCCTGGGTTTTCCTGTGCTTTATCATTTTTAAATTAACTTTTGAATGATAGGCTTAACTTCACACTTAAGCATTATTATAGTTTGTTCTTATACATTCTCTTTCCACACTCCCCTCTCCCATCTACTCTATCCCCAACCCTTGGGTTTTGATCTACAAATCCACAGGGAGGCTGTTTTTAAAGACCCAAAGGCAGAAGCTCTAGGATTACTGCCCATATTGGCAGGCTTCCTCTCAAGAAGTCAGGGGAGATGGGTATTCAACAGATCATGGAGGCAAGGTCACAGTATGGAAGGATTCCCAGTAAGTAGAGTCTAGCCTCAGTGATGAGTTACCACCAGCACAGGAACACAACAAGGCACAACTCAATTAATAGCTCCTTTCGTTTGCATAAGACCAGACTCTGACCTCATTTGAAGCTGCTCAAGACTGAACACGATTTAGGCTCTAGAAGTTACTGATTCAAAGGACCCATTAACCTTCCTTAATCTTGTGGTCCTAATATGTTTTCCAAAAATGCTTAAATGTCAGGTGTACAGAGTCTAATTTTTACTCCACACATGGAAATTGAAAAATCCTCCTTTCAGGTCCTTTCCATCGTTATTTCCGGTATATGCTGGCACTTCATTCTCTCTGTAATAAAGCAATCTCCTGGAGACATTTCGGGGTATCCAGGAGATGCACATAAACCCATTAGGATATAAGTGGCTTAATGGGAAAACAGGATAGGTCAACTGGATATCTGTCAACCAAGATACATGCAGAGTTCTCATTAGGAAAATGCTAAGCAAAAGGCCTTCTTCAGGGCTGAGAAGAAGAGGAAACAGTCTCATACTTAACAAGAATGTCAAGAGCAACCTCTGGGAAGGTATAGTAAAATGTCTTCTATGTAAGTCTGAGGATAATGCAAACCTCCCATTAAAGATTATGTCCAACTGGACTTATACTATGTATTAGTTACTTGTCCCTTTGCTCAAACAAAATACGTGGCAAAAGCAACTCAACAAGGAAGGTTTGGTTTTGGCTGAAGGGTGCTGTCCATCATAGTGGGAAGGTAGAGGCGGCTGGTCACGTTGTCTTTGTAGCAGGAGACAGACAGAGACAGATGGGGCAGGTGTTAATATTCTGATCCTGCCCTTTGGCATCACCCTATGCCTTGCTGTAGAAGCCTATTCTTAAAGAAAACTCGGTCCCTTCCTGTCTCTTCTCTTTCTTCTGCTTTCCTCCCACTAGGTTTGCACCTCTTGAACCCCTCGACCTTCTCTCTTTCTCCCTCTTTTTCCCTCCTCTCCCCCCCCCAAATAAAACTCTTATTGAGTGCTGTCTGCATGGCGTCTCTGTCTCTCACCCTCCGTGGGGCACCTTGGCTCTACCCACCAGCACATGTAATTCATAACAGTGAAGAGGGGGGATGTTGGGCTCTGCTTCCTTTTACTTTTTCATTCAGTCTAGGACCCCAACTCAATGAATTACCTACATTCATGGCAGGTCTTCCCAATTCAGCTTCACCTAGAAGTTCTTTCTCAGGCATGTCCGGAGATTTGTTTCCATAGTGACCCTAAGTCCTGCTAAATTGACAATCAAGCTCAACACCACACTCTACAATTGACATTGTCATTTTATTTTGAGACAGGCTCTCACTATATAGCTCTGGTTGATCTCAAATTCTCATTTTCTTGTCTCTGCCCCCTAAGTCCCGGGATCAGAGGTGTCACCATGCCTGGCTAGTTAGCACTCTTTATGAGACATCTGCTGGGCTGTGAGGACCCGGGGGCAGCTGTTGCTGGCTATCCTACAGCTCGGATGGTCATTATTGGATCTCTAGGACCAAGACCAATGCCTGCTTTGTTGTAGGCATTCACTGAGCCTTTAATTAAAGGAAAGATAGATGGATTTCATTACCCGCTGCCTGAGGGTATTACATAGTTGATTTCTTATTTATGAAAGAGAAGAAGTAGCCAGAAAGAGAAGCCTCCAGCACTTCCCAGACAACATAGAGTCTGAAGAATGAAGAACCGTAGATCACAGTTAAGAGTGATGAAGACTGATCCCTAGAAATCAAACTTGCGTCGACCTGGAAATGGACCAGAAATGTTCAGGTGGACTCTGAGCTCAGTCTGTAGAAGATTAGAGCAAGAAATCAAGTTTAGGTCTCTTTAAGTGAACCACAAGTGGGAATCGAGATAAGTCGACTATTAGATTTACTTAAACTTTGTACTTACAGAAAAATCCATCAGCAAAGGGCCTCAGGGTTATAGTTCTTTCAAACTCGCAACATTATTGCTCTAAGATGTAGGGTCTTGACATATTGTGATGGTGTGAGGGAGCGTATCAAAAAGTAAGCCAAGCAGATACTCTGTGTGAATGTGTGTGTGTGTGTGTGTGTGTGTGTGTGTGTGTGTGTGTGTGTGTATTACTCTCCTCCCTCTCTGCAAAGTTTGGAAAACAGGTTGGTTATTAAAAGACAAAATCTGAAAGGAGGTTTTTACATTTTTATTATTTTACTTTGCATATATGGGTGTTTTATCTTATGTATGTTTGTGCACGATGTGCATGCCTGCTGTCCCTGCAGGTCAGAGAGTGTGCTGGATCCCCTGGAACTAGAGTTACAGGCTGTTGTGAGCCACCATGGAGATGCTGGGAATCAAATCCAGGTCCCTAAAAGAGTAGCCAGTACTCTTGACCACAGCTGGACCATCTTTTCCCTAAATGGAATTTTTTTAAAAAGCAAAAGAAGGGTTGGTGAAAAATCAAAAGTAAATCAAAACAAAAACCAAACTAAAAAATGATACTTGGAAAATGAAGCAAACGGATTAGAGAGAAGCAAGTCACAAAGAAGAGGGGTTCTGGGAGCAATCACAAAAAAGTAACGTAAAATGGACACTTAGAAACTGTTTTTAAAATTATGATGGTGATTGTGTGAGTGTGTGAGTGTGTGAGTGTGTGTGTGTGTATGTGTGTGTGTGTAAGTAAGTAAGTAAGTAAGTAGGTATAGGACAACTTTGTGCAGTCAGTTCTTTGCTTCCACCTTTACATGGGGATTAAACTCAGGTCTCCAGGTTTTCAGAGCAAAACCTCTGCGGAGCCATCCTCTGGCCCAGATGTTACATTTTCTGTTTGTTTTTGAGACAAACTTTTGATTCCTTTGTTTGATTTTTGAGACAGTGTTTCTCTGTGCAGCCCTTGCTGTCCTGGAACTCATTCTATAGACTAGGCTGGCCTACACCTCACAGAGATCCGCCTGCCTCTGCCTCCCGAGTGCTGGGACTGAAGGTGTGCGCCACCACCGCCTGGTTCCAGATGTTACTTTTAGCATTTACTTTCTACTTGAGCCAGCTAAGTGCAGGACAGAAGCCTGGCATCTGTGCCTTGTTCTGTCTGTGTCTCTCTTACAGTGGACTACCTGCTGCTTCTGCATGTAGACATGTTAGTTGCTCAAGAATTGCTTGTCTGATCTACTTCACCCCTGCTTGGAGGCTGCAGGCACAGAGAGAACTCATGGTCTAAAGCCAGCAGTACCCTTGGATTCCTGGAACAGCAGAACCTTGAAAAACAAAGCCCCTCCCCCACACCACATGAGGGCAAGGCTGCACCCTGGAGCGGAAGTAATCATCTTATGCATCCAGATTGATCCCTCAAGTGATGGTACCCGTAACAGCCCCTTAGCAGAACCAGAAGTGAGATGCTTGACCAGACCACATCCTGACCAGGGTGCTGAATCACTCCAACCTCTTCCCCATGCCCCAGTTCTTTCTCCATTTAAACTAAACCTCATCCACTATCCCAGTCAGAGCTGGGGGTAACTAGACCCCTCTATTGGTTCCTCTTCCCAGTGTGGCAACATTGACTAAATCCCTCTGCTTTTCACCATTTTCTCGTTTCTTTAAATGGAATACTGGGTCAGGTGACCGAGTCTACCTTGAAGGGGCTCCGGGAGCCCAAACATTTGCCCTAAAACCTTCAATGATAAATGGGCCTTTGAAGTCTCAGTTTTGAAAGTGTGTGTGTGTGTGTGTGTGTGTGTGTGTGTGTGTGTGTGTGTGTGTGTAGTGATTCACTCCTGTAATCACAACTCTGGGAGGCAGAGGCAGGCAGCTCTCTGGGAGCCTGAAGCTAGTCTGGTTGACATAATAAGCCCTAAACCAGGCGGGGCTATACAGCGAGACTCTGTTTCAAACAAACAAACAAATGCAAAAATCTCTCACCCACGTCTTAGAAGGACAGGGTGACATCCTGTTTATATGTGACAAGGGTCTGGCTTCACTGTGAACCTTTCCTTCCTTGGAGAAGAACTGTCTCCAATGCATATCACCACCTGTGCCAAAGAAAGCTGTGCACTGAGATCCACAGCCAAGCACCAGGCCGAGCTCCAGGAGTCCAGTTGAAGAGAGAGAAGAGGGATCCTATGAGCAAGGGGGGGTCAAGATCATGATGGGAAAATCTAGGGAGACAACCAAACCAAACTAGTGAGAACTCATGAACTTTACACCAACAACTATGGAGCCTCCATGGGACTGAACTAGGCCCTCTGCATATGGGAGACAGATGTGTAGCCTAAGTCGATCTGCCTAAGGGGCTCCCTGGCAGTAGGATCAGGATCCATCCCTGGTGCATGAGCATGCTTTTTGGAGCCCAGTGCCTATGGTGGAACACCTTGTACAGCCTTGATGCAGGGGGAGGGGTTTGGACCTGCCTCTACTGAATGTACCAGGCTCTGCCACTCCCCATGGGAGGCCTTACCTTGTTGGATGAGGGAATGGGGCCTGGGTTGGGGAGAAGGCTGGGGGCAGGAGGAGGGCAGAGAGGGAGATCTGTGGTTGATATGTAAAATGAATAAAAAAATTCTTAATAAAAAAAATGGAAAAAAAAGAGAAAGCTGTACACTGGTAGCCTGTTGGCCACAGGTACTTCTGTCCCTCATCCATCAAAACCCTGTGGCTGTCACCTCCTCCATTTCCTTTTGCACATGGGTCTTTTTCCATATTAATTATTTTTACCACTTATAGGACACTAAATTTTATCTCAGTAACTTATTTTCCACATGGCCTTATGAAAGCTCCCATGATGCCAGCATTATCCACCTGAAGAATTGGCGCTGCCCAGAGGGTTCCTCCAGGGTCACCACAGAATGACGGTCACTGCCCTACCCCCAGCATTTGCTGGGGGTACGCACAGTTATCTCTTCTGTGTGGTTTTTTCAGTCTCATCTAAATGCAAGGACACTAATTTCCAGCAATCCCCACTGGATTTCATCCATATTTTAAATGAAATATCCATCCCAAGAGTTGGCTGTGGCACACGGACAGTACCTGGTAACATGGTGGTCTCCTCTCTGAGTCATTCAAGGGACTGAGTGTCTTTGTCTTGGACATGGGTTCTTGATGCCTGGCTCAGTGTGGCCCTCCTAGCTCATATTTCCAAGGCTGGCCCTTCTCAGCATCTCTGTCCAGATTCATGGCAATCCCACAGCCTGCCTGCCATGTCTTCTCTTCCCTGAAGCCAGATGGCCTGAACCACCATTTCCATCTCTGTCCAAACAGCCGTGAGTTGATAGCAGGGGAGGAAGGCAAGTGGGTGGGGAGAAAGCAACTGGTCTTTTCTCTACAATTCCTTAGGAACCTCCTGTCTGTTAGAATCTATACAGGTGATGGGCAGATTCTTGCTTCTTAGTGCCTCAGACTCTTAATCACAATAATTAATAATTAATGCAATATCTACCAAAGTATTGACCTGATTCTATGAGCACTAGTGGCTACTTTTTCCAGTCTCTAGTTACTCATTCTATAAAAGGACCTGCTCTGGGAATGAGCTGTAAATTCTTTCAGGTTAACACAGAGCCTAGGACCTCAATATAAAGACAAAGCTCAATCTTCACAGTCATAGGTTCTCTGTAGTGTCACTGAGGAAAACAAGGTAGGCAAGATCGGTCTGCCACTCTTAGGACCCTGCTTATCCCTCCCAGTAAGTAATCATGACTTCCATTTGCACAGTGTTTTACGGCTTTCCTGCATTTTGACAAACACCTCCAAGAAAGCTTTGTCCAGTTGAAGTCACTGGGGCTAATTCAACAAATAGTTATCAAGTTGGGACTAGGTGCCAGGGGCAATGAAGTCATCTAGCTTTATGACTCCTATCTTCAGGGAGATGAGTAAACACAGTGTAAACAGCACTAGGTTTGAAAAAGCTCATAAAAAAGTCATTGAGGCAGTGGAGAAGCTCTCTGCTGGAGGTACTGTCTGATTTTTATAGATCAACTTTGTAGCTAACAGGGGCTCCAGGAAGGACATTCCACCTCCCAGCTGAGGTTTTATTTGGAGGTTTGTTTGTTTGTTTGTTTGTTTGTTTTCTGTTTTTCATACCCCCTGGATTAGAAGAGATAGAATCCAAGTGTGATGACTATTCTTGGTTGTCAACTTGACTATACCTGTTATTAACTAAAACCCAAAATGCTGGGTACACCTGTAAGGGTTTTTTGTTGTTGTTGTTGTTTGTTTTTCTTAATTAAATAATTTGACATAAGAAAATCCACTTCTAATTCAAATCTTTGAGGTGGGAAGATCCACCTTTAATCTGGGCCACACCTTCTGCTGGCAGTTTATATAAAAGCCATGGAAGAAGCTCTCTTCGCCTGCTTGCTCTCACTTTGGCTGGCAAGTCCATTCCCTCACTGGCATTAGTGCCTACTTCAGGATTCTAGCACAGACTAAAGTTCAACTGAGACATCCAGCCTCATGGAATGAACAACTACTGAATTCTTGCACCTTCCGTTAGTAGACAGCCATTGCTGGACTAGCTGGACCACAGCCCATAAGCCATTCTAGTAACTGTGTGTGTGTGTGTGTGTGTGTGTGTGTGTGTGTGTATGTGTGTGTGTGTGTGTGTGTGTATGTGTGTGTTCTGTAAGTCTGTTCCTCTAGAGAACCCTGACTAATACACCAAGCTCCCCTGCCCTCCAGAAATGCAAAGGCAGTTTTAATCACCCAGGGCACTTATACAGAGCTCTAGAATTCCCCTCAAGACCGGTCCAGTGTCTCCAGAGGCTCTGCAGGTATTTTACCCACTGCGTGCCTTTGATTTTCTTGCTCTCAGTTGGGCACAGTAGAACATTTAAATTATTTTGAGGGAAGACACATATCACTTTTGTTCATTCTAACAGTTCTTGCTTAAAAAAAAAAAAAACATCTGGGATAGCAAAATGGGTGAGATAAGTGTAAAATAAATTTAAAAGATGCTGTTCCTAGAAATAGAACAGAACTACTTTCTTGTGTGGACTGTGTGGTGGCCAGGGGTCTGCAGGCTGCCCTGGATCCAGGCCTAGGAAGTGACTCAGTCGTGGCAAAGAAACCACTCCATGGAAGAACATCCCAGGGCTGGGTGTGGGAATGGGACATATTGGATGATATAAATTCTGCTCTCGTGCACATATTGTTTTGCAAAATCCAGGCATGAGATCATTTGGCCTGGATGTTTTCTCTGAGGGTTTCTCACAGACAAACGCAGTTATCTGAATTGGGTTAGAACAGGGAAAAGGCATTTGGGGGGATTATCTGATTGTGCACGGGGACAGTTATGCACGTCTCAGCTGGGCCAAATGGCTTCTATGTGATCCCCAGAGGCACAGCCATGAACATCTGATCATATCACTTTTTCTTGCTGAGTTCCAGAGAAGAGCTTGCAATTCTCCAAAACTATAGTCAGGAAGCAAAATCAGTGTCACTCTCTTTCCAAGCAGGCTTTACCTAAAGATGGCAGCTGGCTGGGTGGGTTTATTTCTTGTTTAAGATGACAGGGAAGAATAGTCCTCAAGATCAGTCACGATCTCTGCCACAGGGGGATCACAGGGGTGACATGAGCTTTAAGTCACTGGAACTGCCTCTTTCCAGAAGGGATGGGCTTGATGATGTCACACTTCTGAAGTGTTTCTGATCACTTGTATGGGACTGTCCCCAGGAGAACCAATTAACTGTGGATATTTCAACTGCATTCCTGCCAGCCTTGGACTTTGGTCAAGAATCTTCGGGTTTTTCTCTGCCCATACCATGTGCCATCCACAGGACTTTAGTCAGACTTCCTCATTCTGCCCCATCTGTCGCTTGATTCTGCTTAAGATTTTTCTCCTTAATAGGATGGTTTCCTAGGCCTAAGATGTTATCACTCAACAGAAAACTAGAAGGCACTGTGGACTCTCTTCAGTGAAATACTCGCATGTCAGAAGGAACTTGGAGCCTGTAGGTCATGGTTTTCTTAAGTGACAGAGGAGAGAGAGGAGTGTGTGCTGAGTTTGCCCTCTCATCTGGGGTAGTCGGTTCACATACAACGTGGAGATCCATGCAGCAAGAAGGTAGCCTGTGGGCCAGGTGGTGGTGGCACGCGCCTTTAATCCCAGCACTCGGGAGGCAGAAGCAGGCGGATCTCTGTGAGTTCGAGGCCAGCCTGGGCTACCGAGTGAGTTCCAGGAAAAGGCGCAAAGCTACAGAGAGAAACCCTGTCTCAAAAAACAAAACAACAACAAAAAAAAAGGTAGCCTGTGGAAAAGTGCAGGGAATATGGCTGAACCTTCCTCTCACCTTCAGGATGCTGGGGTCAACTGCAACCCAAAGGCTTGCTAATGAGGATGGACCCTGACAGACCCGAAATCAAACACCCTCAATCAGGGAGGATGATGTCACAAAATGTCATGGAGTCTGCAGGCATGGGAGGCAGAGGTGGAGCATGGAGCAGTATCATCCAAAAAACGCTGAAGTCTAGAAGATGTTTTAGGTCTGTGGAGAACAGAGCAATTACTGAATAGCATGTCTAGTCACGAACGTAAAGTCCTTCTTGTCCTGTGAGAACTAGAAGTCAAGTCAAGAGATCCAAACATCTCAGATCTGTCCGTTATTAAGAAAACTAGCAATATGTAGGATACATGTCTCACTTTTGAGGAAAATTCCCTAGGAGGACAACAGGTTATTCCAGCCATTTTTCTAGAGTTCTGAGCTCAACATACAATACTCAAGAATTACCATGTCAAAGTCCCTTGAGGTGTATAGTTGTTCTTTGCCAGCAGCCTTGAAGTAGGACCTGAATTTCAATTCTCTTTCCCCTGTTTCATACATGTGAAAAACAATGGATGAAGTATTTTACCATTCTGGGATTTGGTTCCTCATCCATATATATACAGACGTACACCACGTATTATACATTATATACATTATCTATTATCGATACATTTACCCTATAGATATAGCATATACAGGATAAATACACATACCTATTTAGGAATATGTTGAAGAATTATATGTATATTTATGCTATATTATATACATCATACATATATTTAAAATTAAGTAAGTACACATATACCTGTCATTACCAAGACAAGGATGAGTTGTTCCCTTAAAGCTATTAAATTACTGTAGTGGTGTCAGCTTATTGATCTAGTGTAGCATGTGAAAAGCGTGGTGTGAGCTTGATTTCTGTTTTGTTTTGTTTGGTGGTATTGTGACCCACCTAGCCCTTGCTCTTTCTGGGCACAAACTTTCCCAATGAACTATATATCCCAGCCTCCAAGCAACATTTTTACATTGGGGTTAGTGCTGGTTTAGGGTCTCTGCCATAGCTTGGTCTTCTACCTTTTCACACTTGTTATTGTAATTGCATTCTATATACATTAAGTATATAATCTATAAATACATGCTTCACAACGTCACAATGAAAGTAACAGGTGGCCATGCCTGTGAAAATGGCCGTCATGGAGTGGTACACAGCGAATGTCCTGCACATTGGCATCCTAGGCGGGATTCTGTTGAGATGCCAGCTCTATGTGTGTGGCTGTATGCTGTGATTTGAGATCATACAGTAGTCACAGACAGTTTCAGGATGTAGATGCTAAAACTGAATGGGGAAAATAGATGAATGCATGATCCATCAGCAAATGAAAACCATAGCTCGATCCTTTTATTTCTGTGCTTTAGAAAGAATTTATAGCAAATGCTTAGACTCTGTCCAGGAAAAAAGTGATTTCTTAGTTGAGACATTCTAAGTATCTACTTGGAAATTCATATCCATTGGGTAAGTGGAAAAACAGCTGTGCCAAGGGTCCTTTTCTTGTTTCCTCTTTCTTGGTGGATGAGGTAGACCTGGGCTCTCTCCACAGACCATCCGAACCAAATGCTGACATGTCAGGTTTCAAGAAAGAAGACATCACTTAGACGCCTAGGATGACTGCCTGGCATTGCTCATAAATTATGGATGGCACAATTAAATCTTTTCCATCCTGAGTACACATACCCTCTCTGTTCCCAAATGTAACTTTAGATTTCATATTTTGTTCTTCCCCTATGGCTCCAACGGAGGTTAAATAATTTATATTTCTATTAAACCTTTCCTGGTACCGCCAAAACAGCTTTTAGAAATGCAGTCATTAGGATCTCAAAGAGAATTTCAAGGGTTGGGACGACTCCATGGAGAGAGCCCACCGACTGTGCTCAGGACCCTGGGTTTGATCCCCAGCACTCTGAGGGGGGAGGAGCTGTTGAGGGGAGGGGAGGAGAGAAGTTTCAAGGGTCATGTTGAGACGTGTGTCATCCAGACACACAACTGAAAGCAGATGTTTGGATGCGTACACAGACGGGCCATTCTTCAAGTCACTCAGCCCCTGTGTCAGACTCAGCATGTTAATGCTCTGTCTCCTGTGGAAGAGCTGTATGTGTTCCCTTTGCTCTGGCTTAAGGTCCATGTGTAGCTCAGTCTTCACGGTGTCTGCCATCTGTTTCCTGTGCTAAGAACATGCTAGGATAGACAGGGTGAAATCTAAAGAAAAGAGGAGCGTTGGGGCTTGTGGTTCTGGTCTCACGTTGTACTTGACAATGGCCTTGCTGAGGAGTCCTGAGGCAGAGCAGAGCATCATGGGCAGGAAGTGCAGGAGAGATCTAGCTAGACTGGCTTTTAGGGTAGAAACTTGATGATAACCCATTAGCCCATGAGTCCATTAATCACAAGGATGGATCAGTCCATCTGTGAGGGCAGAACCCTAACCACCTCTTAAGGCTCACTTCTCACTATCACATAATCAGGCAAGATGAAACTTAACTGTTCATCATACATTTTAGACAAGACAAACCATATGCAAGCAGAACCCATTTCTGATATCTTTTATTTTCATAGAAAATCTGCATCTTGCTCCCACTATCAGATTATTTCTTCTAGCCTTATAAGAGGGAGGAAGCACTTTAAATTTCTAACTAAATCATATCCAAGGAAAGTCATCGCTAAACCGTTCACTGATGGTGAAAGCATTTTGCATTTATATGCTCACTTTTGACCTCTGTGGGGGAGACAGGATACAATGACCTGTTTCACAAGTTAGACTACAGGTCAGATAATGGAGGATCTACAGTGACTTTATGCTTGCTCATTTCAAATAACTACAGACACCTTCTTGCTATGATAAGCATCCATTAGTTACCCCTGGCATTCCTGAGTTTCAAATTATCACCCTAAAGAAGCAGAGTCCAGCCAGTGTGACGGCATACATCTGTAATCCCAGCAACGGCAGGAGGATTGATCCAAGTTTGAGACCAGCCTGGTCTACAGAGCAAGTTCCAGGTCAGCGAGGGCCATCTATCAAGACTCTGTCACAAAAGGAAAGAAGCCATGAAGAGTGCTTGAGAACTGGAGTCTGGATCCCAGCACCCATGTGACTCCAGCACCAAGAGATCCACTGTCTTCTCCTGGCTTCTTTGGGCATCAGTACACACACACACACACACACACACACACACACACACACACACAGAGTTTTAAAATGTAGAGTCTGTGGTTTGTGTTCTTATCCAAACCTGCTGCTGCCGCAAGCACTGAACCAAAGAAAGGAAAGGAAGAGCAGGAGCAGCTCACCCAGGTCGTCAGACCTGCAGCAGGCGTGGTGTTAAATGCCTTGTGCGTTGGCTCTCACGGGATCCTCATGATATGCCTGAAAGGAGAGGATCTGTTATACCTCCATTTTATATATAAGACAGGTGCAGATGGGCTGAGCAAAATATGGTACCTTGTCCAACACTGTGGGAGCAATCCTGCTGAATCCAGTAATGGACTCGGGTCATCCGACTCCTGGTTCCAGACTTTTTCTCTTCTTCCCATTTCTTTTCCTCTTCTTGAATCCCCACACCCTCTGCCTTGTGGGAACGGGTCCTTTTACACAGCCCATGTAGGTCTCCAACTTGTGATCCTCCTGCCTCAGCATCCAAAGTGCTAGATTTGCAGGCAGGTAACACCACATCCAGCTCCCAGGACTTGGAAGTAGTGCTTTTCACAAAACTATTTCTATGCTTGTGCTGATGGCACACAAAAGAGCATTCGTAGATCTGTCTGCAATGGATTGTTTTTCTAATCTAATTGTATCTGTGGTGCTGATACAAATAGACAATGGCCTGGCCACTTAGAAAAAACAACTGGTCCATTTCTTACAAAGGAAATCACAGGCTCCTATGTGGTTTTCATATGCAACAGCAATCCCGCTCCTGGGTATTTACCCCCCCACACACACACACACCCAAAAAGGAACATATGTCCACCCTAAAACCTGAGTGAGAATACGCACCTTTATTCACAATAACCCCTAGGGGAAACTGCCCAACTGTCTAACTGGTGAACAGATAGGCTGATCCACCCATATCATAGCCCGATACTCAGTAACACAGAGGAAAACCACCAATCCAAGCCTACCAGAGTAGATGGTCCTTAAGAGTGCTGTACCAAGGAAAAGTCACCAGATACTAAAAGCTACATTCGGTGTGCTTCTCTGTAACGGAACGCTGGAGGACCGGAAACTCCACAGCATCATCAAAAGCAGACCCGAGGCTGGTGGGGTAGTAAGGAGGGGGTGGACCAAAAGGCTTCTGGCAGAACTTCGGGGCGCTAGAAACTCTCTTCATCTTGACTATTGCAGTGGCTTTGCAAGGACACACATTTACTGAAACTTACACATTTGATTTTATTATTAAAAAGCCTTAAAATTCTTTTAAATTGTGTATATGTGTGTGTCTATGGGGTGGGGTATGTGCACATGAGAGTCCAGTACCCACTGAGGCCAGCAGGGGGCATCAGACACTCTGGAGCTAAAGTTACAGGTGGGTGCTGGGAACTGCACTCGGGTTCTCAGCAAGAACCATCTCTCCAGCCCCATACATGTGACTTTAAGGGGTCACTGATCAGCCAGGCGCAGTGAGTGGCTTGTGACCACAATCAAAGCCCTCGGGAGGCTGAAGGAGAAGGATTGTGAGATGTTTGAGGGCAGCCTGGGCCACAAGTGCGAGATCCTGTCTCAAGAAACCAAAATGGAGGTTTATCATGTGTAAATTATATCTCAATCTGGCTTACATAGGTCTAGTGTTAGAAACAGGCCCTGGATAGCAATGTAGTAGAATACCCGTTTGGCATGATCAAGGCCCTGAGTTCAATTCCTACCAGAAGAAGAGGAAGGAAGGGAAAGGAAGAGAAGAGAGGGAGGAGAGAGGAAGGAGGAGGGAGGAGAGAGGTCTTAGTCTTTGCCTCTCCAGCTTATCTGGAGTGTTTCCTGGTGGTGAGCCCAGCCTTCAATGGCTGAGCCATCTCTCTAGCCCAGCAGTATTTCCTTAAAGGCTACTGACATCAAGAAGTTAGGATAAGGTCGTCCCTGTCCTTTTGTTGATTCATAAAATAACATTGACCTTTCAACTTCTCTCACCCTTCAGAAGGTTCTCTTCACTACTGTGTTTCTCGAATGTTCTACCTGCTCGTCTCCATGACACAACTGCTTCAAACCCAGATCTCCAAACAGCAGCCAGAGGCCAGAAGAGAGAGCAGCTCCAAGTCAGTGGTTCTCAACCTTCCTAACTTCCTAACGCTGCAACCCTTTAACCACAACCCGAAGGTTGTGATGACCCCCAACCCATAAAATCATTTTTGTTGCTACTTCATAACCGTAATTTTGCCACTGTTATGAATGGTAGTGTAAATATCAGTGTTTTCTGATGGTCTTAGGTGACCCCTGTGAAAGGGTTGTTCACTCCCCAAAGGAGTCGAGACCCACAGGTTGAGAACCTTTACATTAGCTCTCTTACCTCATGGAATATGAATCACAAAACCAAGTTATGAAAAATGCATACAAAATGCAAAGGCAATAACCAAACAGGTTTTGACTGACAAAGCTATGCCCAAAGAACACTCTGGTGCATTGAGAACAATTAAGGACACAGCATCATCAGAGCACATGGGATTCTGAGACTAATTTTCCTTAGGCATGCCATAAGAATGCCCACATATTCATACAGATTAGGATAAAGCCAAAAAGAAATTATTATCATCTTCCTGTAAAGGCCATCAGAGAAGGATTCAATCAAACGTGTTCCATTAAATACATGCATTTATACCTTTTCTCTCTGAAAAGCCAGCGAAAATACGTGAATAAAACACACACACATAGACACAAGCACACACCACACACACACATACACAGCAAAGGAGACCACTTTGAGGTTGAAGAAAGCTTTGAAAGACATGAATGTTGGAGTCATCACTGCACACAGTGTTGAGAAAACTAAAATCTGTCTGCTTATGGAGGGATGCAGCCACGAGATGCAAGCCGGTTCACACCACAGGAACTTGGGAAGTCACAGGGACTGGGGTGTTAGGTATTCTGGAGGATGGAAGTTAATTATGGAAACGACATGAAAAGAAGGCACTGGTCAATAGAAACAAACAAACTTCCCAACACCCATGTTTTTCTCATCAATTCACCTTGTCCCTCAACATCACAGGAATTAGATACTTGTTCTGTGGAAACTGAACACAAGAGACTCCCATCCCAGGGTATCAGCACACCTTCACTCTCAGAGGAGGTAGAGAGGGAGGTGGCTGCCTTGGAAATCTGTGCACGAATGTGAAGTCCCACCTCCCCTTTCCTCTCTGGATTTCAGAACAATGGCAGACAAGAATGTGGCCACTCATAGATGGAAGGTTGAAATTGTTCAGCTGGAATCTCCAGCTTGTGCCCCAGTTCTCTCTCTCCAAACCCCGCCCTCTCAGCAAGACCGCCAAAGGTCCAGTTCCAAATTCCTAGGAGTTACAGTGGTTCCTCTCCTGAGACTTCCAGGTCCCCAAGTCCCCACCCAAAGCTTATAATGGGTCACCAACCCAGCTTGTAGAGGACATGTCATTGCCCCTGCACCTACAGGGAATTTAAGCCCCCTCCTCTAGAAAGACCATGTGGTTTCTCCCCTGTCCTTTTACCCCCCTGCCAGGGTGGGGGCTGGAGAACTCACCTGGGAGTGGTGTGCTCAAATGTACCTGGTCTTTTACTTTTTAATTCGGCTTGATCTGGCTTACTGCATTGATGGAGAAGCCTATTATCGGAGCACAGAAAACTTATCAGGGATCTTCTGCAAAAGAAACTTAAAATGTGCAGGGCGGTGGTGGCGCACGCCTTTAATCCCAGCACTCGGGAGGCAGAGGCAGGAGGATCTCTGTGAGTTCGAGGCCAGCCTGGGCTACCAAGTGAGTTCCCGGAAAGGCGCAAAAGCTACACAGAGAAACCTTGTCTCGAAAAAACCAAAAAAAAAAGAAAAAGAAAAAGAAAAAGAAAAGAAAAGAAACTTAAAATGTCACAAAGAAAAGATCTGCAGATCCTGACATTTTTAGGAGCCCCAATTAAAGGACAGTTCTGATTTGAACATAGTTTGTCACACAAACATTCATGAGTTGGAAGCTTAATGAGAGATGTTAGGATCATGAAGTGGTGGGCCCTCGTGGAAAGTGGTTATATCATGGTTCTCGCCCTCAGACAAGACTAATAACTGTTTCACAGGAATGGGTAGGATCTCACTCTACCCTCCTCTGTGTGAATGTTCATGTATGTGAGGGTGTATGTGCATAGAGGCCAGAGGTTAACCTTGAGTGCTCTTTGAGGCAACCAACCTTGGGGATCCCCATGCTAGGCTGGCTATTCAGTAAGCCCCAGGGACCCACCTGTCTCTACCTCTCCAGCGCTGGGATTGCAAGCAATTGATACCACACATGGCTTCTCCCACGGGTGCTGGGAAGCAAACTCTGGTCCTCACACATGTGTAGCCCTTTACAGCTGACCTGTCTCCTCAGCCCCTCGTGGGGCTGGTTTGGATACTTTGAGAACGAGTTGTTATAAAGTGAGTGTGCCCTCTTTGACCTACTCTACTGCCCCTGCCCCTCTGTGTCAGCCCTCGCACACATCTTCTGTTAAGTCTTCATACGCTCTTGCACGTGACTCAATGTGACCGGATGCCCTTCCAGAAATCAACGTCAGGATCACGATTTTGGGCTTCCAAAACTGTTTAAGCTATGTAAACTTTATAGTCCTCAGTCTTTTTGTTATGGGCATTTTGTTATAGAAACAGAAATCAGACTATGACACACGTGTATCGTTCATGCCCTTGGAGCAGAATCTGGTGTTTCACAAGCCCCCACCTGCACACTACACCTCGTGCTTAAACCTTGTCAGAAGATTAAAAAACAGCAGCTCTCTGAAGGAAACCCCCAACATGAGAGAGAAGGGACAAATCATACAAGGAAGGAATGTAACAAACATGGAGAAATAGAGACAATTCAGAAGAGCAACAGCAACAACAACCCACTAACGCTCCCAGAGAAACGAGACGTGGTATGTCCAACAAACAGCAACAGGATCGCATAGAAGAATAAATAGAGACTAAAGGAAATGCCCGTGCTGGGCATGGTGGCACATGCTCACAGTTCTGGCATTTGGAAGGTAGTAGCAGAAAGGTCCGAGGTTCATGGTCACCCTTGGTCACTTAGTGAGTTTGAGGCTGGCCTGAGCTAAATAAGACTCTATCTTTCAAAATAAAACTAAAGAAAATACTTTTGAACGCATAAACTACTACAGCTCAAATTAAAGATAAAAAGACAAAGAAAAAATATCTCTCAGATTTGGTGAAAAAGGTAAGCAGTGTGTTGGGGGGGGATTAAAAAATTGTCAGACAGCCAATCCAGAACATTCTACATCTGAATGAGTTCCAAGACGAGAGACTGCAAAATCTTTTTTTTTTTTTTTTTTTTTTTTTTTCCAAGACAGGGTTTCTCTGTGGAGTTTTGGTGCCTGTCCTGGATCTTGCTCTGTAGACCAGGCTGGCCTCAAACTCACAGAAACCCACCTGCCTCTGCCTCCTGAGTGCTGGGATTAAAGGCGTGCGCCACCACCGCCCGGCTAACTGTAAAATCTCAAGTGAAGATAATTATCAGACAGATAAGGCATTTCTTCGTATATAAAGGCATTGTCCACCAGACTAGGCAGAACTGTCATGTGCCTGGTCTAAGAAGTAAAGGTACTATCACGTCACATCAATTTCATTACAGTGGTAGTTACATGGGCAAGAAAGAGAACAGGCTTGAAGCTTCCAGAAAGAGAAGGGAAGGACCAGCAAAGAAGAAACTTGAGAATTCAAGGAGTGGCCTCAGCCTGACCGATGGCAGCGTCAGAACCTGGAGGACAAAAGCAGCTGCCACAAGACCGTGGCTGAGGGAGCTGAGTTCTGTACCTGACTCTACCGTCCATTCGGAAGCTAGAGGAAGAGGAGTTCCGGAGATTTGGAGCCTTGGAATGTATATTCTCTTTCAAATTACTTTAACTTATTTACTTTATGTGCATTGGTGTCACATCCCCTGGGACTGGAGCGACAGACAGTTGTGAGCTGCCATGTGGGTGCTGGGAATTGAACCTGAGTCCTCTGGAGGAGCAGCCAGTGCTCTTAACTGCTGAGCCATCTCTCCAGTCCCCTGGAATGTATATTCTAAGTGTCATGTCTGAGAAACTATTGAGACTGTGTTTCATGAAAATGAGCACCACCACCAACAAAAATGAAGACTTCAAGTTCAGAATCTCAGCTCCATTGACGACCTAAAAACAAGACACTGCTCAGGTTCCTGTCCAGGGACCGACTGAAACAGTAGCATTAACCCCTTGCCTGGAGCTGGCCACTCCTTTGCAGTTGGCCTCAGGTGTCTCTTAGAGTGGCCTTTAGTCAACAATAGAGCAAGCTTTCTACCCATCCTGGGGTCCTCAAGGGATAGTGTTTGCCCTGAAATTCCGCACTGGGCCAACAGATTGTCAGGTTTGCAACACGGGGGTGAACTCAGCTCTTCCAGCCCCATCTGAGTCCACCCTTTGCGTTCCATAGATACGGAAATCTAGCGACTCCTGCCTAAGCCTTAAGTTTTCTCAAAGAATGCAATTGCACAGGACGTAACAGGGAAGAAGGAAAGAACAACCCGAGAATAAGGCTGTTCAGCTCCGAGAGAAGCCAGAAGGCAACCTCCAGGCTTAAAACACACAGCGACGGAGACAATCTGGTAGGCTCCAGCCTGTGAGAAACAGTTCCAAGGTAAATTATACGGTTCTGAGGGAGAGTCTAGAGAAACACAGGGGTGACTACAGACAAAGCTAAGAAGACAGAAGGGCAAATAACAACTGCAGACAAAACAGAAAGTTGTAAAAAACAAAAATGGAAATATAATCATATTATACCTCTTGGCTAGCCTAACATAAAATTGTAAAAATAAACACCAAATGACAAATTTTCAAAAAGTTCCTGGATTCAGGGAGGTAGGGAAAGCTAAATTCCTATTCCTTGGTTAGCTAGACAGTCAAGAGGTGATGTCCAAAGTTGGTCCATCTGTCATGGAAGTGAAGTTTAATGAACAGCAGGACTGTGAAGGAGTTCTGTTCTTGTCTTTGAGGTACATGATGGAAGAAGCATCAGGTGGAGGGGTGTGGTTACCAGTCACAGAGATGTAGTTCACAGAAAGAAGGAAAAACCACGTGGAAGAAGCGAAACCTCACCGACAGACGTTGGCTCCCAGGAGAGAGAAGTTCTGTAGGCAGAATGGTGGGAGAGATGTGTGGTCAGAGCCTGAAACGGGCCTGGTCCCAGATGCCATGTCCTAAGAGGATGCGGGGCTGTACGCTTCCCCTACCCAGAGGCTGGGTTCTGAATGCTCTGCCACCAGAGGCCCTGGCCCCGATGTCCTCCATGGAATGTTTTATCAGAATTGGATTTCCTGGTCTACTCAAGAAATGCTATCGATTCTGGCTAGGATTCACTTATTGGAAAGAAAAAGGGCAAGAGAAACCGAAGAGGCAAGGAGGTGTGACAGGGGAGAGGAGGGGAGGGAGGGAGGGAGGGGGGGGGAGGAGAGGAGGGAGGAGAGGAAGGGAGGAGAAGAGAGGAATAGAAAGTGGGGGGAGGGGAGGTATGGGATTGAGAGTAGAGAGGAACAGAGTAGACTCAAAGGTCCACATATAAAAGACGGAGAAGAAGCACATCAAGTTGCAGTGTGCTACTTTTCTCAGAAAATATTTGTAAATGACTGCCCAGTGGTTGGACTTGGTGATAAGAGGCAGGCTGGCAGGTCTGGACAGAGATTTAGATGCAAGATGCAGAGGAAAGTTTCCAGCAGGTCACAATCTAAGAAGCAGAGGTCACTCCTTTGCTGAGGAGCAGATTGTGATAAGAGAATTACCTTGCTCCAGGTAAGGCATGGCGAAGGAGCTAGAAAATTCCATGAACATGGCAGACTGGGAGGGAGTCCCCAAGAAAAAGTGGAAAGCCTTTTAGGTGGAGGTTTTCAGAAGAAACAAACCTCTCATGTCTGGAGGTGGGATGTGTGAGGATGACGCTGGACAGCTGGGACTATGTGGACACGACCTTATATAACAAATATGACAGCTGGGATAAAGGTAAGGGTGTTGAGTTGAGAAAGTTATCCTGGGTTACCCATTTGGGCCCTGAATGTAACTCCAAGTGGACTGATAAAGTGGAACAGAGGAGGATATTTGACCCCAGAAGGGAAGACAGGGTGAGCACAGAGACGCTGGAGTGACATTACCATTAAATTCATACTGCCAATGTATCTATCTGTCTGGTTCATTTATCGGATCTAATCATTCCCAAATAATTCAACAGTTGCTCAGATTCTGGGATTACTTTATTTCATTCCACACACATCTGAAGTTTTTCCATTTTATTTCACAGAACTGTTGGCAAGAACTACTCAGTCGGCTGCTTACCCACTCTCAGTAAGATTTCCATAGCTGCCCATCATTAAATTAGAGAAAGCTTGGTTTTTTTCCCTGACCTAAGATTGTCCCCAGGATGTCCCCTGTGTTCTTTCACTCAAATTAGATGAGATAAAATCCCACAAATGGGACTCCAAACACTTCATCAAGAGTGAGCACAAGTTAGGAGAGCTGGAAAATGTGTGAGACTAATACAGCAGCAGCCTGGTGTATTCAGTCTCCACAGAGGGGATGCTGCTCTTCAGTCCCATCTCCCAATCCAGAGGAGCAGCAGGAGATAGGACCATGACACCAGACTAGTCTAGAGGGCTAGCCCAGGACACAGTGACTCTCCAGTGTGAGAATGGCACAGGAGAGCAATCTAAACGTAAGATGTCTTTAAAATGCTGACTGGTCGCCAGACAAAGCTAACTAGCCTTTCCCGAACAGCCCTGGATGCCTCGAAATGGACCACGGGCGATGACTCAGCTTGGCATGGAATGGGTGCGTGTCCATGAGACATTTTTTCCCTCATGCAAGGAAGGCTAGTCCTGGGCAGTCTTGCCCGATTGCGGGTGAGTCCGCTCACAGACCTGTGACTCATCAGTCTGACTGGACCTCACTAGTTAGCCACCCACTTTGTCAAACACACCTTCGTCACATATGGGGGGCCTCTTTTCTAGCTGCCATTCAAATTATTCCTTCACAAGAATCCTAGAATGCACAGACGCTCTCTGGGGGGGCCATGGAAGGCAGGTGATGAGCTCCTCAAACAAAATAAAATCCTATTTTCCACATGAGTTCTCTATCAGGTTTTCATCTAGTAACTGTTGAGTCAAAGGGCAGTCACATTCCTTTCGTGTTTGCATGTGTGTGTGTGTGTGTGTGTGTGTGTGTGTGTGTGTGTGTCCGACATCAGGTTTTTTTCCTTGCTCACTCTCCACCTTATTTTTTTTTTTTTTTGAGCCAACATCTCTTTCAGCCCAGATCTCACTGATTGAGGGATCCCCCACCTCTGCCTGCCTACCCTAGAACCGGGGTTGCAAATGCGTGCCATCTTGCCTGGAGATTTGAACCCAGTTCCTCCCGCCTGCGTGGCAGCCGCTTTACCAAGTGGGCTACCTCCCCGGCCCAGCTACATTCCTGTTGAGTCTATCATTCCCTTTCCTGGGAAGCCTACATGCTATATATAGCTCATGAGTTTGTGAGTGCTCCCATGGAGGAACACCTCCTTCCTATACCTCCACAGGCAGAGCTGCTGGAGGGTGTGATCTTAGGAGAGGGGCACCTGGCTGAGCCTGTAAACACCGAAGGCTCCAGGCGAGTCTTCAGTGAATCTCTTAGATACCTAGAAAAGGCCTAGCATGGTCCTCTTCGTGACGTCGCTCTGGGACTGAAACTGCCTACCTCCCCGCTTTCCATCATCCTTTCTGTCTGCTTTTACTCAATCTACAACTGTTCAATATCTAGTCACCCAGCCAGGCTTACATGGTTTCCATCCTTCTTTTCTACTGTTGGTCCTTTAGCCTCCTAATTTCTTGTAGGTCTAATCTGGAGACTAACTAGGCAAAAACTAGGGGATAATTTTTTAAAAAGATTTATTTATTGATTATTTATTCAGTGGTCTGCCTGCATGTATGTCTGCAGGCCAGAAGAAGGCATCAGATCTCATTATAGATGGTTATGAGCCACCATGCAGGTGCTGGGAATTGAACTCAGGTCCTCTGGAAGAACAGCCAGTGCTCTTAACCTCTGAGCCATCTCTCCAGCCCCTATAGAGGAGAATTTTTATAGGAAAAAGGCAAATAGTGAGATAGTCTTCACTGTCCACATTAACTCTTGTCACCTAGGAACCATCTAGAATGGTTTGAATTTTGCAGTTTCCTCTTCATGGGTTATTCAGGGTCTCTCCAGAGGCTCAGAAGGAATTCCACCCTTCCAGAGCACGTTGGGAGTGCATTTTGGCCTCCCGGCTCTCCCTCAAACTTCGCTTCCTACAACACTATATCCAAGTATTTGGGTTGGAGCCGAACACATGCCTTCAGTGGTTCACCGGGACATTTGAGGGTCACTCCTGGCTCTTACTGTCAAGAGTATATGGATGACAACTCTGAAGGTCTTTGCCAAATGCTGTTAGCAGTCTTCATTTTCACAGTTACAGACCGAGACAGTAAACCCATCTAAGGCTGTGGTCTCCTGCCATCAGTAGCCACACTGAGATTGGGGATGTGTCCAGATACTCCCAACTTTTCTAGGTCTTTTTGAAATCAATGGCTTTCCTTGCAAAGCACAAAGGCAAACGCTACAGCCATCCAAAATCAATACAGAAGACTGATGGATGGGGAAATAGGACTGGGTAGCACAAAGCAAAAGAAATAACAAAGCCAAAGGTTACAGAGCAATTGTTCTCTCATTTGTCTCTATAAAAAGGAGAGGAACTGAGGGAGAAACTGGCAAGTCCAAGCGAAAGTGTCAGAAACATTTAATAGTCTAAGGCTGTGCCATACACTGTCTTGCACAATGTCAGAGGAAGTGAAGTGGAAATTGAGAATATTTTCACAAGTCTGAGCCAGCCAGGAAACCAGGGGAAAATGCTCTTAAATTTGGGGAAATTACAGCCTTGCTATTTGACATTAGTTGGAGAAAAACACCAAAGCTCAGAACTTAGGCTGAGAACTTGGAGGAAAGAAGCTCCTGGAAGCTCCTTGCTCGGCCCTGGAGGTTCAGAAACACTACTAGGAGAAAGCTGCAGGAAGACAGTGACACAGGCTGATGGGAAGAGAGAGCTCACATTTGTTGGCCAAGTGTTCAGGCAAGCGCTTCGAGAATCTGACTTGGGGGGTTGGGGATTTAGCTTAGTGGTAGAGCGCTTGCCTAGCAAGCACAAGGCCCTGGGTTTGATCCTCAGCTCCACATACAAAAAACCAAAAAACAAAAAACAAAAACAAACAAAAAACAAAACAAAAAACAACAACAACAAAAAAAGAGAATCTGACTTGGAGGAATGGGCTGGGTGGGGGGTGGGGAATTCTTGAGCAAGGCACATATATATAAACAATCCAGCTCCCCCGCTTAGGAAATAATAACACCCACATCCAGTGGATCTTCCTACTAATTAAAATTGGTTGGCCGGGCAGTGGTGGTGCACGCCTTTAATCCCAGCACTCGGGAGGCAAAGGCAGGCCGATCTTTGTGAGTTCAAGGCCAGCCTGGTCTACCGAGCGAGATCCAGGAAAGGCACAAAGCTACATAGAGAAACCCTGTCTCGAAAAAACAAAAACAAAAAACAAAACTAAAAGATTATCCCCCAGGGGCTGGTGAGATGGTTCAGAAGTTAAGAGCCCTGTCTGTTCTTCCTGAGAACCCAGGTTCAATTCCCAGCACCCACATGGCAGCTTACAACTGTCTGTAATTAATTAATTAATTTTAAAAAAAAGTTTGTCCCCCAAAGATATTCCCACAGGCTGACTTAATCTAGACAAGCTCTCATGAGACATCTCCCTTCCCTGGTGATGGCAGGTGGTGTCATGTTTACAATTAAAACCAACCATTACAGTACAGTGTCTTCTATATACAGTTAAATGAAAGACCAATAATTCATGATCAGCTTTATTCATAATATGAGAACTATGACCAAACACTGCTTTTGCTTAATAGATAGATCCTGGGGTGAAGGTGAAGGGAACCTCTGAGGAAATGATGACTGTTCTATTTGTAATGATAACATGAATGAATTTTTTTTTTAATGTTTGGAAAAATGTCTTGGAAAAGAGCTATCCAAATTATAATCAAATCATTAAAACTTAGGTCCAGGAATTTCATTCTTGGGAATTTGATGCACAGATATTCTTGCATCATTATAAAATGAAGTATGTGCATAAGAAAACTCTTTTTTGTATTATTTATACCCATAGATCTTTCATTTGAAATTCTTGGGACAAAAACCGTTGTGCTGGTTTGAATGCAAAGGCCTCCTAGGCCCATAGCGAGGGGCACTATTAGGAGGCGTGGCCTTGTGGGAGTAAGGACGGCCTTGTTGGAGGAAGTGTGTCACTGGGGGTGGGCTTTGAGGTTTCAGAAGCGCAAGCCGGGCCCTTTGTCATGCTCCCTTCCTGCTGCCTGTGGATCCAGAAGTAGAACTCTCAGCTCTTTCTCCAGTACCATGTCTGCCTGCATGCTGCCTTGATTCCTGCCTTGATGATAATGGACTAAACTGATGAAAATGTAAGCCAGCTCCAATGAAATGTTTCTTTTATAAGAGTTGTTATGTTCACAGTGTCTTTTCACAGCAATAAGACCCTAAGTAAGACAAAAATGTTTCACATTTCTAGGTCGTTTTTGAATTTTGGAATATTTGGAATAGCATTGATTAAGCATTCCAAGAGCTAAAAATCTAAAAATGCTCCAAAACATACATTTATTTATTTATTTATTTATTGGTTTGTTTGTTTGTTTTAGCATGAACTTGCCACTTGCGAGGTCTCAGCTGGGACTTTGGGTTAGTGACACTCACTGCTCTTCTGGCTGAGGAAAGCAGAGAAGAAATGTCTTGAGAGCCATCAAATGGCGGGCTGAGCATATGGTGATGAAGTGTTCACTTAGTATGTATGAGCCCTGGGATTAATCCATAAGACCACAAAACAATCCACTAGGTGCAGAACAGTCTCATAGAAATCATTCAAGACAATTAATGCTTTCAATATTGATTAGTAAGTGTGAGTCTATCCAACCAAAATATTAAATGTTTTTTATGTAGATCAAGATTGAGTGATCTTTTTTAAAAGTTGTATTAGAAAGTAAATAGAGACATTGCATTTCCTTCCCTTTCTTCCTTTTGAAAGAAGATATAAGATATTATAGTAGCTTAAAACAAAAACAAAAACAAAAACTGTGTAATGCTCTAGAATGGTGAGCACAAAGCTCTGTCTCTCATTGGCTGGAGATTTTGAGTGACTACCTAAGCTCTCTGAACTTGTCATTAAGTGGCATAATCCATGTAACGGTCTTAGTCTTAGCTAAGTCATGGCAAGTGCTCAAACAGCCTTGATTTTCCTCATCATTACTACTAAGACCAAAAACAGTCCACTAGTGTTCTCAGTCATGATAAATACATTGGAGTGATAGCGTCCTAAGACCAAGGACCCACACAGTATGAGGGAGTCAGCTACTGAGAAAGATCTCAGAATGTTTGAGTTCTATGAAATCTCCCAGGAGGCTCCACAAATTAGAGGAACAGGGAAGCACACATCAAGATATAAAACTAGGAAGTTTGGCCAACCTCCTGTAACTACCAACTTAGATCTTACACCATGCTACAGATGAAATGCATTTTAGAGTAGCCAATGCATTGAGTGCTCTTTAAATCTTTTATTTTAAAATAATTATAGACTCAAAGGAAGTCACAAATGCAGTACAGAGTGCCTGTGTGTCTCTTGGTCGGTGTCCCCCAGTAAGACACTTTCTAGAGCTAAAATATCAAATACCAAACCCAGGAAATAAGATATTGCAGTTGACTAAGGCCTACACTTTCATCAGTTTCCACCCTTTCAAGCTGGATGTGTGTGCACAGGTACCATCAAAGTACACTCCCTCTAAAGTCTACTTTAGTTTATGTTACTGCTCCTCTTGATGGTGTATACTCTATGGACTTGGACAAACAGATAATGATGCAATCACTACCCCAGGCCCCTGTAAAATAGTTTCACAGACCTCAGCATCTCCCTGTGTTCCACCTCTTTCCCCTCCCTGCCCTGCAGCCCCTGATAATCATGATTACCATTATAGCCTCTATATCTCCCTGTCTTTAGAATGTCAAATTCAGGTTGAGCAACCTCAATCTGAAAAATCTAAATGCTCCTAAATTCAGAACTTTTAAATCCACACCTGATACCCCAAGTGGAAAATCCATACCTGACCTCATGTGACCCACAGCAGTTAAAATACAGATGCAGAAATGTGTTTTGTCTAATCACCTTCCGGCTTTGGTAGGAGGATAAATAAACAAAGGTGAATTTAGCATCAAGACTGGGGTCCCTTCCCAAGGTTTTTTACTGAGAATATACAGATAGATATTCCAAATTTTAAAGTATCCAACATCCAAAGCACTTCTGGTCTCAAGTATTTTGGACAAAAGCTAACCTGTAACAGAATCTTACAATATGTAGCTTTTCAGATATGCCATTTTTACTTAGTAATATGTGTTTAAGTTTCCTCCATGTCATTTTATGTTTGAATAACTCATTTCTTATTACAACATAAGAAATGTTCACTGACCAGAAGTTACATTGGTCATTCTCAAGTTTTGGTAACTATCCATAAAGCTGCTATCAACATCTATGTGGGAATATTTATATGGACCTACGTTTCATCCTATGACAATTTATTCCCACAAAAGATCTGTGTAATCTCTACCACACACAAGGAGATGAGCTGCTGAGTCATTTCTGTAGGACGCCTGTCTCCTGCCTCTGTGTACCTGAGCTCACTCCTACCCTTCCATCCACCATCCACCACCACACATATCATTCCTGTCTCCTGCCAGCCACTAATCTAGTCTCTATCTTACAGTTGCTTTTTTCAGAAATGTTAGCTAATTGGGATGCATCTTGAGATTATCTTTCTCACACTAAGAAATAATGTACTTGAGAAAGGCACTTGAATTGCCTTTGCACACTTACGGATGAAAGGGTCAGAAAGCTCCACTATGCAGGGGTGCTTGAACAAATTTCTCATGCAGGATCATAGGCACCACTGGAATGCAACATCCCTTGGCAGACAGAGGGATGTTCCCTGCACAGGGGAGACACTGACATCTTTAGAAGTTTGCTGGCAGCTGCTCTTGGCAGAAGAGGTTATTTTGGAGAAGGCTCCCCAGTATCAACAGGAATGGTTACAAACACTTGAGAATCTATTTACGAACACATGACAGTTACTCTTCAAAAGACATGAAGACATGGGGGAGCATTATCTCCTAACACTGGCCCCATAAAACTAAACAAAAACCAACTTGCGGTCCACATGCTTTGTTCTAAACACTCAACACAGATCTTTCTGGAGGCCTTTTATGGGGTGAAGATCCAGCTTTGTGGGTGGCAGATCATCCCTGAGCTGGAGTTGCTGTTCAGGGAGTTTATCAGCACTAGCTGGAGCCAGATTGGAAGTGCTATTTACAATGCTCCTCGCATGCAATGGTCTTTGCCAGGTCACCCTGGTTTCTCTCCTGAAGAAGTGGTCCACCTTCCTGGTCCCTGAAGCTGCCCTTAGCCACGGGACTCTGCACCTCTGCTAACGAAATGTCATCGTTGTAGCAGGACAGATGGTGTTGGCAGGATTTCACTTATTCTCTTGGGTTCCTCCACACCCTGTCAAGAAACATGCCTGGGCAAGACACAGGGTGCTAAGCCCAATCCTCCAGCCTGCAGCCAGCTGAGTCAGATGTACAAGGGACCCCAGCAGAGCTGCCCAGCCCACTCCTGACCCACAAGCCAATGTCCCTGGGGTTCGTGGTTGTATATTATGTAGAATTAGCATGAGAGGAGTCACACTGTGAGGCACAGATAGAAGCATGAGAGTTGCTTAGCAGAAGGAAGGTGACATTTCCTAAAGGAGCCCACTGTTCTCTTTGTTTTGGCAACTGCCAGTTGGAAAAAAAAAAAAGGAAGGGAAGCATATTGGTGGTAGAATTTCACAACAACAAGGAAATTAAACATACGAGAGCCAGTGCGTCAACCCCTTGTGTTAAGCTCTGTATTAGTGACTTTTGTATCCCTGTAACCAAATACCTGAGAACTGTACCTTCAAGGAGGAAGGTTTCCGTTCAGCCCATGGTCTCTTGGTCCGTGCGCTTAGACAGAACTTCATGGCAGCGGGGGAGACTGTGTGGGTTGAGGGGGTGGGAATCTCACTTCATGGCCAGACAGCAATAAAGAGACAGGAACTGGGGTCCAAGTAAAATCTCCACGGGCTTACCCCCAGTCTCTTAAAGTTTCCATAAACCTTTCCAAAGCCAGGGACCAAGCCTTCACATACAAGAGTTTGTGAGGGATACCTTGTATTCAAATCATGGCAAACACTTCACACGAATGACGTCTAATATCTAATACTGTTATGGGGTCCGCTTGGATCCAACACAACTCAAATAATGCAGAAAAAAGTTCATTGTAATCAAGCCACTACGGAAGGATCCAGGCTGCAGAACAGATGTGGGAGCTGAACAGGGACCCCGAGCCAGAGAATTACAGAACTTTAAGCATGACAACTACAAACATCTGTCTCAACAGTTACACTTTTCACCAATCAAGGTTTAAGGGAGTAGGGACTTTCCGAGGAGCATTTCTCTGTGGTCCACTGTCTTCTTCTCATTGGTTGGTTTACTCAAGTGTGGCAGGGCAGCTTGCCCACCATCCATGTCCCAACTTGCCAACCAGGATGTCAGATATCCAGGGAGATCAGAGGGGTCTTGGGAACTTGAACTTTATTTGACCCTTATCCAAAATGGAAGTTCTATCCAAAATGTCTTCAGTTTGGTTCCTTCTTACAATGCTTTAGCAACCATGAAAGGTGAATCTAATATTCTCATGTAAAACAGCACACAGTTTTAACTCCTTGCAAACAGAGTCAGTCCCTCAATGGCCTGGAGCTCACCAATTAGGCAGGTTAGGCTAGGCTGGCAAGTGAACCCAGAGATCCTCCCGTCTCTGCCTCCCAGAGATGGGATCACAAGCATGCACCATGTGCCTGGCATTCTTAGGTAAGCTCTGGGGATTGAACTCAGGTCTTCACACTCACATGGCGAGTACTTTTGCTACTGACCTATCTTCTAGGCACAAACTCCAAAGCAGCATGAAGTGCTCCGTGGGAGAAGTTCAGGGGAGGGGCTCACTACCACATGGAAGCCTCCTGCTTCCATGAGCTCCGCTCCTCATCTGTTAGATGAAAAAGAGCCTGGAGTCTCAGATCAGTAAACACATTTCACGGAAGAACCATGTCACTTGCTGCCCTGCTGAGGGAGGAGGATATCTGCTTCAAAAGAAGATTGAGCTGTGTTCCCGCCCCAGCTGGTTCTATCTCCGGATAGTTATACAAGGGTAGGCTCCAGCGTTGAACTTGGAGGCTAGTGATCTGCTTCCAGGTTTCCTGACCTGGCGGTCACTGGCCAGGAGCCTGTGGGAAAGTCCTATTTCCTGCCCATGCCTCAGTTCCTTCCTTTGTAAAATGAGGTTGACAATGGCTGCCTTACTCCTGTGGGATGAGTGAAGGACAAGCAAGACCTTGCAGGGGTCAGAAAGGACTCCTGAGGTGGAGGTGGGGCTGGGGGGGGGTCACAAAAGCCAAGCATCGACAGGGCCATGGTATGTTACCTGGCTCTGCAGTGGAGGAACAAGGCTGGGTGGCCCCTCAGGGTGTGGAAACCCAGAGCTAGTAGGCGTATCTTCATACAAGCCTTGCTCAGCAGGGAGAGGAGACCTGGAGGGTATGTCTCCCCTCACTGGAAGTGAACCCTCAAACTCTCACTGACTTGATTCTTGGCCCTGCCTGAGCCCTGCTTCCTTGGCTGCTCTATTGGAAGCCTCCACATGTTCTCAGTCAGTCTCCTCCTCACCTACCAACTCCAACCTTCATAGACACAGGCCAGTGTGGCAAGCCAGGGACACAAATACAGATTTGCCCTTGGCTGTGAAAACCTACACTATCACCTCAGGAGTGGGGACCTCCTGAGATTTGAATGCCCTCCCCGAGTCACCCATGAAGTCAGAGCTCCACAGAAGCAGAGCATCAACTCACGTGACCCAAACTGGGCTTGTGGTCAACAGCTTTTTCTTTAAGAGTCTCTAAGATGCAGCAAGGGCTGAAGTCTGACTTCCCACCAGAGGAGTGGCGGGTGTTGAGCCCCAAAATAACGAGAGCTATATGATGGGAAGGGAGAGCCTAGTCTGAGGGAATATACTCAGGGTGGGAGGAACTGGCCTCTCCAAATGAGGGTGAGCATCCTGGGCGGGTGTGTGTGTGTGTGTGTGTGTGTGTGTGTGTGTGTGTGTTCTGAATTGGTGTAACCCCAGGGCATCCTTCTTTTCTAGTGATGAGAAATTCACTTTTTCCTTAGACATACTCCTGGCCATGTGAGCAGGCCCCATCTGATTCTTTCTGAACTAGAAATTCCCCCACCTCAGGCCGGGCCAGGTCGTGTGTAAGAGTACCTGCCATGTCTATTCTGGCCGCTCCAGGGCTCTCTGCTATGTTGGCACACCCATGCACTGAGGAATGTAGTCTCAATGTCCCACCTCACTTCAAGCTGGGGAAGAAGATCCTCTGGCTGGAGACAGTCCTGGCTTCTGGGCAGCATGAGTTCCAGCACTGGCTTTACAGGGGACCATGTGACAAGGGTTGCCGCTGGAAAGCTGCCCAGGGCTAGAACTTCCTCGGCTTTTGTAGACCTGTGATTGGGGTCAGTCCCTGAGATCATGACCTCTCCTAAGATCCTTGACTTAGAAGAGATTTGGAACAGTCAAACTTCCTGTAAACACGGCATGCTTGTGCGGACAGGAGCTAAAACCAAATCTAACTGTCCCCACACCAGGGACCCAACCCTAGATTTTCTTTGTATCCAGCCAGAGTGGGGGTTCTTTTTTCTCTTTCTAACACAAGGATACTTCCAGAAGCACAGTGGCCCTGCTGGGGCTGCAGTTTGGTGCAGGCGATTGGCAAGGCCACCTCTGTCTCCATACTGGGTGCTTTCTCACAGAGCCGCGGCAGGCGAGCAAATGTCTGCTCTTAAATCGGGCGGCGGTTTCTTTCCCCGCTTTCAGCCTCTGACAAAGTTGGAGAGCTCTCCACAGCACTGGGCTGGTGCTGCTCTCAGGAGACACAGGAACCCTTAAAGCTCGGAGGCACACAATAAGGGCTCTTAACAAGCCTGCAGTAAAACACACTGAGCCAGAAAAGTAAACTCCCACAGAGGGGGGCTACATTAATGGGGCTGTCTGTCATTAGGACTCAGCCGCTAACTTGGGTGATTTGTACAGATGACCTTCCAGGCCTCTAAAGGGCTGCACCAAGTCATTCCTGGAGGGAACGGAGGTAAAAAAATAAAATAAAGATGTTAAAACTCAAGGAGTTAGAGGAAACTTCAGTTAGGAAGGTGTGTGTGTGTGTGTGTGTGTGTGTGTGTGCAAATAACAATAGCAGACATTCATCTTCACTAGCAAGCACTATCCCCATTCAGGAAGGGCAAAGGAGTTATTGTTAGTGGGGGATTTCCCAACCAACAGCCAACACTGCAGGAAGAAGGACCATGGCCACCGGACAGATAGAAGACGACAGTGACATCGGAAACACCCCATTTCTCAAGCTGGCTTAGCTGAAAAATCTCACCTAGACTCATGACTTTATTGGCTTGGAAAAGAACTGATGGATTTTCTGCCTTACTCCCATGTGAAGCATCAGGAGATTGGAAGCCATTCAGGGGTAGATCACTGGTCCAGCATGCACGAGGGCCTGGCTCAGCTCCTCAGCAGTTGAACACACACACACACACACACACACACACACACACACACACACACGCCCCCCCCCCACACAAACGCATGCATATGCACATGCACACACAGGTATGCATACACACACATACACACACATGCACACACACACACACACCATTCCATTGAAATATTTACATATGTCACATTTGAAAAATTAACCACCTTTTAAAAAATCTGGGGGTTGGGGATTTAACTCAGTGGTAGAGTGCTTGTCTAGCAAGTGCAAGGCCCTGGGTTCGATCCTCAGCTCAAAAAAAAAAAAAATCTGCAATGTAGAATTTCCTTCTTTTTAATACCGGCTTTAATAATAAGTTAGAAACCTCTGCGAGGGGAATTCACTCTTTTCAGCCGTAGTAATTGAGGTGGCAATAACAAGGAGGCTTTTGTTGTTTTGTTTTGCAGGGTGGAACCCAGGCTCGTGCATGCTGGTAAGCCCTGTATCCCCAATCCTAATGGGGGTCACTCTCATTTTCCTCAAAGATTTTAAATAATTGCATACTTAGTTAAATTTTCTGAGACAGAATCTTACTTCAAAGCTCAAGCTAGCCTGGACCTTGTGATCCTCCTGCCTCAGCCTCTTGAGTGCGGGATTGATAGGCAAGCGACACGTAGTTTGTGAAGGAACCCTCCCATGGCGTTTGCAGTAGCTAAGCACTGTCCTGAGTGGGTTACGTTTATCAACTCTCAGTTACAACACCAATTGTATATTGTAGCTATAATTGTTGTAACCACTTGTTATCATTTCCTCTTTGGCGGTGGGAAACCAAAGCATACAGATGAAGGCCAAGGACAAATGACCAGTGAGCGGTACGACTGGGATTTGAACCAGGGAGTCTGCACAGTCTAAATGTTTAAATACTAAATTATGCTGCTTAACAAGGACACAAAAGCCACACAGACTAAAACTGTAATTAGTAGATAAACAGCTATTTCAACACTTTTGTATCAGCTGTTGTATAGGAACTGAGATGGCATTATTATTATAGGAAACTAAGTCAGAGTTTGGGGTAGAAAAGGTCTGACCCCTAACGTTACAAACCACCATCTTTGTGATGTATTCCTCCTCAATTTGGTTGTGAAATCTTCAAAGAGCATGTCCTAGTGTGCTCCTGGCTGTCCTAGGAACAGATCAATGCCACTATCTCTAAGGAGATGCTCCTCTACCCTAAAGTCCAACTGAAGCAGAAGTCCCAAGCACCCCATCTTAAAGCCAATGTCTTCAGCTGACAGTATGAAAGCCAGCAACACCACTGAGTATTTGTATCATCTCCACCATGTTGGAAAGAAAGAGGGTCTCACAACTGCCTTGTCAGCAGTTACGGGAAATGGAATTTGTCATGTTCACAGCATGAAGAGGTTTACTGGGAAATAACCATTGGTTACAAATATAATTCAGACTTCTTATTTCCCTAAATCCTGTAACTATAACCTAAGCTCTCTAGATGGTAATTTTACATTGGTGGATGTCTTTGATCAACTCTCAAGATCTCTCAAACACCTGAAAAGCATTTTTTGTTGAATGTGATTATGTGTTAAGAAGCAGTGTTTAAGTGTCCATGCCCCGGCCTATGGCCCTCAAGACCTCTCACAGTCCCTGGGGGAGTCTGTGGTTTTTTTTTTTTTTTTATAAAAAAAAAAAAAACACACTTCAGATAGTCATAAAAAAATTGTTGTTACTTTTTCTTTCTTTTTTTTTAAAGCCAGTAAAAAAATTTTGAAAGTGTCATGTGGGCCAGCGATAGGTGTTTTCTTTTGGGGGGAATGGCATTAATTCCAAAAAAATTGCAGACAGCATTTCTCTAAAACATTTGCCTGCGACATTGTCTGATGTTGCTTGTTAATTAGGTCAACTAAAGGACTGTTGTCTGCAGCCGAAACGGAAAAGCTGGTAAGTTGATCATTGTAGGGATCAGTGTCTAAGTGGTTCTTGTTGCTGTTTCATTTTGTTGTTATTGTTTTTTTAATACAACTTTATTCTGTCACAGTAGCAGTGAAGGACCCTTAAAAGAAAAGCTGCCTGCTGGGTAGAAGAATGGAATCTCCCTCTGGGAGTAGACGAGGTGTTCAGTTGTTCTTTAAGGGTTAATCCAGTTGGGCCAGCCAATCACCTGGCCAAGGGACCACCCCTCAGGGAGGCAGGTTCACCTTAAGCCATACTAAAGAGATAGGGAGAATAATTACCCCTTTAATCAGATAATATACTTTCCCTCCCAGAATTCCCAGCTAGATGGTAGCGCAGTCCCTATGAGCTTCCTCGAGGTTCTGGGGGTCTGCCTGCTTCTCCGAGCCCTGACTAAGACAGGCATAAATTTCCCATTTCTTTTTCCTCTTCTGTCTCTTCCTTTTGGATACTGGCCAGGGCCTAAGTCTGATGTCTCTGGTTCTTCAGGCTTTTTTCATCTTTCTTTACTGCTCCCCTCCTTGACACGCGGTGGCTTATGGGTCACGTGGCTGACCTCCATGCTGGTTAACTCAAATGGCACAGCCTTTCTCTTTCTCCCTCTCATCTCCCCCCTTCAGGAAGCTGTCAAGATTTATGGCTTACCTGCTCTGGGATTTTCCTTTAAAATTCTAACAAAACTGTCTTTAAGCCTCCTTTCGAGTCAATTCTTAAATTCTTTTACAAACAAGACTACGAATCCCCTTCTGGGGACTCCGAATTCTCTACTAACAATTCTATTCATGCATTCATTGTAGAAAATACTCAAAAATACAGAAACATCAGTTACCCATAACCTTACTCCCAGGGAGAGTATCTATGTATGCACCATCCCTGTCCTGTACACGGGTAGGTACCTATCATGTAGCTCTGACTTCTGCTTTTCTGGAAAGCACAGATCCTCCAAGGATCAAGGCTTAACCTCTGCCCAACTGTTACCTCATTCATTCAAATTCTTCCCTCCGGCATTCCAGTTTGGATCTGAAATGTCCCTCACGGGTTCATGTGACTGATGTGTTTTAACTGTCCCAGCAGAAATGATTACCTTCTAATGCGACACCTATGCCCCTTAATCTGCCTATCAGACTTGGAAACAAGGGATCCTGAGAAGCTGGAATTCCTCCTAGGAAGCTGGTTCTGGGAAGGCAAAGGCTGAAGCCTGGTGCCAGCCAGAGGGAAAACTTGTCTCCCAGGAAAGAGATTTCACACAATTCCAAAACCTGGTCACACCACCTTGCAGGGTAAACCGGAAGCCCAGACAATGATGGATGGGTCAGTGGTAGGTGAAAACACACCTTGACCAGGAATTCTTAGTTATACGTATCTGTAATGTCACTTTGGGAACCTCAAGATGGAATAGTGGGAGTCACTGGACTTCTTGTTCCTCTTCCCAACGTAGCCACTTTGCATGAATCTCTCTCTTTTTCTTTTTACTAACAGTCTTTTTCAATTGGCTTCTCCAGGACAGGTGGCCTAACTTGGCTTCTAAGTGTACAGACTGTGCCCCCAAGTTTGATAAAAGTGGCACTATTTGGAGAAGTGGTGGAAACTTTGGGAGGTGGGGCCTTGCTGGGGGAAGCCGGTGATTGGGGACCTGGGCCTGCCTTTGAAGACTGTGCTACCCCCTGCTAGTCTCTCTGCTTTTTGTGCACCAGGAAGTGAATCTCCAGGATGGCTTTTTGTCCAGGCATCTGGGACCACTCAAACAAAGAACGAACTCTCTGAAGCCATGAGCCAACGTCAATCTTTCCTCCTAGTGTCCGGGTCCCGGTGATCGGAACAGTAACAGCTGGCTAAGTTCACATTTGTTCCTCATGGACTGCTCCAGCCCTGGTTAGACAGACTTTAATGAGCATGCCCAGCCATTCCAGGAAAGCCCAGGCATTTCTGCAGTGGCACTTGGGCTCAGTCTGGACCATCCTCTCGTGCCCCATAATCCTGAGAAGAAATGTAACAGATACATAGCAGAAGCTTTCTCATGTTAGGGAGGTGGTTATGGGGGGAAGTGGCATCATGGTCCTAGGTAGCTCTAGGGAACAAAGTGTGAAGGGGGTAGGGTTTGGGGGACACAGATGACAGGGCCTTCCTTGAGAAGCTGTGACACTTCTGATTGGTACTGTTAAGTCTCAAACCCTGGGACAAATGGCTGAGGTGCCTATTTAACATATCAAAGTGAGCCTGGCCTCCAGGTTCTCCCAGCATCCCTCAGCCCTTACCTGTTATAGGGTCCTCTGGCTTGCATAGGTCCTGAACTCTCCAGCCCAGGGTACGGGGCTGCTCTTCCTGTATAATATAACCATTTTGGTTACCCACCCCCTTTGTACCTTGGGCCTCCTGGCAGCTGCACCTGGTTCACCTCCCTCTCCTCTCTCTTCCCCTCCCCTCCCCCTCCTCCAGCTCAGGGTTATGTCCACTCTGGACTCTCCCAGATGTCTCTAGCTCTGGCCTACCTTTTCTCTACAGTAGACTTTCTCCTCCTTCATAGCTATAACAGTCTTGTCTTTTCCTTTTTATCTCTTGTTTTCATTCAGGTTCTACTTTCTTGTCAAGATGGTTGTAAGAGGGAGGCACCCAGGGCCGGGAGAGTTGGTGACCACCTCTTCACCATGAGGTGTTGTGACTGTATTTTCTCGGAGACAGTCCTCATGGCTCTTTGAGTTACAGATGTTGTGAACTTTCTCCTGTTTCCCGTCAGCAGTCTTGACTGTGGTTGTAGCCACAGGCCCAGAGCCGTGCCAGGCACATAGTAGGTGCTCAATAGACATTTGTTGGGATGAACAAACCTAGCTGCTGTGGTTGCCCTTTTGCTCAGTGTCTGCAGACCATGAACCAGACAGTAAGCTGGAGGTTGGTTCGGCTTTGGTGGGAAGGGCTCAGAACTGCTGGCTTCCTGGCTCGAAGAATTATCTGCTTTCTGTTGTTTTTGGGAGAGCCCCAGTCTTGGCTTTCTCTGGCTGGTGTGGAGAACAGACTGAAAGATGGCTAGCTTGAGTTTTTTCCTCTACCAAACAAACCCAAACTCATAATATTTGATTTGACAGACAGGAAGCTGCTTGGGCAATAGAATGAGCGCACCGCAGCCTTCCCTTTGGTGTGGGGATGTAGGGCGGGTAAGTGGGGGGCGCTGGGTTGGAGTGGGGAGGTAATGAGCACAAAAGGAGAAAGGGGCAATTATTTTAAGTAGAGCATACCCTTTTCAGGCATCACGTGACACATGTAACTCATACACACACACACACACACACACACACACACTTGATTGGTATGTTGGATTTCTGTGACATAAGGATTTTTTTTTTAGCAGCATGCTGAGCAAATACCCTTCCACTGAGCCACATCCCTGGCCCTGTTTCAAAGTTTTTGAGAGGGGGTTTACTAAATCACCAGGCAGGCCTTGGACTGCCGATACTGCTGTCCCAGCCTCCTGAGTAGGTGGGATTGAAAGCCTGTGCCCCAAGTCCAGGGAGGGAAAACTTAGGAACTGTGTTATCAAGTGGCATCTTAGTAGTTCAAAAGGTGACTACCTCTGGCCTGTTTTATAAGTGCAAACTGCAGTTCCCTAAGTACAAAGAACCAAGGAACATTAGACGCCGGTCACAGAAGAGACTGAGAATCCAGAGGACCCAGAGGAATTTCATCCTAGGCCATGTCTGCTCTCCAGGGAGGAGGAATACCCCCTAAAAGTCATTGCCTTTCTGCCTTTAAAAGTGTCTGTAGCACCTCCTATCTCCTCTTTTATGAAGAGCATCTAAGTCCCAATTATCTGCCTCCTTTTTATGTGTATTATTATTATTATTATTATTATTATTATTATTGTTGTTGTTTTTTTTTTGAGACAGGGTTTCTCTGTGTAGCTTTGCACTGGAACTCGCTCTGTAGACCAGGCTGGCCTCGAACTCACAGAGATCCACCTGGCTCTGCCTCCCGAGTGCTGGGATTAAAGGCATGTGGCGTCACTGCCTATTTTTTTTTTTTTTTATTTTTAAGATTGTAATATAATTACATAATTTCCCCTTTCTTTTCTTCCTCGCAACCCTGCCATGTACCTGCCTTGTTCTCTCTCGTGGCCTTTAATTATTGCTGTTGGTGGTGGTGGTGGTGTGTGCTCCTAAATATGTGAATACAGCCTGCTAAGTCCGTATACTGTCGATTGTATGTCTATGTTCTCAGGGCTATTTGGTGTTGGATATGTCTGCCCCTCCCCCTTTGAGATTCCTATCTTGTGTGGCTCCCAGGCACATGTGCACACTCACTGATATTTCCATGGTTTCTCTGCTTCTAATCTGTTTCCAGCTTACTTCCACATGCAGCCTTAGCATGTGACGCTTGGAAGAAACTTGAACTTCTGTGTGGTTAGGATCGAAAGTGTTTGGGGACCGCACTGTGTTTGTTTGGAGAGTGCTGCAGAGGCCCCTCCCCAGCATAGCAGCACAGGGCTGCAGGTGGAGGGAGCCTTGCAGGCAGCTCACTGTTCCTGTGTCGCCAGCCATCCTGAAATCCCTGCGTGTTTGAGCGATGTATCTCCTGCTTCCATTTCTCAGCGGGCTCTACAGTTACAGACCAATGCTGCTCACATTTGATCATTGTAAGATGCCTTTTGTGATAGGTTTAAAGGGCTTTCAAGTTTACATTTTGTTTGTAGCGGGTTGTGTGCCTGGGCCTGGGCCCCAGTGTGCTGAGGTCAGAAGACAACCTCCAGCAGTCAGTTCTCTCCATGTGGGCGTCGTCAGGGATTGAACTCAGGGAGTTGAGCTTGGTGGCAAGCACGTTTCCTGGCTGAGTGTTCTCCAAAGGCCAAATGGTTAATCTGGATGATCAGTTTGACTGACAAGATCTGGAATTAACCAAGACACACCTCTGGGCTGGTCTGTGACGGCATTTCTAGAAAAGATTAACTGAGGGGAAAGACCCTTCTCCCTAGAATGTGTCAGTCTCCCTTTGTGTCAGCCCAGATAGGAAGGAATCCGAAGAGAATAGCATGTTGATTCCAGGCCTTTGCTTCTTGCTGGTGAATGCTCCTATATCTCAGCAGCTGCTATAGTCTTACGTCAGACTCCAAATCCTTGGCCTTTAAATGTAGACTGCAAACCTGACTCCCCAGACTCTTCTAGGCCTTCAGCGGCAGATTGGATCTGTGAAGGTATTCAACTCTGTGGGTGGAGCATTAGACAGCTCTTGTTTGCCTGCCCAGCCCAGATTGGTTTGAAGCCACGTTGGAATTCTTCTCTCAGGATATAGTTACATTTTATGAGTCCTATCCCTCTGGAGACCCCATCTTGCACATCTTTCTTCCTTCAAGGCAAGTCTGTCTCCATGGTTCTCCGTCATTCATAACTTTTAGGCCTAGTGTGCCTTGGCCAGCTTGGCCCCCGCTTGCTTGTGAGACTTTTGCTCCAGCGAGCCCACAGAAACCAGCGTCCCTGGGGGAGAGGTGAAGGAGGAAAGCTGGAGAGTAGAAAAGCCCCTGCAGAATTATCCTCTGCTCACAGGCCAATTCCAACGACTCCAGCAGCAGAGAGAATTGCTGGCAGAAGCCCGTTCCCACTGCTTTAAAAATAAGAAGATTCCCAAGCAAGGAAACACTCAGATTATTGGTTTCTATCACGATGGGAACAAATTCATGAGCTGCTGCAGGATGTTCACTAGCAGAGGTCTTGGCATGGGAGGAAATGTGAAGGAATGAGAGGGGTAATGTGGGTCTTGAAGAAGGGAAGCTTCTGGAAGCTTGGATCAGGATCAGGCACTGGCATGTTAGTAACTAGGGCAGTCAGAAGGGGAGAGTCAGAATAGCAGGGAACTGAGGCAGGGGAGCTGCCGAGGAGGCTTTTCTTTGGCCTCACAGTTTCTCTGGACTCTGAAGACTGCTCAATCAGCATCAGCCTCTCCGTGGTGGGTTTGTAGAAATTTCCTGTGACTTCTATAACAAATGGCCACAAGCTGAGTGACTCCAGATGATAGATAGGTCATCCTTACAGCTCTGCAGGGTGGCCGTCTGAAAAATACACTGTGTCACTTCTGTGTCGCTTGGTCCCTTCTGAAGGCCCCTAGAAAAGAACACATTCCATGCCTGTCTTTATCTGGTGGTGGTTTTCTGGCAACTTTTGGTGTCCCTTAGCTTGTAGACACATCACTCCAGTCTCTGGAGCTCTGAACATCTCCACGAGAGAAGCCTTTCTTTCCTCACTGGATCGACGGCT